>NC_044581.1:11113750-11456875 GCF_901933205.1 Camarhynchus parvulus | reverse complement strand
AATAAAAGTGCTAGTGTGCACACTCATTTACTATTGAAATATCACAAAAATTATTCAGTGTCAGAAATCTAATTTTGTATGATATTTCTATATATTTTAGCAGTTAATTTTTTCAGTATTACTGAATTAATATGCTTTGAATACCCCTGTAGCTACAGTGGAAAAATGGAACAACGCACTTATTTAGTACTGCTACCCAAATCCATTAGACAAATTTTCTGTACAGCAAAGCATTGATGAATGAAATGTCCCATGTTAATGTAAGAATAATCAATTTAGAATGCTTATGACAATTAACAAAGCTAGAGATAAGCCTTGAAAGCACCATGCTTTGTCAGCCCTGATTTGGATTAAACTTGTACTAATAGGATCATTTTTCTTCCAAAAGGTACTCTTTTTAGGCAGACCTATCAATTAATATGAATTATACATGTATAAAAGAACTTATGTCATTAATTAGGGAAATTAATTTTTATGATGCAGTGAATAGACTAACACCAGATTATATGAGATATCATTCTCCCAATTTATAAGTATTTGGAATAAATGAATAGTTTACATTTGCATGGTTATTACAGAATCAATCATTATTAATCAGTGACACCATATTGGACAGTTTAATATAATCTGTTTTAAATTTCTCATGGTATCCAGGTATATTCAAGTTCATACTTTTGAAGACAAAGTTTTACTCAGACTTGCATGTTTGCACTGGAAATAACACTGCAGACATCCCAAGGAAACACAAGCACAGTGTGTTATGTGCTGTGTATTTCAGTATATTTGTGATGATAAAAAGAAGCAAATTAAATAAATATAATCTGACTCTTCTGGCATCAATTTTAGCTGCAGAATTGAAAACATTCAAAAATTTAGAAAGGCTTGTGTTAATGCTGGCCCACACTTTGATCCTGAAACACTGTTTTATTTCAGCCACTAGTAATTTACCCCTCATTGCTTCCTTTTGCCTTTAAGCTTAATGCATATATGTTTCAAAGTGGACTGAAAACCTTTACAAAACAAAAAAAGTATATTTGAAAAATCAGGCACTTGGAACCCCACACTCCAAAGGTGTCTGAATTTTAAAAGTTTGAATATTTGCAGAATTATACCTGCCATGTAAATACTAAGTTTTAAATCACTGCCTAATATCATCTCCTACACGGAAAAGATAATACAGTGATTTCCATTCAGATGTGTTAGGAACTATTAAACACTTATTAAAGTTATTTTAAAACTTTGCTTGCTTTGCATTTAATGAAGTGAATGAAGGATGGAAAAACCTACACACTTTATGCACATTCAATTCTTAAAAATTACTTCTTGCCACATACCACCTTTCATCCACTATTTATACACTGGCTGTAGCCAAATATAGGGGAAAAATTATTCCCTACTACCTTAGTTGGCTTTCAGAGAAATAGGATAGCAAACCCTCAGAGAGGAAAGTATTTAAATGACCAGCCTGCCTCTGATAAAGCTCCAGTCTTGGGGAACATGTCCTCTTGCTGAACTGCAGGGAGACAGGAAAACCAGCAACTGCAGGGCCAGCCCCCAAGGACCAATAAACCCCCCAGCCCTATCAGGGATAACTTTGCCCAAAGAAAACTGAGGGATCACAGTCCAAGGAAAGAGCTGCTCCGTGTCATGTGACAAACCTCTTGTATTTCCAGCCTAAATTTATTCCTGGTCAGTTTATGGGAGCTCCCGGCCCCACATCCACAATGCTGGCTCTGTGTCTCTCCTCAGTCCCTGGTTTGTCCGGTTCAACAAACCAAATTCAGTTTGCCCAGTCCCACAAGAAAACTCCCTGCCTGCCTACAAATATCTGCAGCCCTCTCTAGACCTGCTCTGAGTCTCTCCTTGGTGGTGGCTGAGCAGATCTGGATGCAGGATATTCTCAGGTGCCACCAGTCCCCCCAAAACGCCATGAAAACCCACCCTGCCTGGAAAGGAAAGAAACCCTGCCTGGATAGATCTGAGCATCCTTTTGGGGTTTTCCATAAGGTTTGTGGCATTTCCAGTGTCTTAGGAACATGCCACTCTGCCTTTGCTCTGTTTGGGGTTCGTGGTTTTGATTTATCCTTGGATTTTCTAATTTGGAATAAGAGGCTACGCAGGATCCACACAGGAAAATGCAAACTCACCTGGAATACTGAGATCTAAATTTCAAGTTTTCTACAGCTAATTTATTGTGTCACCTTAGGACAGAGAAAGTTACAACTGGTTTTGGAGACAATGCAAAGGCCTTATTAAAATCCTCCTTAAATGATGCGCCTGGAGGAGGGTTAGTAACTTCTGATAAATATTAGAATAGTAGGGTAGAAGAATCTCAACTGCTGATAAGAAAGGCCAAACATCAAAGAATCACACAGTATAGCATTTTCACATGGAAGCAAATAATCATCTGGAACTGGGGGAAAAAAGTATATTTATATGGAGCTTCTTCTCCACAATGTTTTTTAAATCAGTTAACCTATAATTAAAGGTTTTTCCAAAGTAGGAAATACACAGGAAAATAAAGGAATTTCCATTAAGTAGCAAAATCATAAGAAAACACAATTTTATCTATAGCAAACAGTCAGTATACTGAATAGCTTTCTTATTGGATCAAACTTCAAACATAAAGATACATTGTAGTATATGATTAATTATAATTAATAGACAGGAAGCATGGACAGGTCCAAGCAGATGTTGAAAACAATAGAGATTCACAGAACACCACAATGTGGTATAAAAACCTGAGTTTATTTGGTACAGCTGGCTGTATATAATGCCTTTTGAATTTATAAGACTATAGCATCTGGTCTTCCAATGTCTTGCTACAAAATTTCAGAAAGTCATGGGAATATTTTTTCTCCCATTTTCTTTTCTCTTAGATGGAAAGGAATTTATATAAATAGAAAAAAAGTGCATTGGAAAGAGAAGTGCTAGCAGAATGTATCAACAGAAATAAGTCCTTAAATTTTAATTTGAAACACTGAAAACTGAAATGTTAAGACTTTTCTTCTGCCTTAGTTTTAGCTGCACAAATATCTTTGTAAGAGTGTAAAAAAAGTAAAGAGTTATTTGATTTCATTTATAAGGGCAACAGATGATTAAAAGAATTAGATTTGCATTGAAAAAGCAGGTCATATTAATAAAAACCCCAATTTTTAATAGGGAAATGTAATGCCTTGTGATTTGAATAGAATTCTTAATACTTATCTTCCCTTTATGTACAATGTCTGCAATCACCAGAAACCTACAATTCTATTTCCTCCTCTGCCCACATTATTTAATTAGAAGTTAGAGGCAAATAATCATACAGGTGATACACTCTTAGAAATAAGTTGCTGCAGTATTGAAATTATTGCACTATTGAAATTATACACTGCTTTTCAGAAAGTGCTGGTCTCTGCAGATGTTAGTAGCCAAACAAGATCTGGGGAACACATGTAATGAGCAATATTGCTCAAATATTCATTCACACACCTGAGTTCTGTCAGCACATACAGAAAGCAGATGTGAACGTGCACATCACAAACTGAGTTCTTGAAGAAGCAGCAGTAGGTATACATCAATCCCTGACTGCAGAAAAAGGGAAAGCAAAGTTAGGCACTAGATTATTCTCAGGGCTTGATAAGATTGGCTTATCCTTTGTCTTAGGGTAAATGAATTAGAATCAAAGAGATAAATCTGGGCAATGGGCATATCCTGTGGTGCACTGCAGAAGACAACCCAGGTATTTAGTACCCATGGTCTTGGTCTCACATGATGAAGTCACCACAGGAAACAAAATCCATGTCAGGGCACCTCCAACAACTCACCCAAAACCCTAAAGCTGCCCAGTGTTTCAGTTGGGTTTTGGGTGAGTCTACAAAGAGACAGCAGCTCACACAATTGAGATTTTATTTCTGCAATATCTGAACATGTGGAGGTAGCCAATGTGAGTTTCATTGCTCAGTGGTCCCTACTGAACAGCAAGATAGCCTTTATTAATTTTCTTTCTGACCCTCACAGATATTTTGTCTAGTTTTTACACAGACATGGAAAATAAACAGCTATAATATGCTTTAAAAATATAATTAATTCTTGCTTTGACATTGTGAAAAAACCCTAACTCTTGTGTCTTCTGTTGTGTCCCCTCTAAATAATAATGCACCGATTTAGTAAGTTTTTCATTAACTACTTATTTGTTCAGTAGCTTCAGAAAGTTGTTATTATATTTCTTCAAAACTTGGTCATGGTTTCCTATTAAATCTCTGCTGCTGATAAGCAGTATTTTGTAGCTAGAATTCTGTAATCCAGCTAGACCTGGCTTGATGTGAGTGTTTTCTTAATAGGAACAGCTGAAAGGAAAACAGCTGGAAGCTTTCATTGCCATGGACGTGCACTTTACATGCATTTGCCTAGGATCTCCCCAAGTCACCCTATATGAATCTTTCTCTTCATAGGAGAACTTCATGTCTTCAATCATTTGATATATTAATGCTCCAACCTTCCTAGCACTTGCCACTGGCACTATGATAGAAAGTGATTCTGTTTCCCACAGCACAGAACTTTGCCCATGGCTGAACACTTTTATTTTTGTCCTTCATATCATTTCTATAGCATGTGCTGGAGTGATGGATGTCTTCTTGGTCCCCTTGCCTCCTGAGTGCATTTTAGCTTCCATCTGTGCTCAAAACTAATGGTTTTTATTATTTTGTTCTTTCCTCCTGGACAGTTCTGCTGCCCTTGCTCTTTAGGAGAGGATCTCAAGGATTGCTTTATCGAGTTCTCAGGAGCTGAGTCTCACCTGCCTACCAGAATCCATTAGGCATTCCCTAGAGCTTTTCAAGTTATAGCCAGACATCACTTCTCAGTTACAAGGAATAAGTATTTTTCTCTCTTTATGTGCTCTGAGGAAAAAAAAAAAAAAAACAACAAAACCCAAACCAAACTAACAAACCTGTCTCTGAAGTTTTTGTAAGTTTATTTGCATGAAATTATTCTATTTCTCATAACTTTGTCCATCATCTGTTCTGGCCAGTATTGCAATAGAGGTCACTGAGTCCCTGCCACTTTGCATCAATGAGAAAATGAAAGACAATGAAGGAAGGGAGATGTGGTTATCTGCTGTTGTTTTGTTGTTTCTTTTTTAAACTAAGTATCACTTTACATAGAATTCTGCAGCTTTTACACACAAAAAAAGGTTTTCTAGAAAGGCAGCATTCCAACTCTATCTGGGCTGTTATTTCTTCTTGGGAAACTCATTAGACTGGCTATTTCTATTTTTTTTTCTTCCTCCTGAAACAACAGAAGAATAAATATTTCTAAAACTAACTACCACTTGTTTTAGGAAAGTGCTCACAAGGGTGTTGAGTGTACTGTGCAAAGTTTTTGCCACTTGCAGAAAGGAAATACTGGGAATTTCTTCCAAACACACCTATTTTCTGAATTCTGCACCTCCCTGCAAATTCAGCTATGGCTGTGCTAATCAAAGCAGAAGAGAAGAGTAGAGGAGAGGGGGAAAATGCCATGTAACTATTCTCCACAAACACTTCAGATAAACATACAAACACACAGGTCATGTTTGATTTTTGTATAAAATCTACAGATTTGGTCATGTTTCAGATATAAAGACAACTGAAAGATGCAAATCCAGAGTAGCTACATTACAGATCTGTTTGTTTTGCACCAAACCTTTATATTAATTTGACATGAAGTATCCCAGATCTTTAGGTATTTGTATGATATTTCATGCATTTATAGGACTTGTGAGACTTTCAAGCTGAGACTATTTTCAAAAGAGTATATTCTATTTCAAAATCTAGGGACATTTTCCAAAACTGTAATCTTTTTCCAAATGTAGTAGATTAAATCAACAGCACCTTTACTGCAACTGCACATCCAAACCCCATATCACATGCCATGTTCAGGATTACAAACCTGTTGAAACTTCCTCTACACATGCCCACAAACCATCAGCTTTAAAGATTTAAAGAAAGTTTCCCAGAATTGGGAATGAACTTCTTAGAGTATTTACATGAATAAGAGTTTTGTCATTGCCTCTAGTAGAGCTAGATATCAAAATTTTGGCTCATTCATCTGAGACCAGAACTTTTCCCATTAGCAAATTTCTTACACTTACACGTCTCATCTATTCTTAGGGGTGAGGCAAACCTGAAAGGGAGAGGACTAATCACATTACATTAATCTAATTGAACATGCTCAGCACCCACTAGAGAACTAAAATTAATCTGCTGACATTTTTATTCTATAAATGCTTTAAGGATAATTGGGAGACTGAGTCACTAAAAGGTTTATTTTCAGTAAACTTAAGCATAGCCTCTCACAAGAATTTACGGGAAAAATCCAGCTTTAAATAATGCCAAATGCTTTCTTACAAACTTCCATGCAATATTTGCTGATCAAATATATTCCTGCTAAATAATGGATGAGTCACATAGGTTCTAACATGAAAGACACATATAAATATAAGTCAGTATAAGGTACTGCTAAGCATTTTTCCTATATCTTTGCTCATGATACCTAAAGCCTAAAATTATTATAAATGTGGAATCTTATTCTCTGATATTGCAGATATGTTATATCTTTTTATGTTGACTAATACCTTTACAGCATTTAAATTAATTTATATGAATCCATATAAATCTCATGTTACTTTTGCTATTATGAATATTTTTAGTGCACATTTTTTCAGTGTATTTAATTGCTACAGTATAAAAAACTATCAGAAAATACAGTATAATAAAAGATTTTAAAATGCTTTTTTCATGACCCAGTCAAATTATTGCTAATTGAAAGAAAACTAGCAAAACATGGTGTGCTGAAAATTTTACCCCATTTAATACTTTAGTATAATCTGGTACAAGTAAAACTTTTAATGGTCCCCATCCTTTGACAGTTTCAAGTGAATTTTACAAAGCAATCTATAAGCTTCATAAATAATGTCCATGTGGCTTTTAAGTAATTTATATAGTCTTTTCAGTGGAAATAAGCAAGCCACTTAATCACTGAGCATGCATTTAGTTTATTTTAAGGGTTAGCCTTTTCATTATACAACAATTGCTAGGGCTTATAAAATCAAATACTAATCCCTTTATAATACAAACAGTAACCTTTTAAATAAAAAACATATTTGAAGCACTTTTGATGAAGAATAATGACAAAACTAATTGTCTGCTATAAACATACAATATCATAAAATCCAAATCTCACAAATAAGAGTTAAGGCACTTGAAAGAGGCACCTTTGCCATTGCACCATTCATACATTTTCGATGATTTTGGATACTTCATTCTTCTATCTTATGCAGAGCCCCCAGACAAAAAGACCAATTCCCTGAGGAATCATAGGTGGAGAGAGCAACCCAAAGCTGTTGCCTAAACAAACTCCAAGTTTCCTCCACAGCAGCTTTCAGAAATTCTGGGCTTTACTTATCATTCACAAACTGGGAACAGACTTTCATATCATTGCACTGGGTACCAGTATTCTCCACCAGATTTTTTTCCTTACACTGGGTTTCTTCTGACTCCTCAAAACTAAGATTCAACTCTCTTTGGTACACAAGCTCATCATCAAATATTAAAGATACCATCTTTACCAAGTAAATTAAGTTACTTTCATATAAAGTTTACACCAATTCATAAGTTGAACTTTGCATTTCACTATCCTAACTACCAATAACTGTTTATCTAGAGACATGAAAAATTGCTCTACAAAATGCTATAATTTGCTCCCATATTTAGATGGACAGTTGTCCAAAGCAATTTCAGGTTTTTAAGTAATTTCATTTAGCATTAAAATCTTGCCTTGGTGAGACAAAGGTACTGAGCACCACATAAGCTCCTGTGCTTAGCATGGAAAAAATTACTAAAAGGCATAAAAAATTCCAAACAACCAGGAACCCCAAACACACATTACTTAGATTGATTTAATGACTTACTGGTAAGCAGACAGCAGAATATTTAACAAAGATCCCTTTGAGAAATTCCAACTAGAACTGCACACACAAAAACGTAATAAATATCAGAGCTGGATAAAAAGTTAGATGTGATCTTGTCCTTTAGAAATGTGTGTTTCAAAGCACAGACCACTGTAACACTCACTAATTCCATCAAAAGTGCAGTTCCATATAAAGGCTGATCAGCATGTGAAGAGGTGAGTTAGAACTCATACCTGCATCACTACAACAAATGGAAAATTGGTGGTGAAATGGCTGCACAGCTTTCTGGAACAGATGCTTCTCTTTATCTGTGCCTCCTTCACTTGGCATGAATAGAATATCAAAGGCATGTGGAACTGATATGCAAAAGCACAAGTCTGGTGTATTATTTGGGGAGAAATATGATAAAGAAGGCAGAAATCAATAACTTAGGGGAATAAATACTAAGGTCACTGCTTCTGTGATATCTAATTGCCCAAAGGAAGGGCACCACTCTCACAGACAGACTATCCTGAACAAGACACAGCTGGTCCTGCTCTGTCCCACTCAAACCCTGCTACTGTGCTGAGCACAAACATTGAATGGTGGTCAGATCATCCTTTATTTCAAGGCAATACCAGAAAGAGGTAATTTGCTGGAAATCCCCTTTCATTAAAGCATTCTGCAACATTTCAGCATTAAGTAAGAAAAGTAATGTGTAGTCCTGTTGGAAACATGATCTACTGCCCTTTCCTCCCATGAGCACACCCCACTGAGGGATGTTGGTACTCTCTGCCCTACTCCCTTCTCCATGTGCTGCTGAAGGCGTGTCTTTATCCATTGTGAGGATGCAATTTTTTTTCTCTTTCACAATTAAAGTGGGATTTTCATACTTGCACTTTACAGCATTGGGTTTAGTCAAGTTTTTTATTTTAGTAAAGATGTCTTTCTGCTTGCTTTATTCCCTGAATGCTGAGAATGGCATTTTACAGCTTCTCTGTGTACCGTCTTAGGAAATTAGAGATTTGTTACGCCATGAATCTGAGACCAGTAAAAAGGCACAAAAAGTTCACTGTTTCTCAATTAAAATGAGTTTGTTTCAAGTCAATATTTCTCCAGTTGCAGATTTACTGTATGCTACCTGCTAGTATTTACATAATATACAGTAATTGCTAAGAGACATGTTGAAAATATACCATTAGTATTATTTACTCCAGGAATCCAAGTGTAGAAACCAAAACATATCATGAATTTTTAATATTTTTCATAAAACAATGACCTTCTTTTTGCTTCAGTTTCAAATATGGCAGAGAGAAGGCCATCAACCTGAAATATTTCTTGTATACAGTAAGAGCCTGATCCAGCAGTCTTTGCAAAAGTAAAAGTCCCATTGACTTATGTTAAATGTAGCACTTTTCTTACAAGAGAACTGCAAATTCAAGCACTAATTAGGTCCCTGGACAGAGTCTCAAAAGCACTGGTAAGTGAACCTAGGAAGCACTGATACTATGCAATCCAAACACTATAAATATGGTCGTAACAAAGCTGAATACAGCAAACTTCACAGCCCCATCCTCTGAATCCATATTAATATAAATGGCCTTACTCATACTCTGTTATAAATAAGGGAGCAGTTAAAGAGATTGTAGGTCTTTATTCTGAAGAAATTTAGTCTTTTAAATTTCCCTAAATTTAACATATGGATGTATTCTTCTCAATTTAATTTTAAAAGGATTGAAAACAGCTCTTTCTCAAAATATATTTCATTTATGTGTAGCAGTCTGCCGTTTTCCACAGAAAAATATACCTACATACGCTGTCATATTTTTCATTTTCTCCTTACTGGCTAGGTATTTTGCTAGCTTCTTGTACTTTTTTGTATTTAGTGTTTGATAATACAATAATTACTATAGCTGTATTTTAGTCCTATCAAATTAGATATGGCACATTTATAAACATTATTTCTTATACCATTTCTGCTCACTTGCAGAACCAAAACTCCAACAAATAAACCAAACCACACAAATAATATTTTACTTTCACATAAGATTCTAGGCAGCATTTTACATTCATTTCCTAACCCAAAACATTACAAAAAGAAATCTAAACTGCATTAAGATATCAGCTGCTCTTCTTATGAGAAGGACCAAAAGGCACCATCATACATCAGGCCCTCAAAAAGGATTGAGGGATTGAATATTTGATATTGTTCACTTGCACAGTGGGCGGTCTGTAAGTTTTCATCTTATAGATGTATAAGGTTTTTCTTTTTTTTTCTATATATAATACTTTTTCAGATAAAGAAAAAGTGTTCTGTCTTACATAAAAATGAAATTACTCTTCTGCACACTATTCATGCTTACTTGCCTAATCAACATCACATGAAAAAGATTTAATCTGACATTATTGGTTTAAATTTGAAAAATGGAAGATGCTGCCTTCCAGTGTTGACACAAGATGTCATAAAATGAGTTTCTAATAATTACAGTTCTCCCCAGTTTTTCAAAGGTAAAGAGAGTGCAAGAAAAAATATTTAGAGAATAATTCTCATCTTGTTAACTTCTGCAATTAGGCATGTATAGGCCTAGTTAAAAATATTTAGAATATGGTTAGCACCTTTTTGCCTATGTTAACTGTGGAGTATTTTAACATGCTGGAAGACTAATGATGTGTTAATAAAATCCTGTTTGGCTTTTTTGTCAGCATTTCATAACTACTCCACGGGACATGAATTTCTGAGAACCCAAGAAAATGTGCAGGTTCTGCACCCAACAGAGGCACTGCTTCCCCACCAGTTACAAGGATTTAGCATTAACAAAGCATTTACTGTACTAACCACAATAAAAGTGTTCACAATGTTTGGGTAAATGAAGTTGCTGCTTTTATCATATAGCTAACTTGCATATTTATGGTAATTGTACTGGAATGCTTTTAAATGGTGCAAACAAAAAAGGAAAAATCACACAGCCAGTTTCAAACACTGGAGTGGTGACACTTTGAGATGTGCTATGTCAAATTATTTTATAAGATGACACAGTATGCAGGACAGTATGTTTTTTTCCTTTGCTATTTTCTTTTTTTTAATGCGTAATTATTGTAGAAACTTACACATGTTGCTTTGAAGGAAAATACATTTTATCTTTTTTTCCTCAGTCTGAATAACAAACTGAAGATGTCATGAAAGCAGTCCAATCAATACCCGTGGTACAAAGGCATTATTGTGTTTTAGTGGTAGAAATACATGAAGGCATATGGAGAAATTATTATTTTTCTTTTCCCCAGACAGATGACTTCTGTCATTCAGTTTCAGTGTACAAATGGGACACCGCCCATTTCCAGCCTTCCTGTAAAGCATCAGCTTCCAGATGATACAGTAGCTGGTCCTATTATCATTGTCAATAGTTCCATTTGGCAGTAGACAGATCATTCTTTTCATGTGCTAATGCTTAATCAGACAAGTCTATTTACTAATGTATCAGAATGCATTAAAAATATAGGTAATGAGGGACAGAATATCAATTTATTTATAAATGAACTGCACTTACATTGGATACGTATTGACTCAAGTCAATGAATAAGGTAGAAAATGTAATATACATGTAAACCCTTACAATGAATTAAAAGAGAATTTTAAAATGTCTTGAAACATTATTCTATTGACTCCTCTGCAAGTCAAAAGGGATGTCACATTTGGTTTCCCAACAGACACCACAAAACGCCCCTCACACCCCCAGTACCGGAGCTGTACTTCTCAGCAAATGTTCTAATTCAACAGTACAAATAGTGCATTTGCATTTCAGAACTCTAAGCCCCAGCACCAGGTTTTTGGAGGCAGATATAAATAAATATATGTATAAAAAAATATTTATATAATGTACATGTAAATATATGAATATCATCAAAATGAAAGATACTAAAATGAGACACATGCTCCAGCACAATGTCCTGGGCTGTAGCAAATTGACAATGCTTTGAGACAATCATCTTCAGAATGGCAAAATCTGATTTTCCTAAATATTTTTAGCAGATGTAGGATTGTCTACCAAATAGACATCTCATTCCAATACTTGGGCAACAAATACCAGCTTGGAGCAGCTGAGCAGAAGTTTTGTGCAACTGAAGCCTTTTTCTGGACAGGTTTCAATTCAGAGCACACTCACGTTCCCTTGTCTGTATTCTAGCAGAATTACATTGGTATTGGAAACTCCTATCTGCTAATTGCCAGTTAAAGAAAACAAATTTTATTTACTCTGATTATTCTGTAGTCACTCACTATTTACACCAACTTATCATATTTCCCAGAGGACAAGTTAAACAGGTATATTTTGAGGTCTGGCACAGACAGTACACAATACTGCTCATTCTTAGCTCAACACAAAATATTTCTGGTTAATTTACTGCATCTATTACTACTACTTTCCTTTTGCTCATAAATGTTGTCTCTCTCAACACTGATATTTCTCAGTGAGAACAGAGAGGCACTGGAAAGTGGGGAGGACTCCAACATGAGACCAATTTAAAATGTACCAATTTAGTATGTAGACTTTAGGCACAGAAATATATATTTGGAAAACAAAAGAAAGAAAAGCAAAAAAATCTTCTGAATTGCAGCATTACGAAAAAAACAAACAAACAAAAAAAAACTAATTTCATCATAACTCCAAAGTGGAATAAAGCCAGAAATTTTCACTGAATTTTCACATAAAAATATCTTAAAATTTTCAGGTATAGACAAATTAAGAAAGCTTAGTTTGAGTTTCTGTGCAAACAGGTACACAGGGGTAGTGGTTTAAAAGCTTGGCTGAGCTACAGTGCCCTGGTGACTGACAGCGTGAGAATTTTTCCAGTTGGGAGCAAAGTAAACCATGCCCCTGAAGTGTGCTCCCAGGAGGTATTCTGGAATAACTCCACACCATGGCTGCTGTATTGGGTTAAACAGCCCAAATTAAACTTACAGAACCAATGCCTTTTAGTTCTGTTTTTGTTGCAGAGCAGGTATAAAGATCTTTAATGCTTAGATCCACTTATAACACAACAAAATATGCACTGTGGAATATCAGCACGGCAGACTGAATGTGAGTGGCCTGAGTGTGTATGAAAATACAGACACAAGGATCATGAGAACACTGGTACATTACTAATCTCACATAACGGCTTTTCCAGGCAGTTTCACACTTAAAACTCTCTTTTTATAAATGTGTGTGGACCAAAAGCACAACTGAAACCAGAAGCCAAGTCTACTTGAAAGGATATTTGACATGATAGCACAGCAATTAGAGAGAAGAGAATTAATGCCAGCTCTGCTCATGCACACAGATAAACATGAAAGCTGTTCAACTTTATTCCCAATAAATAATTTGCTGGATACTCTCAAGAGAGCTCTATAGAGGATAAGCTGACCTTTGTTAAAAATGTAACAATTTTCATAATACTGCTTTAATCATGGGTAAAATTTTCAGAATTTGACAACCCTTCCTAGTCCCCTGATAAAAGCTCTACTTCAAGAATGTCTAATGCTTCTTACTTGGTGTTCAATAGAAACCAGTCTATAACACAATGCACTCCCTTATGTGATGTTTAGATATGAGATTGATCTCAGAGGACACCCTGGAGTTCTGAAAGTAGGATTATTGGATTTTGTGGCTTTCTCAGATGTCAGAGATCTTTAAACAGTGTCTTGCAAAGTTGCTACATCCCAAATGTCTGTGAACAGCTTATGAACTCATCAGAGAAGATAGTCTCCATGTTAATTAGACTTAAAGGGGGAGAAGCAGCTTCCCATCTCATCAAATTAAATGCAAGGAATTTCACATGCTACAAAATTATTTACTTGATCAGTAGACTTTTAAAAAGATAGGCTATTGACATGAGAGAGAATTCAGAGTGCAGAGCAACTGAAATACAAAAGGCACTATTAATGTAGTTAGCAGAGACTTCAAAACTGCCTTTCAGTTCCCCTCTTACCCTGAAAATGCACTGTGCACTTGCTGAAGGAAAATAAAATTATTTATTAGCATCTTTAAATAACTGCATACAGCCTTTTTTAGATATGCAAGTCTGGATGGACTGTAAATGACAATATCTACATCACTTCTGTAATTTGCTGTCAAACAGTTAAAAACCTGAATTTTTTGAATTTCCCTTTGTGTTTAAAAAACACTGTGAGACAGGGGATGCTAAACTTAATGGAAAATAAAAGTTTTACTCCTCAAGCCAAGATAGGTAGACAAAGGTATTTCCACTACACAGGTGATGCAAGAATTTGACATTTTGTTACATTCCAGCAAAACCTTTCAGTGCTGCCTGGGATAGGAATTACAACTCTCTGCTCAGTTTCTGCTGAGCTGGGACCCTAAAAGCACTCAATGACTGTAGGAAGACCATGATGCCAGGAGCTGCTGAGTCACACATCTGGTACAACCCACCAGACCCAGGAGCGAGGATCCCATTCAGGGGGGATGGTGTCCCTGGAGAACCTGGCTCTCTCTGCCTGCTGGACAGGTCTCCAAGTTGTCAGAAATTGAACTGTGAAATCAAAGTTTCATCTTTATGGACTTAAACCCACTCCCCTGCTTCAAGACTGGCTCATCAGGAGCCAGTTCTGGCAAAAATCAAGGACCTGATTTCTAAGGTCAGAGCTTGCAAACTTGGGGAACTGGGAGCATTTGGGTTTAGGCACCTTCCTGCCAGTGAGGGCTGATAGTATGGAAAGCCCTGCAATAGCTTTTGCCTTAAAAGCCTTTGTTTTTTTTACTGAGCTTTAATAAGGCAGTTTTGAAGCCTTTCTTAGGTACCTCCTTACTACCTATAGCACAGACAGAGAGATAACATTCACATAATCTGAAACTGCATTCTGGGCTTAGAGAGACAGACAGAATTTGCCTTCCAGAATCTACAAAATATCCTACAATTTATTACTTAGGCAGAACGCCCATTTAAAGATTATCTGATCAATAAACTGAATGAAGCATCTCACCAGAAGTTCTTAAAAATGTGGTAAATCCATTCCTTTGTTTTCAATGAGCCTTTAGCTAAGTTACAGACTCATAACTTGCATTGTTCTTTATAAAGCAAGTGTAGCAATATGCACATTCATTTATTGCCCCTCCCTGTCCAAAAGATATACAATTTCTGAGGGACAATCTTTCAAAACACCAATATTGCTGCTGAAAAATGAAATAGAATATACATAACTGTTAGTTATTTTACTATAGTAATGTAAATCCTTGTTCAAAGCTATTATAATAATTTCATAGAAGTAATTACCCACTGAGCTAGTAACTCTAGTTTTATGGACCACATATGTAAACTAGAAAACTAATGTTTTTCACATAGTTATCTGCTGTTCATAAAGATGCAAAT
Source organism: Camarhynchus parvulus (assembly GCF_901933205.1). NCBI lineage: Eukaryota > Metazoa > Chordata > Aves > Passeriformes > Thraupidae > Camarhynchus > Camarhynchus parvulus. The sequence continues at coordinate 11,441,601 of NC_044581.1, read as the reverse complement.
TGAAAGCCTACTTCAGATACTGCTAGAAATAAAGATTTTTTTCAAACTGATGACTAAGTAAAATTTTTCTCAGTGATTTCACTAATATTTGTATTGATGGCTTAGTATGAGCCACATACAGAATGTGAAATGTGTTTAATTTACTTTAGACTTTTTGGCTGCTCATTTCTATTTTACAGTTTACTTTTATCATTGCTTCACTGGAACAATCAAACATTTTAAAGTCAGTTTGCTACAAAGGTGTTGCAAGATGCTGCTTAGCTACAGAATTCAGACAGTTCACGGCAATACAAAGCTGTTCTGATCCCATCCCCACTCCCAGAGGGAAGAACATAAATAGTGAGCTTTCACAGCAACAAAGCAGCAGAAAAGGATTGTTCAGAAATAAAAGTGTAAATCTGGAACCTGAGATACTTTCAAGTAGTTTTGAGACACTTTCATTTAAAATCAAAACTTCTCCATTATAGACATTTTACATGCTTTTGAAAAGGCTTCTAGGTTGGTGTTTTTATAACACATTTTCTTTAACAACTTCACATCCAAGTGTCTCAGTCACCTGTGAATAACACACATTATTCTTCTATGCAAGTCTGCATGGACAAGTGGCCAGATGCAGACAAGCAGAAAGTTACCAGAAACACATGGAATAAAAATCTTGAGGATCATGAGTCTCATTACACAAGAACTTTAGAACTCTTACAAGAATTATACTCATGGATGCAGTCTGCTGCTTTAGCCTGGGCTTGCTGACCAGCACTAGAGGGATGGTCTGGCCTCTCCAAGGGCATACCCAGTAGCAGTGAGCTGATAAAGAGGGAATTTCCTACATGTCCATGCCAAGGATAACAACACTGCCAGAGCAGGCAGGCTCAAGACAGATGCCAACATATCCTGTTACAAGCATAAATTCACTTTGATGAGGAAACAAGGAACTTCACTTGTATCTTGGGATCCTGCTGAGGGCTCTGTCTTTTCTTATCCAAAGAAAATCCTTGTGTCCTTTGCATGATAAATCTCTTTGCAGTAAAGAGCAACACTACACATTTTAACACATGTAGAGAGGAACAAATGTGTTGCTAGTAAGAACTATGGTTTCGCCTCTGGAAAAGTCAGCTTGTCAACATAATCCTCAAAAGGTAAACCCAGGGAGAGAAAGCCATAACATAATAAGGGAGGCACAAAATCACACAGCTGCAAGAAACAATGAAAAAGGAAAGGACAGTCCTTGGAGGTGGGTCCTTTGGAGGAGAATGCAGGGAGCAAAGTTTTTTGTTTTGCTAGGCTGAAGGTTACAAAACTCCATCATTTCAGAGAGAGTGGAATGGCTTCCAGCCCATCCTGAAGAGTAAGGCACAGGAGGGAGAGTCTGCAGTACAGTCTCCTCATTTAGCACTGCTGCTAATGCCAAGTGCTCCCAAGTAAAGGCAAAATAAGTAAAATACATGCAATGCCAGAATCACAGAACAGAGCCCATATGTGTCAAAACAACCTATGTTTCCTTTCTGGAACTACCAAATCTCACCCATGACAGTCCACAAAGAGAAAGCACCTTTAAATTCCTCTACTATAACAGGAAGTCATAATGCAGATAAATCTTTTTTTTCTCAGCTCCTCTTTGTTACTTTGTGATCAAGCTTTTATTTCTGGTCTTTCTAGAGGCTTTGGGGGAGTTTTTTTCCAGTTAACTTCTGTCTTGTGAAGTATTCTACTAGCCTTTACTGATCAGACAGCATTGGCAAGAGGCTATTAAAACATACGTAATCAATTTTACAATTTTTTTAGCGCTTGCTAAAGGCTTTATTTAATCAGAGCACTAATGATATTGAAAATGCAAGAAGCAGTGATAGAAAGTATCAGAAAGAAAGGCAGAATGTTCAAAGTTTGGAGTGCATTTGCCTCGGAGCGTCGCCGGGTTAACTGGCCAGCGCGATTGATGAATGCGCCAGGCTTCCAATTGCAGTCAGGGCAAAAGGAAAGTTGTTAAGTAGTGTTCATATGTCAGCTCCCATGGCCAGAATACCATACCACAAAACCAAAATGCAATTCAGCACGACTGGCAACCATCCATCAAACAGGTTGAAAATTGAATGAACTTACAACAAAATAATCCCTGGTCGAAAGGGAGCAGCATTCCTATGGGTTGTGGTAAGACACGTCAACAGAGCACTTCTCGCAGCACATGGCAACTGCAGCCCTCAATTCCAGCTTCTACCACTCCCAGAGCTTTCATAAACACTTAACATTTCATAAAAGTTACAGTTTTACACGTGATTCCTAGACTACAAAAAAATGTGCAGGGTGTGCTGCCCCTCCTGCTCTAAAATGCTTTATAAACACTGCCTAGAGCAGCTGACCCAGATGTAATCCCAACTTATTTCTTCAAAATTTAAAATCTGCTCTACCTGACGTTTGTGCTCCATTAAGGATTCAATCATAAACCAGGGAACTGGAATACTTTGTGCCTGGTGCTACACCGCTACACCTCATTTCTTCTCTATTTCACACTAAGCAGAGATGTCTCAGAAGCTTTAGAAAAGGAATCAAAGAAAGTGAAGAAAAAATGTCAAGAACTTGTAAATAAACAGCTGGCTTGCAACATATGTATTTTCTTCTATATTTTTCAGGTGCCACAATCTACAATCCATATCTGCCAGCCTTGTAGCATGCAGCATAATTTAACTGTAATTGATAACGTAAGGGCAGATGGAGAGAAGTGTCAGCTCCTGCTCACATCCTCTGGGGATGCTGCAGAAATCAAAGCAGATGGTCCAATTGCTTCTTATTTATGTGTTGCTGCTAGCTCCTCTGCTTGCAGGATAATGGATCATTATTGCCTGCTGTGCACAAACACCAATATGCTTTTAAATCTGGTTCTCAAACCTTATGAAAAAGCACTATATTTCATATTAATTTGTGAAGCTGCACTTAACAGGGTCCACTGATTTTAATTTATAACTTTCAAAAGAAAAAGGGTTGGCCATGGATGATTTTTTTTATAAAATAAGTGATCAATTGAGATTTCTAGTAGAACATACATAGACTAGTTAACTGATCATGCATGCTCAGAGAGTACACAGCAGTTAATTATGATTTGAATGGTACAATACCATGTGGTTTTATTTATTGACCAGTCTTTAGCAATAAAGGCAAATATCCTTAAAAAGATAACTTCGAATATGTATCAGATAAGATAAAGTGCTGTGACTTGAATCCTTTGTTTACCCAAAACACTCATGAATTCTCCCACAGACACCAGTTGGGAGACCTGTTTCTCCAAGGAGCTCAGCCAGGCCACAGGACTTCCTGCACAGCCAGAACATTACAGCACTCTGCAGTGAGTAAACCCATGGCTTTACCCTTGTCAGTGTACATATCCCAGGGAAATTGCTAGTGTGCCTTCTGGAACTCATTGTAGGGAGTTTCAGTGACATCAAGCCCTGATGTTTCACAGCATGGCCAATATTGGTTTGCTTTGGCTTCTACAACAAATGAAAAGGTAAAATCAGTGGTTTGTAAAGAAAGAACCCAGGCTCAGCTCGTTCTGCTCAGCAGGTCCATGGGAGCCACCTTCAAAGACACTGATGTTGTGCTTCCTCTTTTAGCTGAGACAATACATCACCAAAAAGATTTTACAAAAACTCCAAAACTTCAGCTAGTAATTTGTGGTTTGTTTAGTTTTTAGAAGTCTGTCATGAAAGGGCAAACTGTGAATTTCCTGTCACAAAATAGACATGTTAACATCTCCGCTGTCTAAAGGTCTATAGAACACAGCAGCTATTTTAATAGATACTGGAAAGCTGACAGTCCTTGGGAAGGACCAGGTGTCAGTCAGTGCACCAGTGAGTAAATCACTGAATGGATACAGTAAGGCTCCTTCCAAGTACGGGGCCTAAGAACAAACAAATTAAGTTTAGGTTAATCCACCTCTTATCCTACCCTCAAGGTGAATCAGTGAATGATTAACAGAAGAAAATGTTCAGTGTTTTATGCAGTGTTCAATTAATCCATTCATCTGCTAAGGTGCTCAGATACTCAGAGGGCTGGAGTTGATATTGAACCCTTGTTTTATTTACTACTCTGCCAGTTTAACCAGATGTTGTTGTGATTTGACTTCAAATATGAAGTTTTAGGTAAAAAGTATCATTTTTTCTCTGTCTAGAACCTAAACATGCTAGGCAGTGGTATTATCCAATGTCAGGGAGGAAATTGCTCCTATATAGCAGATGTGCTGCCAGTGGCTGATGGGAGCTTTAGTTAAATTTAGCAATCACCTTTGTGATCAAGACAAGTTCAGGATACTAATTAGTCAAACTGAATTAGGTCTTGCATGCTAAAAGGCAACTTCAGACCGGTGGTGTCTGGCAAACATTGTGGGGCATTTCAGGGATCTTCTGAAACCACCAGAAACCAGTTTACAATTGTTTGCATAAACAACATATGTTTATTGTAAAGAGTCTCAGAGCAATATGGCTCTGTCCCCTTGAAGACAGGAGAATTTTCACTGACTACAGTCTGTGAGCTTTGCAATATTATTCAGAAGTCTCTGTGACTGTGGAGTTGAATGAAATTTCCCCCTGAGAAGCTTCACTATATCTGAGAATGCAATACGACCCCAAGTTCATGCAAAATTACTTTTTGTTAATTATGAAAGAAAAACTTCAATTATGCTTAGTCAAGCTGTAGGAAAACCAACAACATGGTTCACTTCAGACAGGAACACCAAATAGCCCAGAAGGAGATGGGAGGCCAAACTAGCAAGCCCCAAAACCAGGTCCTCCAGGAGCCCCAGGCTGGGGCCAGCCCAGCTGGGCTGCACAGACACAGCACCAGCACCCGTGGGCAGAGCCCAGGCTGCTCAGGGAAAAGCCCTCTGGGGTCCCAGGTGGCAGAGAGGAAGGCTGAACTGGAATCTAAGGTGAACCTACAGCAAAATATGGCTAAGTGGGCTTGGGAAAAGCCTTCCCATGCTGCAGGACAGACCTCCTGCTGTCTCACATGGTCTTTGCATTAATGAGGAGAGTCTGACAGGCTCCAGCTGCATGATATACAAGAGCTTTTCATAATAGAAGAAAATTATAACTGTGCACATGCAAGTAATTCTTCAAAATTAATAGAACTAACAGTGTGTGTGTAGTTGCTCATATGATTAAATTTTCAAGATATTTGGAACAATCATTTCATGGTGGCTAAATATAAAACCTATTAGAGTCTCTAAAACTGTTATTTTGAATACTTTAGAAATCAACAAAATGTTCCTCTTTATAACAAAGAAACATTTGTTTAATATGTTGAAGCAAATGGATTTTCTCCATCAGTGATTAGTCTCTTTCTTCAGTTTTTTCTGGTTAACACATATTTTGATTGTCAATCAAATCTTAAAACTCTGTACTTACTATCCAAACAGCCACCTAGAATTTCTTGCTCTAGTCACGTTCTTGCCATAAAATAAATTAATGACACACTCAATCATTCATTTAGCACATGAAGGAATGTTCCTTAATAATAGTTTTTGTATTAAACAGCTAAATTTGAAATATAATTGAACTCTATCTAATTATAATAGTCACATACACTTATACAGTAGGTATTAAAATAATTTTTCATAGCTGTGACTTTCTGTACCCTCACACTCATGCCAATAATTTGAGGTACATACAGTATTGCAGCCAGATACCTGGTGAGAAAAAGAAAGAAAAACCTTTGAAGCTGTACCTAATTTTGAAAAGGAATCTCCTTTTTTTCCCCTCAAATATCTGCTGATACCCAGATCTGTCTGTCTAAACACCTGCAGTCCTGAGGCCTCACAGCCAAGAAGGAAAGTTTCTGTGTGGTGTCCTAGAGGCAGTAGAGCAAATTCTTTGATGGGAAGACATGGCTGTGATTTTTATTTAATGGTCTATAAAATCTGTCTAACCTAGCACAGCATGGCCACTAAACAACACAAAGCGCTTTGAAGGGCATTTCTGCTCAACAATTGCAACAACTCAAAAGATTTGGTGCAACAGTTCCCTGGGGTGCAAGACCAGACTCACAGGCAGGGAGCTGTGAGCTGAGCACCCATGGGCCTGATGCTGACCCAGTGACATGAAAGGGTGAACCCTTCTGTTGCTGTGTAGCTGCATAATGGGATATTTTTCTTACTTTTCTGGAGAATCTTTTTCCAATCTTATTTCTCAACAGTTGATGCTGTGTTATTGGTATGCTTTGCTACGGTTTGGATGACCTCCTACCATTTGGCTTCATAATGAGTTCCAATAGGAGAAGATAATCTCCGAGTTCAACACATTCTTTAAATCATCTGTGTATGAGGGAGGCAGTAAATAGCTCCATATTTACATTGCAGCTTGCACCAACTTCATTTTCTTTCTGTGTGGAATGACTGGCTTGTGTGGTTCAATTGCATGAGAATAAATGCTCAATAGACAAATAACTTTAACAACTTCAAAAACTGGCTGAAATGACCATGGTTCTGCTGGTTTGGCAGCTAATGCACGGTCTGAGGTATGTTTTGCTTTGTTTTTCCTTCATTTACAGAGCTAGTGCTAAAGCTGTTAAACTTTAGGTCACCTAAACAAAATTGGCAATTCATATACACTCTGGGAGTTTTGTCCTCTGACACAAAATGCTGCAGTTTAGCATTACTAAGCAGCTAACACCTACCAAAACAATATCTGACAAAGATTTTCTCCTTAATAAAAAGAGGGAAATAGAGTAGTATTTCAAAATTACGGCACCATGATTATTCATAAACACTTTTTTCATCCTGCAGAGCAGACATTAGTAGTTCTAGACTGATCAGACTATTTTTGTAAATCCCATACTTTTCAAGTTTCTTTCTTAGTTACTGTATAAAATGTTTTGAGAAGCTCAAGTTCAGCTTGTGCTAGAATTAACTCTGTGGTTCTGACTAACCATTACATTCTTGAATACGAGGCAGTTTGTGGCAGGCTGTAATTCTGGCAGCAATCAGCAGAGATTTTCTCATGACTTTTAAACAGGTAGGTGTGACATCAATTGATCTTTGCCTGTAGGAGAACTACAGAAAAAGTAACGACAGAGGCTCACAGTCAATCAAACCTATTCTAACAAGAGCTGGTTTGAAGGCACAAAGGTCTCTTCTAACACAAAACAACCTGCTCCCTGCTCTTAAAATAGGAGATCCATTTTAGACACCCAACGTTCTCCACCACCTACATGCTGTGTCTGCAGTTGTATCTTGCCAATGACAATGCAATGCTGAAATCAGTTGCATTTGCAACAGCTCAAATCTACGGATTCACAACTTGCAGGGACACAGGGAGTCAGGTGTTCTAAAAGGGCTTGAAATCTGATTTGCCACCCACTCAGGCAATACAATGAAACCCAGGAAAAGTCCAATAGAGTATAAGCTAAAATTTTAGTTAGGTGAAATAAATTATTTCAGCGTGCCTTTCTTCTCAACACCCATTTTGAGATAATTTCCAGAATCCTCATGAACTGCAAGAGTTATGAATGAGTGCCTTTTATCACATGAAAGGCAGAAACTGAATTTAACCTCTGATTCACACCACCATATCTATGGATTCTTTTCCTTCAGTAAGAATGTAAGTTTGTCCTCCTTCTAAAAGAGATTTTTCCACCATCTAAAGGTCATGTGCATATGAGAAATGTACACTAGACCAGGTAAGCAGGAGAACCTGAGCCAACATATATAAATTATAACATGTAAGTCATGTTATAGTAAAACAGTTTTGTTATCTTCATAACCTGAAAATAGTTTCTTCCTCTTTCAATTACAGAAGAACAATCAGTTTCTTAATAGGTAAAAGCACTTTGAAGTTAAAGCTCAAGATAAACCATATAGCAGATTTAGTGCAGTGAGTTTGATTGAATATATGCTTTAGTCTCTTTGAGAAAGCCAACCCTGAAAATTATAACATGAAAGGAGACCAAAGTCTGTGCTTAGTCCATGCCTGGAACATTTTTCAAGCTAGCAGATTTGCTTTATTCTTTCACATATTGTGTAAGTTTCCTGAAATGACTACTGCTAGTTATTACTATTGCTGGTTCTGGCAGTTTATTCTGAATGTTGACTACCATTCTCTGCATATGTGAAACAGTACATGGTTAAATTATTTATTCATGATGTGTGCTACCATGAACTCAGACTCCAGTCTTATTTGGAGTTTGAAATACAGTAAGTTTTAACAACATATAAGATACTCCCTTGGAGTCCAACTCCTACAATAATTTGCCAACAACAATCCAATATTAATTGATGACAATAATGCATCAGGCTGCACAGAGGAGGTTTGGAAGAGCAGCTCCATAAGGGTTTATTTCCAGGTCTTCAAGAATAAGATACTAAACCTATATTCAGCTGTTAAATAAACAGCTTGAGTTTACAAAATCCTCCTCATCTTCATTGATTCAATCTGGTTGTAGGATGGGAGAAGAGTCAGACACAACTTGAGAGCAGCATTTTTGTACCGCATCTCCTGAGGCACAGGGAGAGGTGGCCGGTGCCAGTAATTGTGTCTGGCTTTATAGGATATAAAGAAGTCTGTGAAACTCATAACTAGACAGGTCACTGTGGCCTTGCATTAAATTCTGCCTTGAGAGATCTGAAAAGTGATGCCGAGACCATGCCTTGTGAGGTTCTCCTGGGGATGGATTTTTCTCAAGAGGAATGCAGTGGCTTAATCTACTCAGAAATTTATGCACAAAGGTGGGAGCCAAGAAGAATGCCATGCTGCTACCCTCTAAACATTGTCATAAAATAAAACTTCCTTTTTTAGGTGATCTGTTTTTAGGTGAAATTGAAACCTTGAAAGGAAAACGATTAAGTCAGCTTTTGGTAGAACACAAATAGCTTCTTACCCCGGTATCTGTCTGAGCTCCAGAATTCACTGCTTTTGCTCATGCAATAATGAATATATTTTTAGTGAGTTACCCACTTCTGGTCTCCTGCATACTCCCATAAATAGGTACATTGAATTCACAAAAATCAACAGCAATCAAGCACGTAAATGACAAAAGGATTGAGACTTTATTTTCAGTCTTTTCAAAATAAAATCTAAACTTCAATGGCCTCATGTTTAGTTCCCTTTTAAAAAGAAAGTCCTTTAAAAAGAAATCCTATAATTCTTCTGCAAAATTCTTAGAGTATAATAGTACATGTATATCTGGCTAATGCCTAGACTTTGAACATGTACATTACTTAGACTAATTAGGTGACTTTATGAAAGAATTCTTTGTTTTGCACATTGGATAATATGATTCTGAGCTGTATTTACTCTTGTTACCACTGGGTTGGATGAGTGACGTACTTCTTGCAGCTGTAAAAGGTTTTCTTTATACCAGTTTTGCAACGAATTTACAGTGAATGCTGAAATCTGTTATTACTTCTGTATTTACGATAGGCTGAATAATAAACTTACTTATTTCATTTTCATGGAAGCCTTTCCCTACCTGTGATTTTATTTAAAATGTTTTATTTGCAACTTGAAAGGACATCCCTGCATGTCAGAGAGGTGTATCTAAAGATACTGTTATCACAGTGTGTCATACAGTGCTCTGGTACAGCTTGCTAAAGATGATGGCTGAGATTAAATACAGCCCACTTGGCAAAGGGCAGATGGCAAACAATTGCATTTGACCTTTGTCAAAGAATGCTCATTCACAACTGCCTTTCATCACGTCCTCCTACATCTTTCCTGGGGGACCAAAAAAAAGGCACTGGCATGTTCTGTGTGAGCGTGGCTGAACTGCTGCCCTGCCTGTAACACCGTGTGAGCACCACTGTCAGTGCACATCCTGACAGCTACTGTGCCCTGACAAAATCTGTAATAACAACCACATGCCAGGCTTTCAACTTCTACCCAAACTCTGCTCCAGAGCCTTTTTAACATGATTTGTAGTAGCAGCACACAAGCGCTAATAAAGTACAACTTGGAAAAATGGCACTTCATTTAACTGCATAAGATTTATAACAATATTTTCTATTTGACTCAAAGTTGGACTCAGATCTGAGCAGTCAGCAAAGTGAACTGGGTGGTTAACTCCAAGATTGTGAGATTAGGTATTTCTTATTCCAGCAACCAGCGAATAACTTTAAACCACAGCACACAGTTCACGGTTGTCTGCTCTATCAACAAACATATATCAAACTGGAAATTCAAGTAACTGAAACAGCCTCTTAATATTTACTTATATCAATTATTTTTTCTTTATCAATTATTATTCTTATTGCCATAAGTAAATATACTGCAAACACTGCTGGTTGATAAGGATGCAAATATCAGTGTCTCAGGTAACAGCACATGAATAGTACAAGTGTGTTAAAAGCACCCATGGCTATTTTGTAATTTATATCACTGCTTTTTCCTTGGCTATGGTAAGGTAGATGTAAATGCAATTATTTCCCCCTCTTAAGCACCTTTTTATAAAGTTGAGTGAGCTTGGTTGGAGTGTAAATATTTGCCTCTGTTTTCAGTGTATCACTAGAGAAATATAATTTTGAAATGTATTAGGACCAAATCTGAAATGCAGAAACAACAATCACACACATTACACAAGAGACAAGGACAATTGTTTCATTTCCCCCAGACCAGTATATGAAACAGTGGTGTTCTGATATCAAGAGAGATTTTGAGAGAAAATGCTTGAACGAAGAACTTTTTTTACATTTAATGAACTGTCCATGGGAATCATGTGCAATATATAAATAGACAGGACACATGGGGCAGCTCTATGTTGCCTAATCAGGAAAATGAAATTGAAAGATCAGATAGCAGCCTTTCTGTGGCTGCTCTGTGGAAAAAAACACAGTTATTCTAACCTGTAGATGTGACACTGAACAGCCAATTCCCCAGATGCCTTCAGCAGCTTCAGGCCATGGGGTACAGTGTGTTCCCAGCCAGGTGCTTTGGCCATCAGTTCACCTTTCCTCCTCCTGCCAGATGAGATTGGTAGATCACACCCACCCAAAAACTCTGTCCTACACACTTGAGAGTAGGCTCAGGTTACTGGGACATTCCCGCTGACTTCATCCATGTAACCAGGTAAGGATCACCTCTCAGGACTCAGGGAGTTTTCTTTCTATTATCATGGATTCCAGCAACCAGAGACTGACAGTTGAGTAATTTGTGTGGAATTAGTACCTTTCTCATCACGTCAAAGCCATTGCAAGTCTCATCTCAGGCTCCCCAGTCTTTGTCTCTTATAAAGAGTGTGCTTGGTAGCAGCCTGTTACCTCCTCCTGAACTCACTCCTTGTTTAGTCATTTCCAGGATTTGGCCTCATGGCTTTTTACTGACTCCAGGTAAACCACAGCTTGCCAATCTGGAATTTCTTCCCTTTCCTGCATGTTTTATAGCCCCACTTGTCCCACGAGCTAAATAAGAACTACTCTCAGATGAATGGACAGTGCCTATCCATGGCTATGGAGAAAAGAGCAACCTGAACCACATAACTATGGACCAGCAGAAATTATAAGCTTTTTAAATTTAATGCAAGAATAAATTGTCTCCATAATGCCATACAGAGGCAGAGCAGTCTGCCCAAAAGGTAGCACATGTTTTATAGCCCACTGAATCTCAAATGCTAGGGTTAATTTTAAGAGTTACTGGGACTTCTCACATGCTAAAGGACTTGGCTGAACTGTGACAAGATGAAAGGAGGTGAAAGTAATGAGCGGCTTGAGGGTGTATATTTGTTTTAGTCAGAAGAGCTTTATCATTGACTTTAATGGTGCCAGGCCTGTGTACCCCAAATTAAAGTGAGTTAGGTATTTGCATACATTATAGGCTAATAAGCCACTTTCCAAGTGTAACTGTACATAAGAAGCATCTGCAATACCACAGCATCACCAGACCAATTGCTACATCTTTAGCAGCTTATGATGGTTTCCTTTATCATTTTACATCTGTATGCTTTACATTAGTCTGATAAACTCAATTTTAGGTTTATTTTTTTCAGCTGTAACAACAGCTGAACTGACAACCATTAAACTAAAGGCATGGGAGTTTTGTTTGGGGTTTTTTCCTTTTTTTCCTTCTGTTTCATTCGTTCCTTTAATTTATTTATTTATACCTATTTTACAGCTTTGTTCAAATTTGTATCTGTGGCAAGTTTACAGCACACTGTGCTTAACACTGTAAAGCCAGACTGTTCTCTCATATGTACTAAAGTTTTCCACATTATGCAGGTTGTGTTTTATTTCACTGTTTGGAGGACATTTTATGAAATCAGCAGCTAGACGGAAGGAAATCATTTGCATACTTGGCTCCATACACCTGGAATTCCTTAATTTTAGGGATTAACAAAATGAGTCTAATAAAAAGCATAGGGCCTTGTTAATCAGCTCTGTAAACTCCCTTCATTAGCTGTTACTTGCTGCCAACATGAGTGCACATTTCAGGAAATTTACATTGTGCAGGTCAGTTATTACTATTTTATGAACTGATTTCTAATTTTATGTGACACAGTTTGTGTTTTTAGTGTTCCTAAAAGTTAAATAACATTTTTTTAAAGTCTTGGATAGTGTGTGCCCTTGTGCAGTCTCATTCACGACACTTTCCATACATTAGGTCCATAATAACATCAGTTTACTGAAACTGACAATACAATATAGTGTCAATAATATGAACAGATGCTTTGTATTGGAGTTGATGTGGAAAACTTTCCTTCAGACTATAAAGTATGGGTTATAAACACCTGTAGTTTTGTCATTGTTTGTTCATTTTTTAAAACCAAAGCAGGAAAAGATTTCTAAACTTATTATGAAATCCAGTAATCATAATCACTTTCTCTTCCCAGATCCTGCTAGAGTAAGTGCAGCTCAAGTTTTCATTGTAGCTACTACTTGTTCACACATTGAAGGCCTGATCTGAGTCTACTGAAACATTTGGAGACATTTTTCCAACAGATTTCAATTATCTTCCACCAGGCCCTTGATTTCAAGGGATATTTGGGAACTTGATATTTCCTTTTTCTAATAAAATAATGAGAATTTTAAATATATTGATGCTGTGCTTGTAGTGATGAAATGCCTCCTTCCTTCTTCTCAATTCTTTCTACCTCAAAAATAAGATTTTTGGGGTTTTATGAATTGAATTTGATGCCTACCCTTCAAGGCTGGAAATCTCCTGTTTCAGTCATGTAGCAGCCATGAAGCACAAGTTTTTCAATACATTCACTTCTTCCTGCCTTCTGGATTCTCCTTGGACTTTGAACAGACACTGTCCAGACATGCTGACTGCACAAATGTTACTTGACTTCAAGCTAATGCCCTTCATTTTAGAGCAAAGCAAGTTTAACCAGTGAGGGGAAACTGCCCCATCTGAACAGTGCAAGAAAGTGTCCCAAGACCTGGAGTGCCTTGGCCTGGGGGTCTGACACTCCACAAAGAAATGAATGGTGAGGGCTGAACTAAAGGAAAAGGTGATTTGTGGCTGGGATGTGCTCAATCTCCTGATCAACCCCCTGCCCTTACCAGTATTTTAACATTTCATCACATCAGCACACAAAAAGTAGCTGAAATTACTTTAAGTGGAACAGATTTATCTGTGATTTCTAAATGTAGCTAGAATGCAAAAAAGAAGAAAAAAGCTCAACCTTTAAGTATTTCAAGTAGCAACAGTGGTAAGATTCTGATGGATATTCTGAGAGCAAGCCAAGAGACTAAATCCAAATAAATTATTCATTGTGAATTATTCCATTCACTCTCACACTCTTACCTAACTCACAGAGGTATCCTGGCAATTAATATGTGCAAAGAAATGCAAGAGATGGGTCGTATGATTCAAATACTAAATATTATTGTTATATTCAAATTTTTTTCATGCATATACAAAGAAACCAGGCAGACAATTTTTCAGAATTTGAGGTTCAGGGGAATTTCATACTGGTTTTGAGAAGTATCAGAGTACATTCATAGACCTTTATCTTCTGGAAAAATAAGTGTACTGTGGCAGATTTAAGTTAAAGCAATGTGGCAGGTATACTGATAACAAGGTTCTCTCAGAGGCTGGCTCTGTCCTAGATGGCTCTATTACAGAAGAAGTTTGTTATTTTTTTCTCTTTCCCCCCACCTTTTGTGTAATTTTAGGGTTATTTGGTGTCTTTTAGGTAGTTCTCAAGAAGTGTTAGGGAAAAATCTTGAAGAATTTCTGAAATTTTTTGGTAATGAAAGAAAAGGAAAATTACTTTTGCAGAAGCAACTTTAGTTATTTGAGTGGTTTTTATTTTTTCCTTCTGGGATTAAACTTTTTTCAAAAAATGTAACTTTCTTTTTCTGTTTTTCAAGAGAATGGATTTTTTTTTTCCTAGAAAATAAAGAGCAGCTTTTGCAACTCTGTATTTAGTACTAAGAAATAATACCATGCCATCTTTCTTATGGCTGGAGCTTTGGCAAACTGACTTTGTTGACTTTTTCTATGTACTTACACAATTTTAATTCCCAAATACTAAAAATCAGATAAAATTACTCAGCACTGGAGCAATCTAGATCCATGGAAACACATACAGAAATCAGACGATGTTGCCATCTCAGATAAAATGTAGTGGGCTTTCAGAAACCAACAATATCCTAACTCTGTGAGTAAAATTCCTTAGTACCTGAACTAGAGTACGCACTAGAGAGAAGAAACAGCTCTTAGAAATCCCTGGCAACTGAAGACACACTGTATAGTGGCTGACCCCATGAAACAGCTCCAAGCTAGTATCTACCTTTCTAAAATGTAACTAAATTAATGGGTTTAGTATTTTGAGCTACTCAGTGGGATGAATAAACTGCTTTATGTTGCCACAAAGCAGACTAGAAACTCTACATCAGGCCTGACTTTAAAAGCACAGTGGTTTTTGAAATAATGATAGTATCTATGCAGGGCTCAAATAAAAAGCCCAAACTCTTCACCCCGTGTCCTTGTTCTAAGCTGAGGGATACATTAACAACCAGGAGAAATGTATTCTCACTATTCTCCTTTAGAGGACTGTAGAGATCCAAATTCTCTAGAGGTCAACAGAGGACATAAAGAGTGGACAGGCTGTTCTCAACTGTTTGTCACCTTAACTGGGAGTGTATCTAAACCTTCCTCCCCCTTCACAGAGACCCTGCTTACACACTATCTGTTTTCTCAAATATTTTTTCACAAATGACAAGGTTTAGGAAAGGCTGGGACATTTTCAATAGCATCTTCAGACACTCCCCTGCTCTGCACATGTATTAACCAGCCTTATAAAAAACACTTCATGCACTTCTGGGTGCGTGTTTTATATCCTCACAAACCCACACTTCACCCTTAGCTTCCCTTGAAGACAAGCCCAACAGTAAAGAATGAGTAAAAAAAGTTGAGCAAGAAAGGAAGGCAGGCAGTTCCCTAGCTGCCAGTCCCAGCACAGGCTTGGCTGAAGCAGAGGGAGCACTCAGCACACTGCTGCTCGTCAGCCTGCTGCTGCTGCAGCTTTGTCTGGTGTCATTGGGGTGCTGTCCAGCTACAAAAAAATGCTGCCTAAAGAAGAGCATATTGCCAGTGCTGGCTGCCAACCTTAGAGCTAGTGATAATCCAAACAGCACAAAGTGCCCATTATCAGTTCCTTCTCTGAACAGCCCATTAAAAACAGCTGTGCAGATAAAAGAACTGGAGAACTTTGTAGCAGAAATTAAGCAGAGAGAGAATGTGGTGGTTGGAGCCAACCACAGCCATTTAATTTCTGTGAAAGAAGAGCGGAAAAAAAAGGAAAAAGAAAAAAAGGATAAGACTCCAAGTTATGAATGGGAAAGGAAAGTTGTATGCCTGCCTAAAGCACTGAAAACCATTGTGGAAGAGGATTTCTGAAGACAGGAGGTCTTCATTAAGATTTAGGGGCTAATCCTAGAGAGTCTCGTTGCTCTGAACAGGCAACACAGATACCAACACCTGAATGACAGCAGGCAAATGCAGGCACTACCACCTTCCCACCCATACATTCCCACAGAGGCTCCCAAGCACGGGTTTCCCCAGAGGAAAATTCTCTGCCCTGCTGCAGCAGAGTCACTGGGGAACAAACTAAAATCCTCCCTGCATCAGCAAAATGATTCACAGAAAGTTACATAAAACTTTGGGTTCTCTGTTTATCAGGCTGTGCCTCCAGAGCAGTGAGGCAATATTGGCAGCTACGTGCTCGGAGCCCCTGGATGCTTTCATGTCTCAGCCCGGCCATAAACAGGCGCGGTTTGCTCTGCAGACAATGGAGCTCCCCCTCCTCCGCTCCTGAAAGTGCATTCAAATCATTCCCAAATAATTTATGAGCACTGCTCTGCTAGAGCATGTCCTCTAGCACAGCCTGTTGGAGACACACAGAGGCATTGCAGGCCCACCCTGTCTCTTACCCAAATCTTCGCTTCACCTGGGAGTTTGTTCTCCTGGACACTGGAAAGGCAAAGGGCAGCTGCCACTAAACTCCTCAAACATGTACAGGATGGAGGGGAGGAGGGGCTGTTGCTGAAGAAAACTTAATTTTGAAGATAAACTGATGGCATAAAGAGTCTTGGAACTCATTTTAAGGACAATGGTCGTTTTGGATTCTTAACTGAGTACAAGTGCTTGTCGCTGGTATAACTAATAGCAGGAAAGGAATATTTTGTGGTATTATTTCTTCCAAGTGCTCACAATTAATTTTTGAGTCTTTTTTTTCCCCTGAAGTGTAGGCAACCCTTTAAAAAGATCTTTTTTGTCTTACCAATAAAATTGTAACAACTTCCTTTCTGACAGTTCTGACTACCCCAGTTCAACTGTGCCTGGATTTGCTCACAATTTCTTAAGGGTGTGTAACTAATCTCTTTTAATTCATAATTCTATATGCAATTATATGAAGAAAAGGTCTGTGTAAAGACTGCTGAATCTTGAAAATATTGTTGCAGTATCACTTAATATTAGCGGCTTAAATCTGGTCAGAAATAATTTTACAAGCTACTTTAAACATCTGCAGAGATTTCTCATGCTAATATTGTATTAGAATCTCCCCAAATTCTTTGAAAGCCTATCTATTTTTTCATGATGTGGCTGAACTAAAGGAGAGCTGACATAAGGTGGCTCACACAAGAACTTAGGCTCATTTTTTGCAGAAGAGCAAGTTACTGCATCCCTCCCTGTGTTTAGAACAGGATGTAAAGCTCCTTTTTGATTTAGCTTTCCAACAAAAACAAAAAGAAAAGAATTTAAAAGAAAAAGAAGGAAGATGTGAATAATAATAAATAATCAAATCCATCTGTTTCAGAGGGGAGCCAGGAGAAGGAACCTAGATCACAGTGGTTCCTACTAACAAAACCTGTGTATACATACAGGAGTGTTAACGTGCCCTGGTGATGTGTGGCAATTGTATACATAGACACTAAAGCATTTTTTCCTTCTCACATCAGGCTTCTCCATTTTAACCAGATCTAAAACATGCACCATCAGGAATTATTGCTTTCTCCATTTTTCAAAGAGCTAATAGATACTAATCATTGACCTCAGACTTGTCATACATCACTAGAAGGATGTTCTCCATAAACAACATGCTGGAGGTCGTGTCAATGTCCACTTCCACCTCCTTTGATTTCTGCCCATCTGCAGCTTGCAGGCCAAATAAATCTCGTTAAACAGCATGTGCACAACTCTCTTAAACATTCCAGAGAACAAAGACAAAAGAAACAGTAATGGCCACAGTTATATAAAGCTGCAGCAGTAGCAAAAAAAGTCTACGGGTAGCTTGAGTTTCATAAGCACTGAAAACATAATCTATCATCAGGCAGTGTGCACACTGCATGTGACTGCAGCTGGGGCACAGGCAGGCGATTTCTGATTTGATTTGTGGCTCAGTGCTGCAGGATGGTCTGTGCCATTCACTCTGCCTTTGTGTGTCCCCTTTCCCACCCTGTGCTGCCCACTCCTGCTTCTTGCGCTGCTCTTAGTGCCCTTATGGGCAGATTGTACTGATAAACTTTCTAAACTGAGCCTTCTGGAACCCACCCCCCCCCCAAAAAACCCAAACAAAAATAACAACAAAAATAAAAACAAATAAACAAAACCAGCCAACCAAACAAAAAACAAACCAAAAAAAAAAAAAAAAGAAAGAAAAAAAGGAAAAAATCCCAAAGACCAAAACTTTATGCCCAGGCAAACAAGTCAGCTTGGCAGAGTAATAGAAGCAAACCAGGGAACTGCAACACCAGGAACAGGGAGCCACTTTCTTCAATAGCAATCACCTGTACTCTCTGCATGTATCACAATCATTCTATTGCAGCCTGGTCATGTAGTCAATTTTTATGCCTGAAAGAGGCAGAGCAGGAACAGAAACGTCTTAAAAAACTGGGACCTTCACCAAACCTCTGAGGATCCACCAAAATCCACAGCAGTCTCCAAATCTTCTTTTTTTTGATAAGTTTAGGATTCAAATGGACAAAGGAAAGAAGCAGTATACTAAGATGTCAGAGAATATGCACTGACACACTAGTGAGGTGTTTGAACTGAATGGAGTTGAAGAAATAGAGTCCCAATAGGTCCGGGTAAAAATTTTGAAACTGCAAGCCTGATTGATTTTAAACTTGTAAAGCTATTTTGATTAGTTACTTCAATTCTTAGCATGTTGCATTATCCTACTACCAAAATTTGCATCCCTCTGAAACTGTTCTGCTTTTTTTTTTAAATTTTCATTTAACGGCAATGGAAAATTGCCTTATACAAGGGCATCCTAATGATTAATTAACATTCATACTGAAAACCTGCATCCAATTTTTCCTAGCTTTACCTTCTGTTTTCTCTTGTTACCCCTTTTTTTTTTTATTCAAGAAGCCCTTCTGAATGTGAAGTCTTCTCTCCATAAGATAATTATATACCTTGATCAAATCACTACTTAACCTTTTCTCCAATAAGCAGAATAGATTTAGTTTCTCAGGTACCACTGCTGTCCCAAAACTTGAATAAATTTTTTGATTCTGCTTTAAAGTTTCTCCAATTTTACTATATTTTCCTCAGAAACTTTTGGAGTAGTGAAGTTCACCCCATGTTCAGCTGCTGCAGTCACTTCTTTCCTGCCTTCAGCTTGTATAAAATTACAGCTACTCTGTCCTTAGATAGTGTTTTAAAAATCCTCATTTACATGAATTCCAATAGCTCTTCATTTGCATTAGTTTTTAAAAATCTTGGAGTTGAGCCACTGCATCACAACATTTAGGAGGTTTAAACTGAAAGCTATCAGTCTGCTTTAATGCACTTTGGTGACTTTCCAGGACCAGGAGGCTGTTCCAAAATCAAAGCACCTAGTGCAAGTGGCAGGAGTGCCTGCTCCCACACTGCTGCCTGACAGAACACTTCTCCTCTGGAATTGCAGCTGGACAGACTTGCCTCACAAGTTTTAATTCTGTCAATGCTACAAATTACTAAGACTGTTTATTTCCAGATGCAAAATTGATTGAAAACATTTTTTTCAAAATTTATTTTGCCTCACTTTTGACAACTTATGGAAACACCAGCTTATAAAGTGGGACATAATTAATGGATAACAGCTCTCTAAACTACACTTCATTCATGTGAGATGTTGTAGGGAATCTGAACTGAATGCAAGACTTAGAAAAGATTCCACCTGGCAAAACTGCATCTGTCCCTGTTCATTGTAAAGGACTGGGAATAGTAACTCTTGTATACAAAATTATTTCACATCCAGTGCTACATTAATTTCGAAGGAAAAAAAATGGATGAAGAACACTATGAAACAGAAAGAAAGCAGAAAGATACTTGTGGATTTAAAAAAACCAACAAACATGAACAACAAAACACAACCAAACACACAACAAAAAAAAACTGTTTCTTTTCTGTTGAAGAATAAAAATTATTTTCCTTGCAAAGCTATGACCATATGCCAGGCCTTTAGGGCACAGTGTGAGTAAAAGCAAACATCTTCTGGTTTTGCTCTACTCCAACTTTATTCAGAAATATTCAGCCAAGACCTCCCTCCCATTGTTCTCCTTCTGTTGTATATAACTTGCTCTTAGTTTTGCATGAGCAAAAGAATTATTTAAATATATACACCCCCAGTTTTGGACAGTCCTTTCAAACAGGACTCTGTTCCTCTGCCTGAGAGAGGTGCTCTCTATGAACTATAGGACCCATTTCTTTAATTGATTTATGCCTGTCCTTACGAAGAGCCATCCTGATGGGATATGGTTACGTGGTTTTCACTACTCAGATTTAAACAAACCAAGCCTGCAGAGTCCCTGGAAGAGACAAAAACTGAGAGCCTGATGCTCAAGGCTCAGCCCCCAGGCAGCCATTCCTGCTCAGATCAGCAACAAAAAGTGTCTGATCAAAACTCCAACTTGCAACCAGCCAGGTACACTGAACTTTGATAAAAGCATGATGAAAACTCAGAAGAATTGTGACAAAACCCATTCTTTATATTTTTTCCTAACCACTTGCAAGCAGAGGCAGCTGTCCCTGAGAGGCCAAGGCAGATCTGTCCAATCCCTCAGGGTTGCCCTGGGTGAGGTGGGCACCTGCACCCTGCCAGGGGCACAGCTCTGCACCCACATGGGAATTCCTAAATATGGAAATCCTAAATCCATGGAATTCCTAAATATGTTCTTCACAGCTAACTTTGGGAATATTTGATCTGACATCCTCTCATTGCACTGGTATTAGTGAGGACAGAGAATGGCACCAAATA
Source organism: Camarhynchus parvulus (assembly GCF_901933205.1). NCBI lineage: Eukaryota > Metazoa > Chordata > Aves > Passeriformes > Thraupidae > Camarhynchus > Camarhynchus parvulus. Next base: position 11,420,937 of record NC_044581.1, on the reverse strand, counting down.
AACACTGGAGGGAGAATTTGTCACATTGTTAATGCCCTGCCATTAATCCTGATGTTTGGTTCGACAACCAACCTTCTGTTTGGTGATGGTTGTCTTTGAAGGTTGCTCTCAGTCTTTGAAAATGCTAATTGTCAAGCCAACATTTACAGAGGAAGTCGTAAAATGAGAGGTTATTATCTACTGCCCTTGCTCTGATGATAGAAAGAGGCCTCACAGAATAGTTTTCTATTAAAAGCTTCATGCATCTTTGTGGATGGTGGCAAGTACAAACAGATTAAAGAGCCAGTCTGAAAAAGAGCATGAGATGGACAAGCAAAAGGCTCTGCAGCCTGCACTCCATCTAGCTGGGAAGATATCCACTCTTGATTTCAAATGATGGAGAATCAGCATTTGAAAACACCTCTTTAAACTTCCTAGTGGTTAATTAATCTTAATGTTAGGTTTGTATATAATTTTTGATTCAAGTTTCTTTAACACTCCAACTTTTTTAGGCACTGTCACTTGGCTAAAGGATGTTTTTTATCATTTGTTTCCTTTTCCCTCTCCTGATTAAATTGTCCATTTTTAACACTCCTGTAGGGTATTTAAATACACTGAGTTCCTTAAATCTCACTATGGACCTGCTGGCAAGATTCTGAAGTACTTTATATGGCTTTTTCCAAGTTTTTTTTTAATAGAAAAAGTAACATTTTAAAAAAATTAATACTTCAAATATAAGTAATAGCATTTCTTTTTTTATATCCCAAGAGCTGGCTTTGTTCTCATGCTCTTCTGGATGTTTATGTCAAATCTTTTCCAAGACCCTTTAAATAACCCAGCAAGTGCCTATTTTTGTAGTGTGATTTCCTCAGTTAGGAAGGTGGAATTGTGACACTGAATCTTGCAGAGCTGCTGTGCACAGAGAACAAGCAGCAGTTGCCACAGCAGCTAAAGCAAGGCAGCTCTGAGTTCTAATTTGTGGTTACTGCAAATAATTTCCCTATTGTTTGTTGTCATTAAGAGCCACAGTGAATTGATGCATAACCTGGCCTGGCTGTGATAACTGCAGCAATGCACAAACTCCAAACTGAGCACATGAAGGGGAGCAAACCCTTGCCAGGGCTGAATTCAGGTGAGCAGACCCAAAGTTTGGGGGGAAAAAGCCAATCCTTACTGCAGCAAGGAGAAACTCAGCACTAACAGAATCTGCAAGCGTATGGTTGAAAGGCTCATTTTTATCTACACATCTCAGTACACAGCACTGTAGTTGTAGGTGTGGTTATAACAACTCCCCATGACAAGGCACAGCAGCATAAGTGAGCACAGGCCAGGGAGGGAAAATGTTCCTGTTTTGAAGGGTAGAAAGCAAAGTAAAAAGTTCGAAGTGTGGAGGACAGAAATATAATGGCAGAAGGAAAACAAGGAAGATTATATTGGGAATTCAGCAGAGAAGAAGGTAGTCAACTTTCTCTAAACTTGCAACCAGTTTGGACAATTGTTTCTAGAGTGTGCAGCGAGTTCACTCCTGCAAAGCAGCCACTCTGTGACAAATTGGAGAGCTTTGCTTCAAGACTGACAGCATGAATTCTTATTTTGTCTTTCATATCAAAGCTGGAACTTAAATCCCAGTCATAGTGATTTATCAGGTGTGCAGAGGAGAGAGTTAGGTCTGGGGTCTAGTGTCACTCACTAACTTTCATTTCCATAAGGTGCTAATTCAAAAAAGTCACAGGTTTTCAGCACATTTTCTCCATACCACAGCTTTCCCCTCTCTGGAATGTTTTTAGTGCCTCAGTCAAGCTGTAATTGAGGGAGGGGAGGTGTGCTATGTCCATTCCTGGTTTTCCATCATCCCTGCAGCACGGGTCCCATTTGTTTAGCTGTGTTTTGATCTCCTAATTCACACCCCAGTGTGCAATGTCCCCGCCACTGAAAAATTCCTACCCTCTTCTCTCTGGCTCCTAAGAGGTGCCAAAGCAAACAGTTCAGGATCACACCACAAACTTCTGTTAATGTTCCAGGAAAAGAGATCCAGCAGTTCCTGCAGGCTGTTAGGAAGGTGATGGTGCAAACACGAGGATGCTAAAAGGATTAGCAGGGTGTGTTTGTACCACCTTTCTGAAGACAAGGAACTAAGAGAAGTTACAAAAAGGACTACAGAGTGAAAACCAGGGAACTTGCTTATTAAAATGGAATTTTACGTCAATACCAAACACATATGGGAAACATTATCATAAATATATGCATTTAATTCTTAACAGTAGCTTTAATTTACATTAAGGATATATATTAAGGATTAAGGAACTATCCACGAAGAGAAAATGCAGCAAAGCTCCTGTTATTGAGTTCAGTGGTCTGAGACTGAGCCCCATAAGAAGATTTTTAGACAACATAGATGAAACTGCATGAAAACTCCTGAATGCCTGTGTTATACAGGCTGTGCTCTCTTTGCATTGCAGGTCCTAATTAGGGGTGTATATTACTAAATATATTGAGAAATCACATTCTCAAAGTGAAGAAATGCTTAATCATTTCAATGCAGGATTTCTTAACATTCCTTAATTTCACCTCTTGAAATTTTACACTGAATTTTGTCAGTTTATAAATTTACACTACAGCATGCCAAAAGGAGGGAAAGAAAGAAAACAAAAAAAACCCCAGACCTTAAAGGCATTTTACCACAGAGACACTGAAAAATAAAGACCATTAGCAAAAAAGTATAATTAAATTAAAATGCCAGCTTCCCATAGAAGCTCAGTAAATGGGAAATATATCAAACTGTGATAATACAAATGGGCTATTTCTCAAGGTGTGAGAAAGTCAATGGAATAAACTCTGATAATTTGCTGACTTTTTATGTACCAGGTAGAGTAATGACTTAAAAGTAAATTGCACAATGACAAATACAGCAATATATTATGAACCACAGCTACTCTTCCTATTAACATCAGTATTTTATGTATTATGGTGTAAAAAAATATTAAGTATAAATAAAAGAGAGGGTTGTAACTGAGGTAGTGTGGCCTGCTGCTAGCAAAAAGAGCTGGAATTTCACATAATCACATAATTTTAAATTCTGTTGTCTGCACTTTCCCAGGAGTCACTTTGGCCCAGTTATTCTAAACACGTTTCAATTTCCATTCCCACCCTGACGACAGCAGAGGCTTTTTTCTTAAAATCAATCTTTCCACAGCACTATAGACTTTTCAGAATATTCAAAATTACTTTTGGCATGTAAGTTCATTTTGCTAATTCCTCTTTTAGTGAGCAAATAACCTTTGGAAACCTGGCTGCAGGTGTTTATGTGTCAGGACAATATCAGCGCTGCCCCAGTTGCCCAGTGCCATGTCAGCACTGGAGCAGCGCGGGATGCTGCGGCTCTGCTGCCCTCTGCTGCAGCACAGCCCGGGACGTGCCTCCTGCAAGGCAGCTCCCATGTTTCAAATTAAATTCCGGAGGCTGAACACCCAAAAGCAGCGTTATAGGCAAGAGTAATAAGGAGTTGCTATTCTATTTGTAGAAAAATGCTCAAAACAAGTCGAATCCTTCCTTTTTTGCTGTGACTGAAATACAACAGCTAGAGGTGTCATCCTGCACTGTGTGAGCTTGGAAGAACAAATCTGACAAGGAAAAGAATGCTTTTTTTAACATGGAAGACTAGAGAATATAATTTCCCTGAGAAAAGTTGAAACAAATATTTTTCTGGCCACTCTCCCTGTCTCCTGAGGATACAAACTGCTCTGCAGGGCCACCTGCACAGCACCAGTGCCAGAGGGAAGCAGTGGCACTGTAGCCAGAGAGGTGTTGGGACACCAAAGCCCTGACAAGATGCTGCACCCCAGGAGCTCCTGTACCCTTCAGGGCTGCTGGGTCCTGTTGCTTTGATTCTTTAAAATTTTCTAAGCCTTCTGATGTTTACATTGTTGTAACGAACTTTCTCACGCGCTTTATGTAAATAACTGATTGTTTTGCATTCTTTTATGGAGGAGGAGAAATTTGATGGACTGTTGTTTTGTCCAGTGTCATTGGAGAGGTGGCACTGTCACCTTCCAATCTACCATCACCTTTGGAAATCTAGAAATGTTGGAGTCAGAAATTAAGAGGTTCCCTTTTCACCTTGAAAAGAGCAGCGTGTCTGTGTTGTGTTATTTTGTGTCCTATAGTGACAGGGTCTCTCTGTTCCCTTTCTGAAAATCACTGGCCAAGGCAGAGAGGATGGCAGATATTAATCATTGCAAACTACTTTACAAAGGAAATATTGAGAGCTTAAAAAGATATTCTTAATTATTTTTCATAAAGATGTTGTGTATTTTAATGAGTTTTATTTTTGTTACATAGCACAAAATTAAGTAAGTAGACTTAAATCTTCTCACAAGTAAACTTGCATTCAAAATGTTAAAAGAATCTAATTTGACCTTTAAAGGGCTAGGATTTAAGCAGTGAAATGTTGCTTTCCTCCAGCAAGTACACACTTTATATGTATCATCTACCAGATTTCTATCCTGATAGACCATAACAGCTCCTAAAGAGCCGTTATAGATTATTGTGTAAATCCTTCTTTGTTCATGGACTATTGACTCAACAGTGCATTATGTCCCTAAAGAAGACTTGATAGTCCATCATGTTAATCCAGCTGCAAGGTTAGTGCATGATGTACGGAAAATCTTTACATAATTTTCAGTGAAATTAAATAAGAATTTTCCTGCACAGATAATTATGCTCCATAGTGAAATAATTCAATATCAGAGATAACACAGGGCATACTCACATACAGAATATTAAATCGTGTTATGGATTGCACATCTGTGTGTTTTTTATTAAAATTAAATTCAGGCTGTGTCATGAGGATAGTTCAAAGTGGCTAAAGCTATTAGCTGAGCTACAGAGCTAAAATAACTATAGTGATTTTATTTTTAACTAGATCATTTTAATAAAGAATATGTTCATTTCAGATGTCAGTAAGCAATTTGAACAGAATTTGGGACATAGAAAACATGCCTGGAAAAAAAAATCATACTTGTACTTCAACTCTCAGTTACTCCCAGTTTATGGCTAAATCCAACACTGTCCTCTGAAGGGAAAAGGGACATTGTGGTGTAACCCAAACCACTAGACTCTTTTAAGGACTTAGCTCTCTGAGCTGCATGCAATGGACAGACAAGTGACACTTGTTATCTTGTCACTCAGGGCAGATGCTGTGATGGGTGGCTCTCGGGGGCAGCAGGGCTCAGAGGGGCACAGCCCTAGAGCAGCTGGGGCTCGGGCACGCTCCAGCATCAGTCAAAACCTCTCCTTGGCACACATACCCCAACTAAGTCAATACTTTGAGTTTTATGGTAAATTTATCACAAAAATTAAACCCTTCATGAATTCATACTTTTCTTATTTATATCTGTGCTTATCCTTCTCACTGAAACTAACATTCGTAGCTTTAATTCCACTTCATAATTGTCCAGAAATAAAATAAAATAATTATCACAAGTGAGCTGAAGTCAAGATGCTACTCCCATTTTATTTCACTGCTTCATTACTCATTTCTCAGCCAAAATATGTTCTACTCAATAAGAATTATTTTCTTTTGTGCATTACAGAAATCCTGATTTTCTGAATTCAAATAGCACTTTGTTGCAGACATTTACATTTGAGGTAGAACAAAATATCCAGATCAAACACCCACCAGGCTGAGGGAGAGTTCCTCTCAAAACCAGCGTTTCTAAAAGAGGGACAGCATTGTCAAACCATGGAGTTAAAGAGCTTCCTGGCAGTATGCAGCTGGATGTCTAATGGCTTGCAGTAACTCTGGTCAGGAGTTTTATAGAAAGTATCTCCTGGGATATATTTGCAATATTTAACTATTGCTCCAATGAGTGAGAGAAATTTTCACCCATAAGAGTGTGCTGATTATCAGAGCAAAGGAAAATGAGTGAGTTCCTGGCCTCAGGTGATGAGGAGGAAGGGCTGTGATCCCATCCTTCCTCCCCATTCACAGCATCACCATCACAGGGCCCAGTTCCTCAGTGATAGCATTCCCACAGATCTGCCCATATAAAAATAATATTAAATAACTATCACATAAAGCCCTTCCAGGCAGTGCAATCCAAATTCCATCAGCAAAGAGCAAGCTGAGTATCCAGGGCATAACAGGGACCCTGATCCCTGGGGCACAGGGGGCTCCTTTTGAATTCATTCCTCTCAAGCCAAGAGCCTCTTCTACAGCTCTTCCCCGGGGGTCAGCTCTATCTCATGGACCTCATGCTACAGCAGTCACAGAGGGACCTTCAGACCCTGTTTCACAGCCCTTGGGTTGTTGTCTCCACCAGCAGCACCAAGGCAATGAGTCCCTCTCCCAAAACACAAACCCTGATAGCAAACAGCCCCTCAGCCATACACAGGCAGCGTGGCACCTTAGGTAAGGCACAGGTACATCCTCCTTCACTGGCTGCAGAAGCAGACCATTAATATTTTACAGATTTCACATCCTCTCCGTTTGTGCAATTTATCAATGCCTAACAGGTTCTCTTCCTGCTATACATTAAAACTATTTTCAAAATATTTCATTGTCAGCCCATGGCACCTTCATTATTTATTAAGATAAGGGACATGATGAACAGGAACAGTAGGTAGCTTGTTTGTTCAAATGTACTTTAAGAATCCTTCGAATGCACAGATCTGCTAGAAATGTAGTGCCTGCAGGTTCCCAAGAGTCATAGGCATGATTCATGCAAATAATAAAAATATTGTATGCTTGATGTAGCATCAGCATCATCTGCCTGGAAAGTTCTGCTCTTCAACATATACAGGCTGGATCTCTGAAACCTGTGACATTATTTCAGGTGTACATTCATATAAATCAGAGATTTAACTGTATTTAATATAGAGTCTACATTATAGTTTTTTACAGAACAATGAGTGTATGAACAGGAATCCATAGTTCATTCTCCAGTCATTACTACAGTTCTAATGAGGAGTGATAAAGTTTCCCCTCACGCCCCAAAAAAGGATTCCTTTAATCTTTCTCTTCTGTACAATTTCTTTTAAATTGCCTTTTTCCAGCAAAGTCAAGACCCAAATAACAAATACACCACCACAAAAAGCAACACTGCAAGCATCATTTTGTTGCCTGATTACATTACGTCCTGTTAATTCAGAAAACTGTAGCACTTTTTTTTTTTGTGTTGACTAAGGAGACTTACAAGGTCCACAAATAAAGAAATTGACACATGAACATGGCAAACTCCCAGAAGAATTTTGAGGAGCATTTAGAAAGCATCAGAAATTATGCAGATGACTCTCCCACCAAACTACTGAAACCCTATTCAGCAGTTAACTCAGAGAGGAAAAGCAGTTTTGGGACACAAAGCTGGACCTGAACACCCAAGTGTGTGGAAATATGTCATATCACTCTCTTTTTCAAGTGTACTGGGAGTTTTGTTAGATGGGAAGTGAAAACACAGGCAAAGAAAGATCTGCTGCATGTTCTGCCTCCTCAGCCCCAGCCCCACACATCTCTCACCCACACCTGGAACAGCAAATCAGCTGCACAGATCTTGCACTGGGGAAAAGTTTTGGTCTTGTCCTAGACACTAAAATGTGTAAAAAAAAATCAACCAAAGAAACAAAAACTCAACCAACCAAACGGTTTTGGCAAATGTCACAAGCCGTGTTCCTCCTCCTGGAAGCTGGGTTATGGGTGTAGATGCAGACAGACAGCCTGAGGGCTCATCCTCTGCCTGTTCAAGGCAAACTGTTACAGATTCTGAGCTCAGGCTGCAGCCCCAGGTACCCAACACCTGCTCAGCCCCCTCAGTGCAGAAGCCTTTCCATGGGGTCTGTGGAAATAAAGGTGAATTCAACTTGGAAGATGCCCAGAGGGAGCCAGGATGGACACAACCACTCTACAGCTCCCCTGATTACACAAAGCAGTTTGTAACAAAGCACATCTGGATAGGCAGCACCGTGATTTCCCACTCATCATTTTCTCCAACAATTCTAGTGTATTATTCTCTCACCAAACTTGTCCCAGTTATGGTGAAAACTATTTTCTATCTATGGACAACTTGTGAACTGTCAGCAGACAAACACTTTTTGCATATTTGATTCTAAAATTGCATAATCAATCATGCCCTATAATTTGTTTCCTGGTTGGACTAAGTGATAATATAAACTGTTCTATTTCCCCTCTACAAAAATATTGTTTTACAGAGGAGCAACTTAATTAGAAATCCCTATCTGCTAGAAAGAAGAAAGATGTATTTACAATCAACTCCTAAGGAAAACTATATTAAATTTTTAAAATCAAAAACCTGATAAAATGGGCATTAACACAACAGTGGTTCACATAATTTTCATGTCATTATTCACCAGTTCTAAGTATCTGTTTGCATAGAAAATCACCTCTTTGATAAAGGTAAGGAAAGACTATCACACATACTTATTTTAATCAAGCCAGCTGGTATTTAGTTTTGTATACACTTCAGTTAAAAGAAATTTAATTTTCTCTCACAAAGATAATTTTAATAGTAAAATGTAACCATATGACCATTACATATGACATTCAATTTTGTGTTTAATAGAGTGTGTCAAATTGAAAATTGCAGTTTAAGACATAATCCTTCATAGAGCCTGTCACATACACAAATCTGCCATTTAATTTTTATTAAGTTATCCAATAATTTCTTAACAGCCAGTTAAGCTCTAGAAGAGATCCCACAAAGTCACAGGAGAGAAGCTGAGTCTGCATTGGTCAGAGCCTACACTCAGAAGAGCTCAATTCAACAGGAGAAAAAAACAAATCTACCACCCAGAACATGATGATTTTGTGCTCATGAATATTAAATTGATGCAATATTTACCCTCAAAAGTATAAAACCATTATTGCTCTTAAATCACATGCAACCTACTAACTTCAATAATTTCAATTTTTTTATTCATTCACACAAACAGTTCTTATGAACACTATAGTATAAGAAAATATAGTGTGGAGATTTCAAAATTATCCACTGTGGAGATCTTAGCAAGCGAAGGCAAGATGAAATAAAACAAACATAGAACATGCAATAGATTTTCTAAGGAGCTGCCTAGGGAACCACTGTGTTAAAGCTGAGCAACTAACTCCTACCTATGATTTTCTGATTTTCCTAGAAAAGTCTGCAGAAATTAGTTAAGATTTCAGCTCCATTTCCCCGCAGTGTTTACATGGATTTACTTGAGAGCAGGACTCCGCATTTAGATCTTGAGAACAATAGATTTTGTCAAATATTTTCAGAAAATATTCTGCTAAATAGGGATATGGTAGTGACAGGAGAATTTAATATGTTATCACCATGTCTCTTTTACCAGTTTTTGGTGTTGCTTTTTTCAGCTTCCCTTCTTTTGTTTTCAGTCCTTTATGCTTTTTTCCATAAAATTCAGATTAGATGTTTACACATTGTCCCCCAAGCTTCAGATTGCTTTCATTAATTTCTATCCTGGCCTTTTGGGTTGGCTGAAGGATCCCCAGCACTGGAGCAGAGGAGGCAGTGGTGCCTTTCCCCCAGTGATGGATGGAAGGCTGACTGCAGCAGTGATGTACACTATCTCACTTGCTGCAGGGGTTAGATCACATTAAAAGAGGAATGTGCAATTGAACTGACAGAAAGGGAATGATTAGCACTGGACATCAGTCATTTGTTTCAGGCTGAGTCCTGGTAGGAAACTCATGGCACTGCTCCTCATCTGCAGGATTGTGGTCGATAGATCTGTTCCTAGATAACAGAACTGCTTGGGTGGATATAAAATCTTGTGATTTTCTTTACACCAGTAAGAATTACTTTTAGAAACAAAGAGTCAGAGAATGTGAACGTGTCAAAGAGCCTTTATCAGTTTTCGGCTCAGTGTCTGAGCACAAGTGCGGGATTATTCCTAAATCATCTTGTGGATTGTCCACTCTGGCTAACTGTATCCCAAGGGAGATCACTTCAGACCCTGTCCCACAATTGATGTATAACACTGTCAGAAGCTTCTTGCTGATTATCAACCAAAACTTTACCTTTTCAAATATCTTCCTGTAACTTCTAGCTGCACCCTCACTTACCCAGCAATTCCTCTCCTGCCTTGGTGTTAACACTTCTCATCCCCTTGTAGATGGTTATCACACCCTCTCTATCACTGCTTAGGCAGCCTCTACACTTCCAGCTTTTCCATCTTTTATCTTTAAGTCAATTCCCCCAGTCTTCAGATTTTATGTCGCTACTTAGATGCTAAAGGGAAAAAATCCAGGGTGCTAATTTTGGGTGTACTTGAAGAAAAGATTGGAAAGGGTATTTATTTGCTTAATTCTCCACCTCATTTCAAAGCATGCCCTTACAGAGTCTCAGTAAAATATACAAAATGTATTTTGAACTGATATTTTTTCTTCTCTATATATTTTTCAGCAGTAGATATATATTACATTATATAGATGGGTTTATAATTTTTTCAATTTGCATTAAAACATGGATTAAGTTTATGAACAGGAGTTATGTTCAACTGAAAGTATTAAATATTTAATGCTATATATATTATCCACATACTTGGTTCCTTAGACATAGAATAGATCACTGTATAGGCAATATATATCCTTGGACAATATATATCCTATTATATATCCTTGTATATCCTGAGAATATTGTTTAGACATAGAATTACTCAGGCAACATTTTCAGAAGGATGGGATGTGAGAGACTTGAAGGAAGTTGCTAGACTAAAGATGCTTAAATGTCTTGATTTCTGTAAGAGGAGAATTTAAAAATTTCATATTTCAGCAGACTGTTTTCTGCAAATCCTTGATTACATATTGTCCTTTTGGAAACTTCTAAAACTTTTCAAAAATAAAAGCAATAATAAAAAGGACTATCTGGGATTAATTTTATTTAAGATTCAATATCATGTGGAAATGCAGGCAGGAAAACAATGCAGATTATAAAGCACAAAATGGATATGATTTACTGTGGTTGTAGGTTAGCTTAGGTCTTAAATTCAGCTTGCATAAAAGGTGTGTTGTGGCTGCACCCTCCAAGCTGCAGCACACTGGGCATTGTTCTGCTCACAGGACAATGTCACACCATTAATAGCACAGTGTCACTGAGAAAGGTCCTGAACTGTGCATCCTGCACAGGGCCCCAGCCAGCCCTGGGGATGCACAGAGTGCCTGTGATGCCTCCAAGGTCTCCAAAGTCATTTCTCACCTGTCCACACAGCACCATGCTGGAATTTATCAGCCAGGCCCTCTCAGGCACATCTGAGGGTAAGCTTTGTGCTTGGCCACTGGGGCTGGGGGAGGCTGCTGGGACAGGGCTCCAGGCAGGATCCCCAGAGCTCTCCAACAGCTCTCTCCTGCTCCCAGAACAGAGGCTTTGGGCTCCAGGCAGGATCCCCAGAGCCCTCCAACAGCTCTCTCCTGCTCCCAGAACAGAGGCTTTGGGGTCCTGTCCAACAGGACTCCATTGCACAAAAAACATCAGAAGTACCACATGGCAAAGCCAGACAATTACAGCAACCTTGAAGCAGCTCCCATATTTCAGTGAACTACTCTGGAGAAAAGGAAAACAATTTTTTTGGTTTTTAAAAAAGTTCAAATCTACCCCTAAACTTCTCATAAACATCTCTGAAATAGCTTTGTATGAATAAATGTTCATGAAAGACAAGAGCACATGAAAGTAAGCCTGAGAAATTCAGACTGAGATTTTACTATCTTCACATTGGAAGAGACTAGAAAAATCTATTAGAAAAATCTATTTCTGATCACATATGTTTTAATTTGCCCTATTTAAGTGTTTAATGGCAAGACATTTGGACAACATAAAGAAATTCTGCTAAAATTACTTGCATCAAGGTTATATTTGATATCTGAATATTAGGGTACTTCAAATTACTCCAGAATCTGCATAGAAACTTGACTATAAGACATAGACATTCTAGTTATTTTTAAAACCCATCTTATATAACAATATCCATTTTTCTTCACCATTTTTCCATTCTTTTGAAGAAGAGTTTAACTACCAACCTCAAGTGAATTTAAACTCTACCTATTAGTCCCTGAAAAGTCAAGGCTGCTTTCAAAGAATCAGATGGTTTGGACAGACACACCAAGGCAGCTGTATTACAGAAGTCAATTTCATTAATGAAAATGGCTTATGGTTTAAGATAAAGACAATAAAACCAAGTAAAAAAGATTTTCCTTTAAGGGCATTAAATTATGTGAATAAATTGATACAATTTCAATATGCAGCCGGCCAATTTTTAAGAGAATAACATCAAGCTGCATCTTCTCAGACGTTGGTATAAAGCAAGTTACTTTGGTATAAATGTCTGCTGCTGGACTATTACATATGAGTCTTGTTACAAAGAAAATTGTGATAAACATACTGCTTAGTAAATCTAGACAACTTTTACTATAAAAACAACCAGAATGCAATGGACCAAACTTTAAAATCAATGAGGTAAATGCAACTTTTGGAGCACAAACAGGTCTGAAGAACCTGACTATTGCAATCTATTTTTAAACAGGTATTTTGAGATTTAGAGTAAAATAGCTTGTGCCACAGCAGAGTCAGTTTGGAGAGATCATTATAAAATCCCATTATCACTGCTACAAGTTGGACTATTTGTCATCACAGAAGAGATGACAAGCTCAGAAATACTACATTTGTTATTATCAGATGATAAATGATATTCCATTAAAGCTGCAATACATCATCTGCAAAGCTGCAAAGAAGATATCAAACCTATCAGTACTTGACTTATAATTTAATTTTCAAAAGCTGTCAACTAAAATTCCAAAGGCTAAGCATTTTCATTTTTAAAGTTCATCTTATTTATTTTCCTCATCTGTTAGTCTAATTTTTTTGATATGGCAAAAATAACTGATTATGTGCAAGGTATAATTCTTTTTCTCTTGATTAAGTAATACATCAGATGTCACTTATGTATTAAAAATATATGACAAATAATGAAGCAAAAGAGTAGTGATGAACACACCTTATTTGGATTTCTTATTTTTAAATGCAACAGTAAAGGATGGGTCAGTCTAAAAATATTTTGATTATGCTGTAGTCCAACTAACACGAAGCCTAGATTTTAAAATTTACAATTTGAGTTTTACTTTATAGGAATAGAAAATCAAATATAAATCTAGTCAAACCGGTACTTGGAAAATATCTGTTTAGCATCCAAAAAATTCTGACATTCTAAATTCCAGAAAAAAGCTATTAAAAAGCAATTAGTGCTGGGGGCTGCCCAGCAGGGGAGCAGCTCTGCTGAAGAGGCCCTGGGCTCCCAGGGTGGGCGCAGGGTGGGCTGGGGCAGCACCCAGAGCCTGGCAGTGCCCACCCTGGGTTCACAAGCCCAGCTGGACCAAGCCCAGAGCTGAGTGCTCTGAGCCAGACCTGCACTCAGAACTTCCCCAGGGCCCTCCCAGCCTGAGCTGGCCGTGGTCTGACCCCTCCAGCACAGACACAAAGCATCAAGGCCTGGTGATCCTTATCACTGGTCACTGATGCAAGAATCAACAGTGATTCTCTGTAACTTGATTGTTCCAATTATTTTTATTTCAGTGTTACCTAAGTCATATTTCCAATGCTAGCTCAGCGCAGTTTATAATAAAAACATTTCTGCTATGCCAATCGTTGCAGTATGTTATTGCAAAGTGAGTGAAGGAGCTTCAGATGCCACTGAATCCTACAATCTGTTTTTAAATGAATTGACTAAAAACACTTCCTGAATTCACAGAGCCACAGAATGTGCTGAGCTGGAAGGAGGATCACTGAGTCCAGCTCCAGGCCCTGCCCAGCACCATCCCCAGGAGTCACACCCTGTGCCAGAGCATTGGCCAAACACCTCTGAGCTCCCCCAGGCTCCTGCTGTGCCCACTGCCCTGGGGAGCCTCTTCGAGTGCCTCACCACTCTCTGGGTGAAAAACCTTCTCCTGATATCCTTCCTGATAATCTAAACCTCCCCTGACACAACTTCGGGCCATTTACTTGAGTCCTGTCACCAGAGAGAAGAGACCAATGTCTGCCCTTCCTTTCCCCCATGGGGAGCTTGGAGACTGCAATGAGGTTTCCCCTCAGTCTTCTTTCTCTAGGCTGAGTTGATATATTGCCTAAAAGTTTGTGCTTTTTCATTTATTAATTTAACATCAACTAATAATAGCATCAAAGACCTTCAGGTATGGCATTTCCTGGCAGTAAATGAAGGAGCCCCAGCTGAATGCTGGGAAGCAATTCAAAGTAAACTTGGGAGCTAAAGACATAAATTCACTATTTACTCTTTGATGTTGGTGCTCACCACCCGAGACTGCCATGCCCAGAGAAAAACAAATCCAAAGCCCTGTCAGCAATTGTTGGTCTTAAAAAGCACTGAGCTCCTCAGAGCCTTTCCCAGAGCTCAGCAATGAGCAATGAGTGTAACAGCCCTGGCTGGACAGGGGCAGGCTCTTTACTATTAGAGCAGGGCAAAGAATAAAACTAAAATGTTGATTGTAAATGAGACCCTCTGTACTATGTGTCAAAGAAATATATAGTCAAGGATACTAAATACTCAAACAGCAGAAATTCTAGGGGGCTTTGAAAATACTCATTCGCATTTCTCAAGTAAAAAACACATTAACAAACCTTACCCACTGTAAAGCAGCCAGTTCCTGCAATGTGACTGTGAGCACAGGGCCACATTTCAGGTGACATATTAAATTTTTACAGCTTTTTTTTTAAATTAAGAAAATCCATCTTTGGCTAAAATTAACACGTGTTAATCTCTACCTCAGTTGAATTCACCCTGCCTGGATCTGGTAGTTGCTATCCTGTTCTTCAAACACCAACTTGGTGTGAGTTTCAGGCAGGGTGTTTTGGTTCCCTGCTCTAGCCCCAGTTTAACTTCCTTTTCAATACTGCCACCTACAAGGGAAAACAATACCTACCAAGCTGCTTTGAAAATGTTGCCTTCAGCATTGTGTTACTCTGATCACATTCATCTCTGTCCTTTTTTTCAAATTTGATTTTAAATATTTACAACATCATACATCTTCCCCTCCTGAAATTACTAACGAACTGTTACTGTCTGCAAAACCTGCTGGATGAGTGATGGACAACTTAAAAGGGAGCATCAATGTTTTATTTGGGAAATATAAGCTGAAAATAGTCTGCAGATTCTTTTTTTATTGATCTTCTACTTTATGCAAAGGTACCTTATGTACTTAACCAAAAAAAGGCTTCATTGTGTACTATCAATAATTAAAACATTGAAGTAGATTAACATGTAATAGTCACCAAGTTGAGGTAAACTATAGAGAAACAAAAAATTCAACAGACAAGAATAAAGCAATTGCAGCTGGAAATAATTTACATACTGTGGAAAAGAATTTAGCATTTCTACATTAAAAATGCAGAACAATAGGGAACACAGATTAATGAAGAAACAAGTTGCAGGATAGTTTAGTACTATAAAGGCAAAAAACAGTTGTGAACAGTGCTTCTGAAGTTGTATATGAATTCTGAAAAATACTTATAAAAACTAGAGTAGTTTTCCATTTCATCATAGAAGAAGATTACAGATTCAAATTTGACACCACCTAATTTTTACTCTCTTGATATTGGCATTCCTCATTTTTTTGCTGTGAGTGCCAACAAAAACCCTGCAATGGCTGCTGCCTGCCAGAGGTTTTCAGAGTGTTGGTACCAATGGTGGCTGGAAGAGCCTTGGAGTGATTGAAACCAGGGTGTAGGGCTGTAGAGAGAGCCATGCACCACTTCCATCTCTGCAGGATGACTCTAATAGTTGCCAGAGCACGAGCAGCACAAAATATTGCTTGAATAAGTGACAAACAGAGGGATACAAGGAACAGAACAGGGTTAAATTAAAATGAATGAACTACTGCTCAGAGTACTGCTAGAGTGAAAAATAAGAGAAAGACATATAAATAGTAAGCTGAGAAGTGTTTGAATGTGAAATAGGCCTTCCACCTAGAGAGAGGAGCAGGGCTGGTATCAAGGGAGATCACTCACTACACTGTCTACAGCAGAGGAACCAACTCAGCTGTTTCATTAGTGCTTTTCAATCCCCAGGCTCACTTATAAATATATATGTATATATGTCTATCCATTAAATATGGTTGGACAATATTAACATGAGTCTTCCAGTTATTTCCAATATTATGAAATATTGCAGGGCTTTTACTGTTGAAAATGACCATGTGCAATGTAAATGCATTGCAATATGCATATGTGTTTATTGGATTTCTGCATCTAGAGTATAAAGTAGAAATATATATACAAAGTGCTACATATACCTGTGATATGCATCTTAGTGCCCCATGATCCCTCTGCTCCCCTGCCATATTGCAGACTGCAATGGATCTGGTGAGCAACATATGTGAAAGAACTTTTTATTTTATTTTGGCCTGTGAATTATAAATGCTCAAGATTGGAGCTGTTTAGATTAAGCATACTGTTTTCCTAGTTGGATGAACATAAATCACATGGTTATATTTCTAGTATAAATAATATTGTAAATTTGAATTTTACCTTTCCAAAGACATGTTTTAGTAGTTGCCTAAAGCTCACCATTTACTCAAAAACTTTCTGACAACAAATTAATTTTCTAGACTATTTACAAAAAGCACATACTGAGAAAATGGATTCATTTAAAATATCGAACAAATATTCATTTTCCCTAAGCTCAAAAGTTCTCCCATGTGCCCCTCATGTGTTGATGTATTTTTACATTTCTTCTATTTTTCCCTAGAAGTGGTGGAAAAAATTAAATCTGCTCTGTCATCTATCCTAGATAAAAGAATTTGGAGAACTTGGGACCTTACTTGAGTACATTCAAAAAATACCTTTTTTCAGACACTGAAAGTAGTCTGGGAGCTGCTTCTCAAAAAGGAGTAGTCAGTATCTCAGTCCCCTCCTTCTGCCATTCCTATGCAGATTAGTGACTCATCCCTTAACACAAACCCCGTGCTTGCCTGCAGAGCTCTCATTACCTTTGACAACATTTTCGGTCCCTGAACATCTAATTTTCAACTCCAGAGTACACAGATGGGAAAAGAGAGACAGTACTTGTTGCCTTTGAATGATACAGAAACCAAATCCTATTGTTATTACCTTTCCTTGTCACATTGACGAGAGAGTGATGCTTTCAGTAATGCATCTGTATAACACTGAGATTGTGATCCATTACTTCAAATGGCACTTTATGTTCCTACTGTAAAAATTGATGAAAAATATTTTTCTTGAGTGTTTAAAATTATGTATCACAATGTTTTCAACTCACTTCTCAGAACATTTTATTGCAATCAAGATGCTGGGAGATAAAAACCAAAAGCAAATAAACAGTGATCCCCTTCCTTTCCTCTGTACCATTTGCATGTGAAGCGACAAAAGCATCCTGCTGCACCAGGAGCATTCAGATGCTTAAATATAATGACACCTCAGTGGAATCTTGGAGTGGGAAGGGAGGATCTCCTGACAGTGGTTCTGCTGCATGAGCCTCCCTGCTGCCCTGGAGATTAACCTGCAGCTTTGGACATGGCCGGAATTACTCCAGGGCGCCTTGGCACCCACATGGAATCAGTGGATGGAGTCAGATGATACACACAGGGCACTTGGTAAGTAATGCAGAGGAATAATTCCCTTGAGGACTTTTTGTAGAAGTATTATAACTTCTGCTGAAGTAATAGGATGAAATATTAATTAAAAAATATTTGTAGCCTGGCTCCAGATTTAGACACAGTCTAAGGAGGAATTTCTACACTTATAAAGAGGAGATACACACTGGTACTTACATGAACATCTTTTCTTACATTATTTCTCTTTTTATCATCTCTATCTGCCCTACACAGACACTCAGAAGTACCAATACACCAAAGCAGTAGCTACATCTTGAATCATTTTGAGAATTTTTTAGCCATGACTCCAGCTCCTTTGTATCAAACCATAGAGAAGAAAGTGATAATGTGTTTCCACCCACAGCACTGTGCTGCAAAGAGTCCTTTGCTGTGAATATATTCTTCTGTAATTCCTGCAATCCATATTTGATATTTTAGTGCTAGTGGGTGAATTCTGTTGCAGCTGTTGCTCATTAAATATGTTTTACAAAAAGCATTTGGTTTGGTTTAAGATTTGGAGTCTCAAAATTTTGTTCAGTTGCATTTCATGGATTCTAGTCTGTCCATTGGCCTGCAACAAGAGGTAAAATTTGAATTTTAATCAAATTAAAGATGAAAAATTTGTGACTTGAATTTGCTGGGTTTATTGTGTGTCTTCTGCAAAGATATAGTCTTTTTCTGTCCTTTACAACAGCTCTAGGATTTTAGTGCCCCCCAGATTGTCTGCAAGATCAGAATCTGGGAATTTTTTTCACACCAATATGCACCAAGGAACTTTGAAAGTCCTTTTTTTGCAAGGATTGGGATTACTATGGAACACATTGAGTATGAACTCTTGTTTGAGACAGGAGTACAATGATACTCTCAATTACCCATGTAAAGACTACCAGTCCCACCTGGGTTTGCTCTCAGAAATGCATTTTGAAATGAGTAACATCATTTGTTTCTGGGTGACCTTCCAGTGCAAAAGTGAAAACCAGCAAAACCCAAAGCAAATGCTCAGAAAATCAGGGAAAACAATGAAATCAACTCTTTCAACAGCAGCTAAGCTAAAACCTTATCATCCTTAGTGGCTATTTTAAATGTAAGGGAAGAAACATTTTTGACTCAACACCAAATGAATGAAAACTCAGCAAAATAGGGTGGGGTATATGAGCAGCTGCCACATCAGTCCCTCCAGAGGAACGTAGGGTTTCCTTTTTTCTGCTCGATTTATATATTTATTAGTAATTTTCAAAAATATAACAATAGTTATTTTATTCTGAGCTTCCAAGGTGCATCATGAAGACTTCAAATGCTTTATCATGGAGGCTTTGCCTTCTTTAATGTTATTGCTTCTCCTGTTTTCTAGATTTTTTATATAGAGTTCAAACAAGTCCCCCATGCAGCAAGAGGAGATGGTGGGCCCACAAGGGCTTTGTTATTAGAAAACAGCTTGTAGCTGGAGAGACAATAAGACTGAAGATTCAAATAAAAATTTCTATTTTTAAAGGCTTGGGGTAGGCTAATGACTCCTAGGTTTTCTCAGTCACATGAGCTGAATGATCCTCTCTCACTTTGGACATTTCTCTGCATGGGCCACTTTGTAAATCAAAATAATAACTACACAAGGACCCTTGTAAAAGGTGTGCTGCTCATCAGTGCATGCCTCCAGCACCTCTTCCATTCACTCACTGGCAGATGTTTAATGCTGTTCCTCAGCTCAGACACACAGGAGCCTCTCTTGTGTAGAGGCTTGCTTTATAATTCAATGCCAATTACAGAAAGGTTTGCCCTCCACAGGGCAGGGAGGGTGAGAGTGGCTCTTCAGTTCCTTTCAGCGGGGTGAGCCTGAATCATCGGATACAGTTTTGGATGAAGCAACAAATAAACAGGAGCTTTTCAGGTATTTCCACATCTGTTGTCATCACAGAGCAAAGAGATCCCCACTGAACCTCAGTCTAGACTGAGCAACGCCCCTTTTCAAAAACAGCCTTGTACCTTTTTCTGAGCCACACCAGCCCTGGAAGTCAAGGCACAGGGAAATGGCCTTTGCTCCTTCTCTTGGGACCTTCTAAGTGACAGAGCTAAGGATGAATAATTCATCTGTACCTGAAAACTAATTGCAATTTAAAATATAGAACTGACTATTCTTTCCAAAGCTGAGCAAGTCTGTACCTCCTGCATCTACTTTCTCTTCCACTCTATTTCACTTTCTATTTCAGGGGTTGAAGGAAAAACAAAATCAAAAATCAGCCAAGAATCAGACATAGTTGCAAAAAAGAGAAGAGATTTTAGCTTCCCTGAAGGGAATGCAAACACTGCATGGCACACAAAGCAAGTACTGATCATGCCCACCTGTCAGCTTCCAAATATACAGCAAACACATGGTAGATATTATCTGAGGGGGAAGGGTCAGACTGGCACATGCAGTAACAGTTCCTGTCTGTCACTCTAATAAAAAAGGTAAATTCTTAAATAAAAATTACTGAAAAAATGATAAATTGGCATATCGAAAAGCTGCTCAGCTTTATCTTTCACTGAAAAAATATCTTTAAGTAGATTTTAAACAATGTTGGGAATTTTAGTTGCTTGGTTGATAACGTTGCTTTTGGAAATAAGTCTCCCTTGCCTCATTATCCCAAATATCCATCAGAATCAGTCTGAGGACCTCCAGATCTCACCACAAGCTTTTCATTCCCTGTATTAGCAAGCACAGGTTTTGCAGGCCAGATTTTCCAAACACCAGGAGCCTCTTCCCAGCAAAGGTGCAGGCCCTTGAGGACCCCAGGCTACCCCCAGCCCGCCTAGGCACGAATCTGCCTCTGTAGGTACCTCTGTGTCCCAGCCCTGTGCAAACACCTGCCAGCCCTAAGGAGCACTTGTTAACCTCACCCTGCCCAGGATTAAATCCAATTTAAACACCAGATGTCAGTGTTGAGCTTATGTTGCACTTGTTTTGGGAGATGTCTTGTTCTTTCCCCGATGAAAACTGTACGACTAAAGCAAAAGATTGAAAAATCTTTTAACTGCACTCTGTCACATAATATATTACATAATTCTGTTTTTAAAAGCAAACTGCCCCCTCTGGATCCACTGACACACCAATTACAGTGAAGGCATGAGGGCTCTGGCCTGATATGAATCAATCGGATCCCACTTCCCTTAAACAGTGGGAAAAGTAAGATTTTCAACTACATTATGATTATTTCCCTCTATTTTCTTGAAGGGAAGAGCAGGCAGTGGCTTTACTCTGATATCCACTAGACCTGTGCGTGCTCTCACTGACAGCTGGGCCCCTGCTCAGAGGGGCTTTGCTGCACTGCTCTGCTCCAGCCCTGCAGAGCTGCTCTCCTGCTTTCAGCAGAGGTCTCTGCTGGGAAAAAAAAATTTCTCACTGGAACTACAGAAAGGTAAGTCAAACAAAACCTTATCTGCCCATTGAACAGATCATATCTCTGACCATGTCTATTGAAGCCACAAAACCCCCAAGAAAAAAAGAAAGAAATTTGAACAGAAAGAAATTTGAACTATTGTGCCACCCAGACATGTAATATGTTTTAATTTCAGAACTTCAGAGCAATACTTAATGGCTTTTCTTTTATACAAGAGCCCAAACTTCAGTGATTTGAGCTTTCACACTATTTCGTCAAAGGAGCAGGAGGAAAATCCCATATCTCCCTGTTAGCTTCTACTAAAAAGTCAGTTCAGTATGAACTTAAAATAGAGACAGATATGATTGTTCATGTTACAGAAATGTAGAAATATTTTTGAATCGAGTTTTCAGAACTAAAATAGACATTAACCAACTTTGTCTACAAAAAAGTTATGAAGTCTTTGTATTTTGGTTATTAGGTAACTGTTCACAGGATGGCAAATGTTGGAACACCATTTGTGTTGTTTTCAACTTGTTCCACAAGATGGTGTCATAAGATCTGAGCTGCCAGAAACAGTTGTTGATTTAGTAATTAAATTTATTTCTGTAGTGATTAGATCAGATTCAAAAATATAAACCTATAGATCAGAACTTTCTTTGAACTTCCTACCATAAGTATCACCCCCAAAGGTACAAGCAGTGAGGAAGAGCTGACCACAGCCTGTATTTTCCATTGATGCATTCTGCAGTTCAGCCAAGAGCAATAGCCAGTTTTAATATCTGCAAAGGATGGTAACATATTTAAATCTCTCTAGCCCAAGGGCGAGTAAATGGTGACTCAACAAGAAGAAAGAACTTAAACCTTTGCTGCCCAATATTTGGTAAACCAAGGAAAAGAAATGGAGGAACAGCAGAGCTCATTATATAACATGTAATCATGCAGGGGCGTGTGCATGAGTGCTGTGTGAGCTGTGCATGAAACAAGCATCTGACAAACACCTCTAGGAGTTACCATGTCACTTGGGAAGGAAAATGAGCTGCCTTTAATGCTTGGGGTTTTTTCTCCTACCCTTCAATGCTTTTTCACTGGAACAGGAAGGGGCAAGTGAAGTCTTAAAACCAACAGAAATAAAACAGCTCCTTCAGGGAGAGGCAGCTTGGAGAATAAGGCTGTTAATATCCCATGTGATGCCAGCAGTTTTCTAAATCACATCCAATTAAAGCTTAGATCAAAAGCAGGTATTGCAGCAAGTGGAATTTACCCCTTCACTCCTCTTCCCAACCCTTCCATTGCTTTTGCTGTGATGCACAAGTGTCTCTAGCTCAGAGCAAACACAGCCAGATTGCATCAGCTGCAGAAAGAATCTTTTCAACCTCTTTTTTTTCAAAACAAACAAAAACAGCCTCCTCCCAGGCAATTTCTGCTGCCTTTCATGTCATTCATACTTGCCACGGATTATGTTGTACAGAACTCAAAGCCTAATTATGTTTCTCTCCCATACACACAAACATCATCCTGGGAGCAAGCAAGCAGACCTATCTTGAGAATTTTTTGTAGAAATGAAAGTAACTATTTATTAACCTTACCCCTCCAAATGCAGAATAAAGACAAAAAAGATTTACATTTCCTCTAATATTTGATGAAACCAAGCTGTGGAGACAGCTAAGGTTTTTAGGACTTGTCCTCTATATTGTCTACCTACTTTAAGCTATCATGGCTTCTACTTAATTATGAATAATTTTTTGGAGGTGAACAGTTTGCCTACTCAGGCATGTCATCTGTGTTGTGACTTGATACCTAAAGAAAACTCGTGTCTATCTTTTACAGTAGCCTGCCTGTCAGAAAAGTGCATTGTATAATCATCTGTTATCCATTGGCCATATTTTGGTTGCTGTAGTTTGGACACAAAGTAAAGTCCTTACATACTAAGTTACAAAAAGCACCATCAAACAGACCACAAATAGAAATGACCTCAATAGAAACCCTGTGGCTATTTTTGTCAGGTTGCATGAGAACAGTATTATGAAAGGGCTTTGAAGAGTTATCAAATCAGTAACTTTAGCAGTGAAAAGGTAATTTCAGAATGCTACAGATATTTCTCAAGCATAATACAGTGATAATCTTCAGTTTATCATTAGAAGAAGCCATTGATTGCGTGAATGAGGCACGGAAACTGTGTCAATTATTCTATGGAAAATAATTAAAGATGTACACAAGGACTTTTTAAAGGAGGAGCATCTCAGGTGGAGCTTGGAAAGCTGCTAGCAGTCTAAGTGTCCAAATCTCTATAATTGGCCTCTGGAGAGTTTTAAATTCCTGGGTTATGTCACAAATTACACATTATTCCTTCTCTTTAGGAACATCTGTGAAATCCTAACAGGTGAACAGGTTGGCAAATTTAGGCTGCATCTTTTCCCTGTCTCATGGACTATGTTTATGCTGCTGTGAATTTTCCACATACTTTGTGAAGAAAAGCAATTGTAATTAAGATGGATTAGCCACTTCCTTGGCAGCAGGTAGTCTAAGAAGCAAACAGCCTCTCACCCTAAACTTCATTCAGCTCTTGCCCCTCAGAGAATGTCCAAGGCTTGGAGCGTGCAACTGGAGGCCAGGGATGGGTTAGTGCCAAGGCTGGATGGCACCAGCCTAGGGAGTTTTATGCTCATGATTCACAATCCTACCATGCCTCAGTATTACCCTCAGCTTCAATCAGTAAATAAAAACACCACAAATGTTACTGCAAAGTCACAGAAAAATTATCTTCTGCAAACATGTCCTATACTTGTAGGTAATAATTGTGTCTAGTAATTTAACAAAAATATCTTGGTCTGACATGACAGACTTGTCTGGGGACAGGTTGGGATGCCCCTGTTTGT
The DNA here is from genome assembly GCF_901933205.1 of Camarhynchus parvulus. Classification (NCBI taxonomy): domain Eukaryota; kingdom Metazoa; phylum Chordata; class Aves; order Passeriformes; family Thraupidae; genus Camarhynchus; species Camarhynchus parvulus. The sequence continues at coordinate 11,397,106 of NC_044581.1, read as the reverse complement.
CTGTGATAAGGGTGGAGCAAGGAAGGGGAGCAGAATGGAAGGAGCTGCAGCTCAGCTGGGTCCCTGCTGGCCACCAGGCCTGTGCTCTGCAGAGACCTGCACTCACTGCACCCTCAGGACAGGCCCTAGAGCTTCTCAACAGCACAGAGGGGTGGATGGGGATGAAAGGCTCAAAGAAACAACACCCCAGATCATCTGAGGATGGAATTGGTGAGGAGGTGTGATGCCAATGCCCTGTAGGATTCAGTGGTGTCCAGGCACAGGCCATGGGAGAAGGGGCTGTAACCATTTGCCAGCTGTCATCACCCCATTGCACTGTTCTGAGCTCTGCCTGGGATCTTGGGCTAAGTGAAGTCATCATCTGCCAAGAAGCTCCTTCCCAACATTAGAAAGCCTTTCAGTGAAAAATCAGCTCCAAGTTTTCCTTTCAGAGGCAGGCTGAGTGAGAAATTGTTACATAAACTCTAAAGACACTTCCAAACTTCAGTTACCACATATCACCCAGACTTTGGCTCAGCTCTGTTTGCACTCAGGAAGAAACCACACACACCCTCAACCAAGAAAGTTCCTGCCGTCTTTTGGAGGTAGACTCCACTAGCTCTTCCCTTCACTCTTCCAGCCAAACCCCAGAGAAGATGCTGTCTTTATTTCTTCTAGAACTTCCCTCGAGTTCAGAGCACCAGGCAATGTGGAGTGTGTGCTCCCACACAGCAACTCCTGCCAAGCTTTGCTGTGTTTGTGAGCACGGTGTGGGTTGGGCTCTGCAGCCTCAGGTCCCACTTGTGCTGCAGCCAGCCTGCCACCATGAGCTCCACCACAGCCACTGAGAGCACCACAACACCAATGGCTGACTTAAATAATCATCTGATGGGCTTCAATTCCGAGGCTGACTCAGACAGAGAATTTTTAACTCTGGAAAATGCTCCCTGAGGATCTGATAGACTCCCTAGTTCATTGGCTTTCAGGGCAATGTCCAAGGCTTATATGTTTATTGATGCTTTTGCTTGGAGATGTTGGTGATGATTTATATACCTTTATTGAGGACATGTTGAAGGAGTTTGCTCAGTTGAAACTAGTCAATATGTTCTTATTTCGTTGTTATCTTTGTATACATGCCAAGAACCCTAGTGATGAGTGCACTTTATAAATTGTAAAATAAAGAAATTTATGCTAAACCATGGAGTTATTTATGGCTCAGAGTGCTAACTTAGCTGAGACAGCAAACTGATGTTATTGGAACCTAATTCATTCTCAGACTTCCAGGAGCGAGTAATGAGTCAATTATTCCAGTATGACATGAAAATCTTATTTATGGCCTCATTGATTAAGCAAATGTATGTGTTATTTACTTACAATATTGACTCATTAAAAAAAAAAAAAAAAAGAAAAATTTCTTTGTAATCCATTAAACCTTGTTTTCTCTTTGGAATAACATTTCCCAAGCCCAGCATTAAAAACAAATCAGGAAGTGAAAAGAATCAGACTTGGAAGAGTCTCTGGTTCACTCAAGTAAAGGTATTTATTCCCAATCCTAGCAGCTCTGCTTATGCATTTGTACCAAGATTTTGGAATCTTCCTCTTCCCTGGGATGTGCCACATGCTTGCATCTCTCACTGCACTAGGGTTTCATGTAGAGAAGCAATAATTACTAAAACTCACTACCCAGAATTTGCTCACCCACTACTAAAATCCTGAAAAATATACAGAGCAGGAAACAAGAATGAAAGAAATTCTTATGACTTTTAGGGAAAGGCACCATTCCAATTCCTGCAAAAGTGCTCCAAATGCTCGATAGATAACAGCTAAAAAACATGGCTGCAATACAGAGCAGTCCCTTTTTCAGGTGCTCCTCTTTCACCTAAGCCTAAGGCAGGATGCTCTGTGCTGACTGCTCTAAAATCCCTGGTGCAACAGCCCTGAAACCACACCAAATGATGGGCATTACTTCCAGCACCCTGGGAGCATGCTCCAGATGAGAAGCCATTCAGAGGAATTCTTTCCCCACAGCCAGGCTGGGATTAAAGTGAACCTTGATTGTTTAAGGAGGTTCTCCCTCTGTCCCATAATTGCATGTACCTTTCCAAATGTGTTTAGAACAAAGGGGATTTTCTCCAATCATTGAATGGCATTTGCATGTTACATACATCTCAATCAGGCCTCTCAGTGCACCAATCACTGTTACACATCTGTGACTTTAGGTGTTCTCCTAATGATTTAATGTGTTCCTCTCCTTCAGTTGTTCTATCTGGGAACATAGAAATAGCAATGTACTCGTATTACAAATTTCAACTTCAGTGAGCCACTTGCCAGAGGGTATTTTAGGTGTTAGCAATTTAACCTAGTGCACTGCAACTCAGGTGGAGGTGTTAGAATAAAAGGCTGCACCCATAGATTCCTCTGATATATTAGACACTATAAAACCATTTTTGCTGTCATGGGTTCCACCTCTTACTGGTAATTTTCTGAGGTTTGTGGCTTTACCCCCTCTTTTCTACTATTTCAATAATTCCTCAGAGGTGGCAGTAAAGGACTTTTGTATAAAATAAGTTTGAATGCCAACTGGTGCATGGTGACAATGACAGACCTCTTTCAGCTCTCATGATTCAGGCACAGTACAAGAAGGTAAATAGTCCCAAGGCTATTAACTATGACTAAAAATGTGCATGTCTCATTTGTCATCAGTCAAGACCAGAGCCATGGTTTTGTCAAGCTGTTTTTCTAAACCTTACATATTCTTTACAATTAAGTGTTAAAACTAACGAAGCTTAACATATAAGGACAGGAAAAGTTAAAGCAGTACATTTGGATGTTTCTATATTCCAGTGAAAGGTGCTTATTTAAATGAGATGCAAAACAGCAAGAGAAGACAGTTTAGAAGAAAGACTATTTTTAGAGGCGTTTTGCATAATCTATGAATAAATCTATTCACTTTTCACCACTTAAAACAAAAGAATCACAGTTTCTTATATCCCAGTCCTAGTTACCCTTTAAAAATAATAAAACTGGATAGACTACAATAATAGAATGACTTTATGGGCACCCTTGATAAAGCTGATTCCTTTCTAGCTTTCCAGATTGGCTGCTAAAAGAGACAGATCTTGAAAACCTGAACTTCCCAAAAGCAACATGATCAGAAAATCCTCAAATCAGCTTTAATTCTGAAGTTAGAGCTCAGAGTGCTCCATCCCTACATCAACAGCTCCTATTAGTTCCAAGTTTAATCTGAAGTGCCCCAATAGCACCTGCAGAACTGCACAAAGAGAGAAATGCTTTTAACAAGTAGGCAGGTGCAGATATTTAGGTCTTCAGAAAGCAAAGTGAAATAATTCTAGTCATTAAAAGCCAGTATATATCCCAGAACATCTGTAGCTCTGCTCACAGAGACTCCTTCCCAAATGTATTCACTGCAGAGCATCTCATCACCTCTTGCACAGGGTGCAGAAGCGAATATCAGCTCTCCAGGCAGATCAAACAGCAAAAGCTTCATCCTGTTACAGTAACTCTACACACAAGAGCAAATTTCAGCCACGACATCAGTTGCAATGGACAGACAAGGGCATAAGGGGTAAATATTGTACTTTATCTTCATCTGATTCCCTCACTTGACATCTTTAAGCATACCTGGGTTTAGACTTTCACATCTGCCAAGTACAAAGTAATGCATTCAAAACCACTTCTCAATAGCACTGACATTCACACAATACTGCTGCCATCTTACTCACATTGACATCCCCACATACACTACTGATAAAAGGAAAGCTTTCCAATCACATGAGTTGTTCTTCATGTCACAGAAACATCTCCAAAGCCCCAGCAAGGGTGAAGAAGACAGCAGTGCTCAGTCAGCTCTGCTGCCCTCCATTGTGTCCTGCACACCCAGCAGGAACATGTCAGAGACTGCCTGCCTGGAACATCATGCCTGGCTCTCTGTCAGCCCCCTGATCCTCATAAAATGGTTTTGAGCTTTACTAGACTCACTTCTTCCCTCAATATGCTGCTGCAACAGTGAGCAGAAAGAATCCTGCTCATGTCTTCTTGCAATCTACAGCTGCTAACACTCTGCCACAGAAATGCCCACAACGTATTAAAGCTAGAAAGAATCTTGCTAAGAAATATCTATTTAATTAAGAAGCTCTAATGACTGGACTAAAATACCTTTATAAACATTTATTTATTTGTGATATATTTTAAGTCAAACTTAATTCTCGATCCCCATATGGGTCACTCAAGAGGTGGGACAGGGTGATTGATCCTTGTGGGCTCCTCGTAACTAAGAACATTCTGTGATTCATGTTCAGTCATTTCAACAGAAAGACAGCTGCATGCAAAGCCAATAAAACCTTTAAAACTTTCCCTTTCATACTAAAAATATTTTTTTAGAAAAATGTTAAAAACATTTTGGTCCCTTTTGGGATAGGTTTAATGCATAAATAATTCTTTGGGTGCAAGAATTTCCAAACTACTATTTTAGTATTCATTCATGCACAGCTCTCTGGTATGTAAATGAAGCAATTTTCTCATGTGGTCTTTCTGCTCCCTTTTTCTACGTCTCACTTGTACAATGACTAAGCTCCAGTCCCTAATGTGTCCTTGTCACAATCAGAGATGTACCTCCACCTCCATTCTCCAACTCAAAGGGGACAAGCACATTGCACCCAAATTAAGTCAGCAATTCTTTTCCAATCTCCTCTTGAACATTATCCCTTCCTTCCAGACTCTTTCTGAAGTGTAGTTCTCATATCTAACTTGCTTTTTATATTTCCTAACATTTTTGCTATTTTATTATTTTGCTCTGTTTTCAAAAATTTATGTGCTCAACTTTTAAAAATATCATTATTCATTCCCTATAGGATTTTCCTGTAATACTGCTAAAAATCAAATATTATGCTCATTACATAAAAAATAAATTGACAAAGTTAATGAAAACTGGGGTTGAGTACCAAGTCTAGAACATTACCAAAAGAAGGAGAATTTTGTGTAGGTTTGGATCTTCTGCAAAGCATTTTTCATTGCATTAGCTGGCAACAAAACCACTTCTCTCTGAATAATGGATTGCAGCAAGCATACTTGAAAACCCATTATAGGAGTTACTTAAATATTGTATTCTAAATATAGAAATCAAGTGGAATCATTTGAAAGGGAAACATAATTTTGACAAGAAAATAAGTATATTGAAGTTGACAGAGTAAAGCAGGTCTGCTTTTTGTCATCTAATATTCCCATGATTGCTGAGGTACCTGCAGCACAGCAGAATTTGATGACTAATGGAGCAGTGGGTGTTTTTCAGCCTTCTGCAGCTTGTGCTGATGTAGTTATGGCTGTCATTGGGAGTATCCTTCCTGAGCTTATGGTTGTGGTCAGACTGTAACTGTTAAGGGATATGAGACACTTATGTGGTCTCTGATTTGGTGCAAATCAGTTTAACAAAAGCTTTATTCACAGGTCTATCTTTGTTCTATCCTTTCTTGCTGTTTTCTTTTCTGGTGTTACAGTGAGATAGTGATGATAAATCTGGTCCTGAATATTTAACCAGCAAAAACTGTTGAGCAGTAAGTAAAAAGCATTGTTGGAGAGAGGCATATCTGGAAATGGAAAGCATTTCATCCCCAATGCACTTTGAGAAGATCACATATTTAATCAGCATTGCCTTGGAAAGTGTGTTACATTTAATCAGCATCACTTGGTTTCATTTGTACAACAGACATATTTTTTGCATGGTCAAATGTTACAGATTTAGAAAAAAAATAAATAAATTAAAAACCCTAATATGCTTCTACAATCTAAAGGCCCACTGAATCTCTAATATATGAAAGTGGACAAATCTCCTAGGGGTGTCACATTAGACCTGGGGTTATATATAAAGAGGAAATAGATTGCATCTCTCTTATCAGTTCCTGTGCTTGCTGCTGGTTTGTTGCAGCTGTAGTAATGCAGCAAATATGGCCACTGCTACTCTGTTGAAAGAGGATCTTTATAAATTCCAGTTGTCAACATGAAATCAATTCTGCTATGGGCAAAAGAGTGCTTCATCATTCCAATATTTGCACTCAGCTAAACCACATCCATGGGCTGTATGTGTCTCCATTTATTTATTTATTTGGAACTGGGACTACAACACATTTTCAGCCCAACACTACGGATCTGTGCCAAAATTGCATAAAGGTTGTGCAGTGAATTTTTCTAAGTAAATGAGTCCTTCAATTTCAATGAGAGAACAAAGCCTCTAACTGGTGCACTGTGGATTCAATCTGAGCCATGCTTTCCAGTCAAAGAACAAATGATGTATCATTAATTAAAGACAAAAAATGGGAAGAGAAATGATGATTACGTATGTTGACGTTCCATAATGATTTTTTCTGTGTCTTACACCTATGGTAAATAAGCCAAGCACTCAGTAGCAATAGAGGAAAAAAAAAAAACCCTTCAGTTTGCAATTTCTTTTTCTATAGTCTTTCTTCTTCCAGTGAAAGTGTCTATAAAATTTTTAAAGGAAAGTAGGTTGCTAAAATGTACTTAATTTGCCATGATAGATTGAGTCCATGCTTCAGTGACTGTAATTGAATCTGTGACCTATTTCTTTAGTAAAGTAGAAATAGTCTCTTGGGTTTTTGTCACTACCATCTTTTAATGAAATTCAAAAAGACTGTCAAAACGTCTACACTTTTTCCAGTAGTTGTTAATGTTATTACTTTACAATTTGTTACTTTTTAATTAATCTTAATAAACGTGTACACAGTCTACCTGGCAGTTGGAAATGGTAGACATCAATTCATCGCTGTCACAGTGTAAAGCAAAATTAACAGGACAGAAAGGGCTTTAAAAGCAATAGAATATCTAGACACATATTGGTTCTACTTACACATACTTTATATCTCTAATTTACAGGGTCTGTGCATTACAGCAGTCCCACAGCTGAAGTTAAAGGATCTGTCAGCATTTTAATCATAAACCCAGAGAATTTCCAAGACATTGCAACTCAGAAATGAATTCAGTAGGGGGATTCCCAGGCCAGGAACACTCCACTCTCCCACCTATTTCCTTCACCACAAGGAGATACTCCCAGTACGTTTCAGACATTTAGAACGTCGCACCACAGGAACCTGGGATGCCACCAGGGCTGGGTGATGTCCTGGCTCCACGCTCAGATGAGATAAACTCTACTTTTCCCACTCAGTGTTTCCAATGGGAATGTAACAGGCAAGTGGGGCAGAATGGGGGAGCTTTCATCTTGTCTCCCAGTCCTGACAGATGGGGAAGCAGAGCAAAACCTTCCTGCTATACAGTCCAGACATGGCCTTACTGTCTCAATATGAGCTCTTTAGCTTGATTATTTCTGATACATCTAGGAAAAGTCACCCTGTCAGTTCTTCCTTCATCAACGATTGTGGCATCACTAGCTTGTGTTGATGAGGAGCTGGGAATCATCTTAAAGACAATCAGGTGCAACATTTTTCTTGTATTATGTTTAAGCCTGTAACTACTGATTTATGCTCAATATTGCAGCTGCCCATGGGCAGCCTGGGGCAGACATTCACATCAGAGAGGTCTTGATGCAAAAAGCAGCTCCTGGGGCTGGGGGCAGCTTCCTCATTGTACGGTCATAAAAAAAGATGCTATTCATATAAAACAGAGACCTATGAGAGGCTTATACCTCACCTATGCTCTTGCTGACTTTCACTTATTTCTCAAATAATTGAAAAGCTCTGTTTCCACTAAGCTGCACTTTTTAGTGAAAATTAAACCAACAGTTAAACTAAATTCAAAGTTCCATAAAAGAGATTACCTCTATTTAAAAGATCAGGCAACTTTTGGTTTTAAAAGTAAAATATATATGTACATACACACACACACACAGAGTACCAGATCACTAGGGTACATTTTCTCAGAGGAGGTATCATTGACAAGGATATCCAGCATATGGAGTCACTAACATGATGGACTATAATGGCTTGAAAGCAGTCATTATGTTCTATTAGGATTCACAAACAAAACAGATTCCCTCAGCAGACCTTGCTATGCTTCAAAGCTATTACACTCCAGAAGAACTAAATCTGCATTTTAATTACTGTCAAGTTGCTTGAGTTTTACCCAATCTACTGGATATTATTCTCCTAAACATAATAAGGATCTAAACAAAGAAAAGTAATAAAAAATTAAATAACAAAAAGCGCAGTTGCCAATTTGAGGTTAAAGATATTAAATAAAGATATCAGAGACAAATTTTCAAAAGGTTACAACCTATCTTCTCTTTATGAGCAGTCTTCTATCCACAGATAACAACAGGCAAAAAGGCAGGCTATGGTGCCACATTAATTGGTAGTGAGGTACACACAAAGACAGAAATTTTCCTTCTTATTTGCACTTACCATCAGGCTTGTAGTTTTCTAAGTCCACCAAACTTCCTTCTTTAGAAAATGAAGCTGGATGGGAAAGCAGTGACTGAGGTGTTGATACCAAGTGCTGCTGCAGTGACTGACCAAGCCAGGACCCTGCACTACATTCACCTGATGTTTCACTCCAACAAGAACCACCTGACTTAAATCAGGCTCATCAACCTCCACTTGATCTTCAGCAGACCTTCCATAAACACATCAAGCAACCTCTAATCCAAGCACCAATGAAGCACAGGTGAGCATGTTCCTAGGAAAATTTTCTATTAAGTCCAGGAATGGCCGAAAGAAGGTATAATTTGGGGGCTCAATAGACAGAGTGCCACAGAGTCCACAGGATATTTCCAGTACCTCAGAAAAGCCTATCCCAGACTTGCTGTCTCTTCCTGACATGTCCTTCAGTTCTGTAAGATCACAGATGCCCTGACTCAGAAAAGCACTTAAGCTAGAAAAATGTACCTCTTGGATGATGGGAAAACCCTAGATGCATTTAATATATTTTCACTTGGAGAAACAGTGCATAAATGTCTAGTTTAAAAAAAAGGAATCCTTTTAGTGTCTCCTGAGGGTTTGAACACTTCAGGATAGATTTGCATACAATTTTTTAAAGACTAACGGCTCATTATATGATGAAAAGATTCTATTAAGATGTAGAATGGAGATGAAAGTTATTAATTTCAAAGAAACAAGACTATATTTGTTAGGAAACTTTAGGAAACTTTTTTTTAAGCTACTATTGCAGGAATAATTATCTTAATAATGTCCTTTTCCAAAAATTATGTTGGTAAATTAATTTCCAAAGTCATATTCAAAAAGCTGGGCTGGACATTTTGGATTCATTCAAAGATTCCAGCCCTACCGAACACAGACAGGCTGAGGCTCCCTGCCTTGAGTCTGCATGGAAAGATGGATCACATGGCTGACTTCTGTCCAAAAAAAAGAAGAAATGCTGCTTTACACCAGATTTTACTAGACAAAACATTTTTCAAAGTAAATAAACAAGAAACTTTGGATAAAAATGAGAAACTCAAGGTAAAACTTTTCAATTCAGTTTGTATATATTCCCCAGAGAATAGAAGAACATTAGAAGAATGGTATATTAGCTATCAATCAATACATTAAAGCAATGAAGACAGATTTTTACCATGTTCACATATTTGAAGGAATATTTAAGTCACAATCTTCCTGGCATACTGTTTGTAATCTAACAGAAATGTATCAACTGTATCAAAAATAAACCTAGAAGAGAAGAGTGAAATCAGACTAAAAGTGCTGTCAGTAGAAGTCCTGAGCTTACAAGGAAGATTGACAATATTATTAAATTTCAGCTTTATCTCAGTAATTTTATCTAGATTCCAGACTCACAAGCTTTGAACATATGTAAATTAAATCTCCTGAAGGGAAACTGATACATACACACAAATGTGAATGATTTAAAAAACAAACAGAATAGTAGCAAGAATCAAAACTGCCAAATTCTCCATGACACCTAGAATCATTCTGTAATGGTCTAGAAGAAATGCAAGGGGAGAAGTGCAGAATAAAGGGTAAGGAGTTACATTTATTCAATTATGAAAATCCAAATGCATCTAATTAGGGATCTGAACACCTTTTGCCAGCCTTTGAAAAGATAGCAAGGTAATTCAAGAGAAGGGAGTGAATAGAAGTAATGCAACTGTCTGCAGAACATAAACACCAAAGCCACAATTTCCAGTCACGGGACAAAACGGAGGAATAAGTTCTGAAAAGTAACATTGGTGAGTTACAGCTCTGCTTAGACATTAGCATTTTTATATCAAATGAATTAGTGATTAGGTCTGGATACAATCCTGCAACACAGAACTCTAAAGCACACCCATGGCTTTTCTGAAGGATCCTCATGTGTATCATCCTATTGTGCCACTGACCTCAGTGAGGGTGAAAACATGTCAGGATCTCAAAGAACCCACTTGGCAAATGTAGTAAAGACTGGAGGTTTGGTGCTCTTGTTTGTTTTAAAGAAAGAAGATTTACTTCATACGTATGTAGAGCACATGAAGCCTGTGCTCTGAGCTGGAAACAGCATCTTACATGATTTGGAGGAAGAGAGAAAGTCATGATTGCTTGAATAACTCCCAAAATTAAACCCTCTGGGATTTAATCTTCTGAAAATGCAAAGAATGAAGGTGATAGAAGGATCATACTGTGTTGCATAGTGATATTTAAATCTTGCATATAAAGAGAGCCAGAGAATGCATTTAGAATCTAGAAAACCTCCCAGTTAAACTTTTTCTCCTCCTTTTAGAGGAGAAAAAAAAAAGGTTTTTCTTCTCCTTTTAGAGACTTTGAAAGTTAAACTAGGTTCCATACTGCAAGAATCTCAATGGAAGGGTGAAATATTTTCATGTCTTGCAATGGATAAAAAACGTTTGGCAGCTGGTCAAGAGTTTAGGAGAAGCTGCACACAGCACAACAAGATGAATAGAAAAGATGCCTTGGAGCAGTGAAATGGAACAACAGGACTTGGGAAAGGTCATTCACAACAGTAAAACTCCTGAACATTTTAATCACAGCCTGGTTCTCTGCTGCTCTCAACCTTATTTCCCTGTCATTTGTACCAGTGTAAAATGGGTGCAAGAGTTATTCAAACACTATTTCACACCCACTTTTGCTGCTATTAACCACCACTGCAAGATGTGAGGCAGTAGCTTATCCAGCTCCAGTTTTGCAGCAGTCACAAACCTTTGGGTCAGTGGGAATGCAACTTCACAAAAATATATTCAATTAAACTGTACTTTACACGGAACTTGACATTTGAAAAGAAATAGAAAAGAAAGGGTCTTTCATGTATTATAAATATTATTTCTGAAACTGTGCACATATTTTTACTCTAAAGGCCCCCCAAATGCCACCACTAACATCCTAGAATAGGTGAGTAGAGACAAAATACCACTGTCATCAAATCCCTATTTGAAACAGAGATTTAGAGATGATATAAAAGTCACAAGACAAATTCAAGAAGTGGTTGATTGATTTTTCTAGACATTCCAAAGCATTCTAATTCTTAGAAGAGTCATTAAGAGTCTTTCTGGTGATCTAAAGGAAACCAAAGTGGATTCCAGGGGTAAAAAAAGAGATTTTTTCAGAGAAATCAGTGAGGAGGTTTTGTCTACACAGATTTTGCATCCACTGCATCATGTCTTTTTAGGTCTTAGAGAGGCATCTAACAGACCTGGCTTGCATTTCATTGGAAATAAATATGTTAATGGCATTCCAAGAGTAGGCTGAACAGGCAATGTAGTAATAGGACAAGGGGTAATGACTTTAAATTGAAAAACGGTGGATGTAGATTAGATAGATTAGGTTCCCTGTGAGGGGGGTGAGGCCCTGGCACAGGTTGCCCATAAAAGCTGTGGCTGCCCCATCCCTGAAAGCGTCCAAGGACAGGTTGGGTGGGGCTCTGAGCAATGTGAGGTAGAGGAAGGTGTCCCTGCCCACAGCAGAGGGTTGGAAGGAGATAATTTTTAAAGTCCTTTCCAACCCAAACCATTCTATGATTCTATGATAATAGAGCAATAAGTGAAGTCATAATTTCCTTTTACATTTAATTTAAAAATAATTACCACTATTCAAAAAATGCAGCAAAAAATGTTCCTGTATTCTTTTAGAGTTTGGAATAATGGCAAAAACCTATTCATTTTAAGGTTACTAAAACTTTGTCTGCTTTCATTTCCATTTATGACTGCAACGAAACCAAAGTGGCTTAGTTTATGTCTAGCCCAAGAGTTTACCAGATTAACAGAAATAAAGAGAGAGTAGAGCTGCAATGTGAGATGCCAGGTGAGGGTTGCACTCTTTTCTCAGGTAAAAATGACAGGACAAGAGGAAAGGGCCTCAAGTTGCTCCAGAGCAAGGTTTAGATTAGGAAAAATTTCTTCACTGAAAGGGTGGTGTGGTTGGAATAGGCTGCCCAGGGAAGTGCTGGAATCACTGTCCCTGGAAGTGTTCAAAAGTGTATCAATGACCTTAGAGGTCTTTTACAACCCCAATGATCCTATGATACTTGCTTGCTTTCCTGCATCATTATGGGTACCATGAGAACTACTCACAGCACAAACACTATTTTGATGTACTTGCATTACCTTCTATCAACAGCAAATGGAATACATTTAATGTCAGATATCACACTAACAGTAAGGAGTACACATCCCCAAAGAGCTGGGAAATGTATTGCATTATTTCCTCCTTTTATGTCCACTAAATAAGTGATAGTCTCAAAAGCTCACTCAACACTTGATTCTGCCTTTTAAGTTTGCTTCTTTCATTACCTGACAAGGTGTATCTGCTGCACATTGAAAAGCTGCTTCCATCTCTCTGGTATGGATTTTACTAGGCTTGGTTTCTTCAGCATTTCCAGCAAGCCTAACAATACTAAAAAATTAAATCTAGTAAATAATTCCCATTTGACAGAACTTTACAAATTTCTCTGAGTCCACCAGCATGGGACAGACCTGCTCAGGAAAGAAAAAGTGGATTTCACTCCCATCATCAAACTGTGTGAAGCAACAGCTCTGAACAAAGGACCATTATTTGTCTGCACTAAGGCCAGACAAAAATGTATAAAGAGCCGGAGAATACTCAAAGCTTAGAGTGCTGTCTCAAATAGTTCTTTCCTTTCCTGTCCAATCTGGTTTGCTGGTTTTTTTTTATCACAGGGCAGGTTCCTGACTCGCACTGATAGATTCAGAGGAAATTTCCATAGCAAATGAGTAACTTAAGCTCAGACACTTGGATATTACTGCATGTTTAATGGTGCTTGGCTGCACTTTTGCTGGGTTATACAGGGCCACAAGAAAGAAGTCGCGTTTCAAAAAGTGGCAGAATCTGGCTCTTAACCATATTCTTTCTTTAGAACTTGGTTTCATAAACGCTCCTCTGAATTCCTGCAATGGTTTGTGATGCTCCTGAGCAGTAAAAAATTGGCTCCACAAAGTTTCCTTGGTCTTCTACCTCATTTCCCTCCTTCTTGTAAGAGCTGGCGTTCCCTATTTTGTTTTGAAATATTCATGATATCATTTTTCTTTTCTGGGTTCAACAAGTGCTACCTCTGTGGTGCATTCCAGGGGGATTTCTTCATGCAAGCATTTTTATTCCTATCTCTAGCTGTTTTGCTACTAAACAAACTGATTTTACAAGTCCCCAAAATACCAAAACATTATATATGATCTGATTATTTTAGGATTGTCGAACACAAAGATTATTTTTAGAATGAAACTTGCATTCATCTTTTAGTTTATCTGTGGCAGACATATAATAGTCTTAAAGACACACGATATAGTATTTTATCTTATCAAATTCTTATACATATGCACAAGATATTAAGCAATATTAAGTAATTTTTTCAGCTAATGCAAGAAAAACAGCCTTTTGTGTGGTCACGGCATTTATATAATTTTCATAAAAGAATATTCAAGTTTCTGAGTATATATTACAATATCAAAGTTTTACTCTTTACACTGGAACCTGTTCATGGTTCTACACATGCATATTTTATTCTTCCTTCTACTTCTCCTTTAAAATATAATTCTAGGTGTCAGTCTTCTCATTGTGCTGTATGTAGAGGGTTTGAAAAAAACACAAACCTTATTTCTCCTAACTCAAAGCCATTAGTATTCACTTGCTAAAAAAAAAAAAACCCCAAAAAACAAACCAGCCTAAAACCACCACAACAAACAAATACCATATTGTACATTGAGCCTAAACCAACAAACACTACTAAAAACAAGCCCACCCCATCACCATCTTGTGCAAAGCTTATGTTGTAACTAAAGCTGAAATTGAATTAAACCCCTGTTGTTTCCCTGTAAAAAGGCAGAAATCAGGCATTTTTTACTGCTGGAATGACTTTACAGTTTTCTCTAGTCGTGACAGCAGTAAGTGCATTGTGCTCGTGGGCTCAGTAATCAGGTCACAAGCATCTGTGAGCATGCATTAAGTTTGTGCAAACAACTGTGCTTGGAGGTCAAGCCAGTTGATGTGTGCATACACATGACTAATGAGCTATTTGGCACTGCCCATCCATGAATTCCCTGCTCACACATGGAAAAAAAAATCATAAAATACAGGCATACACCTGCATGCTACCTAATGTTTGATGGCCAGGTTTTGCCTTCTCACAAAACAACATTTTGTGGTCATTATTTGTGTCTTCAGTAATATTGCTCTGGATTCATACTGAGTGGAATTTTCTTCTTGTCTTAAAAAGTGGATTTAAGCCTTGAGAATGAAGCTTAACTGCATTTCTTTTTGAAAACTGATCCAGCAGCCTCTAGAATGAAAATAGCTAAATATTTTCTCTACAGAAAGCATCAAAGTATCTTTGATCTAAATAGAAAGGTTAGTCCATCAAGTGGTCCTTAGTTCTGAGATATTTTTTTGCAAGACTATTAATTAGTGGTTAGCCCTGATATATATATATAACTATAGACATTAAGAAACTTTTAAGTTATTGTTTTGAAAAGACAATTGGATTACAGTGAACTGAACTTTTCCCCTAAAACCAGACAAGGTACTTCATAAGAAACAGACACTACATTTAATCTTGGTGAAATGCAATAATTAGGTTTGCAATTCTCATGGAAATATTGATGGAAGCTATGCAAATTAATTAGCAAAACAAGTAGTTAGTGCAAAAAGGCCAATAGCCTCAATAAATAGCCTTCTCCTACACACTGGTGAGTTGAAATAGTTTTTGCAATCAATACTAGAGTAGGTGTGCATCCATCAAATGTACTGCAGCCTGCAAGGTACATGTGACAGGACAGGATCTGGGGTCAGAGCAGCCCACAGGGAGTGTCTGAGCTGATCCAGCATCATCACCACAGGTGAGTGTCTGAGCCAAGCCCCACACCGCAGGTTGTTTCCTTCCCACCAGACATAGGGGAAATAGATACAACCCTGATTAAAGAAAGCTTTATCTAAATAAATTCTATCCAGGCCTGAACCCATGGATTCCATAAATGATTTTGTTAATCCTGGTATAGCTCTGTATATTTTTAAAAATTTTTTTTAAATTTTATTTTAATGACAATATGTATGTGAATATCTGAACTGTGTGGGACAATGTTACAGGCAAGAAACTGAGTGTCATTCATTTGCACAATTACATTCGCCCTTTGCTGAACCATAAAATGTTTGTTATATTTACATTTTGTGTGTTTTCTCACACTTTTAATACGGTGTCATTTTCCCCCAGTGCAATAAAGGCTAATATTAAAGTAATTTTCAGCCAACACTATCATATGAAAGGAAAAGAGCTAATGGCTATAGAATAAATAATAGTAAAATGTACACAATAGGAGGTTCTCAAAAAATCTGAGGTTTGGGTTTAGTTTTTTTTCCCCAGATATGAGGAATTTCACATTTTTTTCAGTTATTTGGCACTATTTGCATAATGTTTTGAGCTACAGCTTTTAGTTAGTGGTTTATGTCAGGTTTGGCTTAGACTGCAAATAAATAAGAAAAATCTCTTTTGCTACATAAAGAGCATACCTGAACCTGGTGAATCTCAGAAGATGAGCAAAATCCCTAAATTTCTAATATGATTCTAGATCAGACTTGTGAAAATGCATTTTCACTTCATCCTCTGGTTTCTTGTTCAGAGAGAAGAAAGTCTCTTGAACACAGCATGAAGAAAATGGATGCAAATGGATCTGCAGAATGTCCAGAGGTGGTCAGCTCAAAGCTCCTACATACAGAGCCTGGAATTTGCTTGCTTTTCAAACTTACATGTAGAATTAAAACTGCTTTCTTGGCTTAATCCTGTCATTCTGGCAACTCACCACCAACAAGTAGTGGTGCAAGAGAAACTCTGACCTTGTCCTCATCACAGGTTCTCTGGTAACTGTAGAAAAGCGCCTTCACTGTTCATCTGGACACAAAATACAACTTTTCTATTGTGCAACAGAGTTTAACAGGGTTTTTCTTTCAAGGTAAGACAATAAGGTAATTATTTATGACAAGAAAACCATATGCCAAGGAAAAAAAGAATTCCAAAACTAAACTGGGAATATATTTTTAAAAAATAAGCTACTCAGTCAAAACATATACTTCAGTTTACATAACTATCAGTCAACTTATTTCCTTTAAAGAAGAAGGTGGAAAAGGAAAATAAAAATACTATCCACGAGAACTTGGACCAACATTAAGATATGAAGACTCAGAGCTGATCCCCTTCAATGGATAACAAATTGAGACTGATTTAAATTTGGGTACATTAATAAAATTTCCCTTTCCTGAGTTTGATATCACTTATGAGTTAGTTCATTTCTAACTAAAGACATGCTCAGAATGCTAGGAAATTAACCTCTATAGTTTAACACATTAAACAACTGGAGCACCATTAAAACAAACTTCCTAAAATTTACAGTGATGAAATTATACAATGAAAAGATAAATATAGGCTTCTTTAATGTTCAAGTAATCCTTTTTGATTAGTATAGCTGCCTCAATTGTGATATTTAACAGTTGTATGTCACTTTAAATCTTAAAAAAATTGTGTAAACATTAATTATAAATGAACATTAATAATACACCTCTGTCTAAAATATTTAAGTATTTATTAACTCCACTTCACGGGCAATATGACAAAGAAAATCTCTAACTTCAAACTTCAAATACTTAAATTTAGGAACCAAAATTTGTATTAGATTTACATTATTTTCAAAAGCTATATGAATCAAAAACATAACTTGTAATTTAGTGCTTCTAGAGGTCTCACCCTATCTGAAGATCAGGCTATTTATTTAATACCCAATAGTACTCCAGATTTAGGACAGCAGCTCAGGACCATATAATGTAAGCAAATTACTGATTTGTGATTCATGATGCTTAATTTCAGCCCTACAGATGCTTTAGGTGCTCAGTTTATTTTTTCCAGGATCTATCTGTAGTCAACAGGAACTGAAAGATATTTTTGGTATAGGTCTTTCTATCCAAAGAGCTGTGTCTTACCTAAGAGAGAAGGAGGAAAAGTAGATGAACAGCTCACAGCAGCCATGCTTAAACCACATGAAGCACATGCAGCCCAAATGTGCAAGGCATCCACAGCAGTTTCTTGCACCCAGCATCAATTCAAAACCAGCAAGGGCAAGTGTGCTCCAAAAGGCCTGTGAGATCTGACTGCCATCACAACAAGACAATTCTAAGACTGTGCAAGGGGTATGCCTCTCTCCAAAGTGCTTGTTTATTCCAGCAAACAGCTAAGTAGCTCTTCTGTGAGACACTATTTATTTTAATAGCTTACTATTATAATAAAAAAATTATTATGCAACAGATGCCTCATAATTAAACTTTAAAAAGCTGCACATCACAATGCTGTGGAGAAGAGTCCCTTAAATACACAATCCAGTGTTCATGTAGAAACAGATTAAATGCTTGGACATGGATTTATCCACACAAAATATTCTTCCAATTGGGAAGATGCATTTTATAATCTATATGTATATTATTAAAACTACTATGAAAGGGCTTGATTCTTTAGGCATAATCAGTTCCCATTGAATTTAAATTACTTTCAGTAAAGCACCGATGCAGATAAAATTATCTAAATGTACAGAATATTAAGCAAATGTTTATATTAAAAAACTGCTTTCAGGTGAAAACGTGCTCAGCCAAGCACAACCCCCATAGTGCCCTGCAGAATATTAATGCTCAGTAGATCATGAGATGCCAACAAGTATTCCTATGTAAGAGCTTGGAGTGGGAGAAAAGGTAGCATTCAGATGACAAGCCTTAAGAATAGAAATGTGCAAACACATGGGGGTGATATTATTGAGATGTAAATGAAGTTAGAAATATATGGAATCAAACCTGCTTAGAGTCAGGAGTGTCTTGTAAAACAGGGAAAACATGCTAAACAGCATGTTTAGCATGAGCAGCTTCAGCTGGCCCCTGTGCCCACAAGAATTTGCATAAAGGCTACCTAATGGTGAATAGAAATAATGTGCAACTCCTACTGGAGAAGGATGCAAACCAGACTACCTGAGCCAGCCTCAGTGGGGGCTGTGGGGTCTGGGATAGGAATCAAAATTTCACATGCAAGCTAAAGTCTGGTCAAAGTGGAAAAAACAAACACAAAAAGATTTCATCTAGTGAGCCTGTAAAGGACACTGGCACGTGGGTACATTTCTTTTAATTTCAAAGGAAGTTGTAAGTATGAGCTAATACCTTAAGAGCAAGGGTACCATATCCATTTAATAGTCATGATCCTAAATGCAAATTTTTCTTCCTCTTCACTTGAGCCTCAAGGAATGGCTCCCGTTTGTCCAGCCCAGGAGTGAGCAGTGACTGTCTGAATGATTCTCTGGATCAGCAGAGCAGGAGGAAGACAACTGTGGGAATTGTAGCCCTTCCACCAAACTCAATTGCTTGGGCTTTTGGGTGTCAATAACAACCTGTTGCTCCTAAATGACCTCAGTTCACTCCAAAGAGGTAATCCAAGTAACTAGTCTTGATTAGTTGTCCAAACTGTCTTAAAAATCTTTGCATTCAAGAGATGGAGAAAAGAATGCAAATTGTTCTCAGCAAGGATAATCTGTGACTGCATTTCACTCCCACTTATCCATGGTGGCATTTGCTTTAGCAATGCACCACCCACTCTATACTGATTATGGCAGGACCCTGGACTAGACACCTCAATTCAGACAGCTGAAGATGTTTCTTTCCTGCATCCCCTTCCAGACAAAAGAGAAGCCAAATTAAAAGTCAATAACTTTCTTGGGGGTGGAAAATACCCCTTGCATTATTTAGGCATTCTTCAGGGCCGAGCTCTACTGGATGAAAACAGTTTAAATTATAGATTTTACTGTTTTAATTAGTTCTGTTCGTGGGTTTAAAGACTAACAATCTCTGTTTGGAAACAGTAAAAGGAACAGAAAATTTTATTGCACTGCCAAAACTGCATATTTATGAATGTAGACTGCCTTGGACAGCTTTAGCAATAGAGCTCTGTCTACCTGGTAAGTACATCCCAATAGTAACCATAAGTGCTCCTGTGTGATTCAGATTTTACTCAAATATTTAGAAAACTTCTATTTACCTTGATGAGAATGAGCTTAGGATGGGCCCCTGCAGCTCCACCATTTAATAAGAGCTCACACTATTTCTTTCAGATCAAAAATTGGAATTGCTGTATTATGTAAATGTTATTGCTTCAAACAAAAGATCGGTGTTGTCCTAGCAATTAACTGTCTGGTTAATTAGACCTCTTTCCTTTTGCTCAGCAACCTGCATTCATGTGCATATACTGTTACAAAAACAAATTAATAAGATTTACACTGCTTGTGCAGAATTGCTGGGTGATCAGCAATAAGGAAAAAATTAAGTTTTATTCCAAAAACTGAAAATCTATTAAAAATGGAAATGTAGCTTTTCTACAAGAAGCAAGAATCCAATAAAAATGTGAATTTTGTCATGTGGAGTGATGGATTTGGAGCACTCTAGAAGGACAAATGAATCATGCTGAGCTGGTAATATCCCTGCCAATTCTATGGTGTTCCACGAGCATGTGAAACTGTCTTTGTTTGCTTTCCTAACAACCATCTCTTACAAGATTCTCTGGGAACATAGGAAGCTTCTGTAGTGGGATAATTGTTTCAACAGCTTGGACACTGATTTTTTTTATGAGTAATAGAGGACTCAGATCATTACTATGGAGTGTAATACTTGATGTCAATGGGCACACTGACAGTAATGTGCAAAGATGATTAAAAAAAAAACTTTCCTGTAAGAAAAGAAAGTGGTTTTTATTGGTTAATTTGTGTCCATTTTGCTGCTGTTATGAATTTCTAGTTTATGATTTTTTAATAATAGTAATCATACTTTTATTTATTAGGCAAGTGTAGTAAAGACTATGAATTATTAAACCTTAACAGAGATAGAATCACTTCAAAGATGCATTAGAGTACTCAGATTATGTGGCCACTAATGCCCTAAAAATAAAGAGCCCTACATATTTAGAATTTATTTCACAAAGGCCTACCATGCACCTTTGAACCTATCAGTGTTTTACAGCAGTATACTGGACAGATGTTTATAAAATGTTTATAATCTATAATATTATTTTCTAGCTTCATAAAATCAATCTTTGAGGAACTGAAAATAAATTCATGTATACAATTTGAGGCACACATTTTTCAATCGACACAAGCAGATATACAGTTCAAAAAAGGAAATAAAATTTCTTCAAATCTGTCTCAGGGGGAGCTGCCTCCTTTGCAATAAAACAATCTCCCACCACATGACTAAGTCACTAAATAATTCAGGGAAAGGGCACAAACACACACAAAATATGAAGAATAAAAGACATTGAGTACCTTGAACAAAAGTGCTACAGATCTTTACTTTTTATCTGTTTATGTAAAAAAAGACAAAAACCAACAAATAAATCCTTATTTTATTCTGTTTTTACATCCTGGACAGTGCCTTCTGCAAGGCATTGCAAAGTGTGTGCATATATAGATATGTAAAGTTGAAATTTTGAGGAAATACTGTTAGGAAATCCTAATGGAATTGACTGATAAAGAAAAGTAAGCTATAGAAAAAGTAAACATATTTCATAATAGTAATAAATTAATCACACACAATCCAATAATTTGAATAAAAACAAGGAAAACTCATTGGCATTTATAAACTATATTACTCCTTAAACAATAAGGAGGATTATTTGTTTGTTCCGTTGGGGACTGGGATTTGGGTTTTTTGTTTTGGTTTTTCAGAAACTCCAACACAACAGCTTGAAGTACTATTATACAGATAAGAAAAGATAAAAAAAAAAAAATAAAGATAGAACAGTCTCAGTCTGAGGAGGAAAAAAAGTATCAAATATATAGCCAAGAATATGACTTTTGGAGTTAATTATTTAGAAACAGCTCAAGATGGTGTGTAGCTCCTATTAATAGTCTGTAGAAATAATGCCACTCCAAAGAATGTACCAGATGGTGGTGAGACACTGAAAGGAAAAGCATTTTCATTCCATGTGCTTCTAACAGTTATCTGATCATCCAAGTCCTTAGGCATTCTGGTTTACTGAAGGTATCAGTTAAAAAATTAAAAAATATCTGATATCATGTTGGGACATGAATCTTAATGCCAAAATGGCACATATTTATTTCCTGTTAATGGCAGATGTATGTATGTGCTCCAGCTAAGGAACAGCATACTCAGGAAATTACATGATGATCTATCATAAAGTTTGGGTACTGATAACAGAATGAATATATTTCAGAAATGTGCAGATGCCTTATTTTATAAGCCTAACATTTTTTTATTATTAATGTGTGTACAGCAGCACAGATAGCCACTAATGGATATTGAAATGATAAATTTATTTTCTCATTCTCTTTGTTGAGCATTCTGCCCTAGGAGATTTACTACTGTACTGGGAGCTCTGTCAGGATCTCCCAGGTGCTTTTTGTAGGTATTTTAAATTTGTAGGGAGTGGATTAGACTGTGAGATGGATGAAAATACCCTTGCTCTGCAGAGCCAAGTCCCTCCCCACAGCCTCTGGGACAGGAGGGTTGCACAGAGCTTTTGGGTGAGGGCAGGAAAATGCCCACCTGGCTTTTCACTTGGCAGCACCTGCGACCCCAGTTTGGGGAGTTGAGCTCCACTCCCCCAGACTGGCCCCTCCTTTTATATTCACTGGTGTGCCAAATGCCCTCTGATTTGCACAGTGCAGGTGCCATGAGCTGGAGCTGATATGCAGAGAAACAAAAAGAGCCTAAAGGAAGAGGTTGTGGTGCCAGCACTGGCAGAGCCTGGCCATGGCAGCCCAGCCCCAGCTGGGCACAGCTGTGCTGGGAGAGCCCTGGGTCACTCAGTGTGAGCCCCAGGGACACTCACCCCGAGGGGAGCCCTCCCAGCACCCTGCTGGCATCAACTGAAACCCCTCAGCTAAACCCACGTGTGACACCTCATGGGACACCTCATGGCCCCCATGTGGGACACCTTACAGCACAGGCTCCTCACAGCCCTGGGGAGGAGCTGGCATCAAAGGAGGACAAACATTCCAACCTCTTTTCACTGCTTTCCCATCACTGATTTCCATTACCAAGGACTGGATACTTCTTAATTGATGCTTTCAGTTCATGGTGCATTAATTAATTGTACCTAGACTTCTTTTCATCTCTTGAAATACATAATATCACAATGGGCTGAAATAAAGGACTGTAAAAGCAATATGTATTACTGCTAAATAAGAGTATTCACTGCTTTTTATCTTAGCTTTACATGCCTTTCACCTGTTTTACCAACATTAAAACTCAGTATGCTTTTAAAAAATGAATAAGGTATATTAAAAAGAGCATATTAATAGTTATACATATAACTTTCTAAAATTTCAGTCAGGTTTATTATTTGGTGTACTGTAAATCAAATTAAGCACAAATATTAGTACTGACAGCATGTGCATAATCAGTTTTTAATCTTTATTGTCTGTGCATGTATTCATTATAAATAAGCAGGCATAGACTTCTGAGCCATATCTGGGCATATGAATGGCACATTTGGATGTACACTACAGTCATTTTTACATATGTTGCTCACACATAACCCTGTGATGACTTAGTTGTGATTTTCAGTAGCTAAGAATACAAAATGCTTGGAAGAATTTCAGAACTATTTTAAAGAAAATCAGTAACTGTAAACTTAGAGGTTCACATTTTCTGATTAATTTCAATTTCCTCACCTGAAAACATATAAATTACTAAGTAAATCTCATCACAAGTAATATAGGGTTAGGAATTTTTCCCTCTTTCCTACACCTTGACAAAGTGACAACACAGAAATTTCACTGTACACCCTAATAAGAAGAATATTTTGTAAATGAGCAAAGGACCCAGACAACCATTCCAGCAGGAAGATAAAAACATGTTTTCCTTTTTAAATAAAGCCATTATATTGTTGTTAAGTGCCATAGTTAAAGAGCTTTCAACTACTCTGCAAAAATATTCTATATATGATGGAAAATACCCATTAGGTTCTAAAATGTGATGTCATTGCATTTATTGCATGTACTGAAACATGACTAATCAGATTAATTTTAAAAAATCTATTTTTATTTTGCTATGCTTCTTCCCTTAAACACTCTACCAAAGCATGTGCTGACTTCAATTATAACAAGTCATTATTGTATTGCATGACCATCTCATTCTCTAGGTTAAAAAAAAGTAATATAGCTAAATACTCAGCAGGCTGAAACAATTTTATTAGAATAGGATTTAGGACATTTAATATCAGTAATCTGCCTATAGACAGGCAGACAGGTTCAATGTGCTTTAGAATTCTGTACCATACCAAAAGAGAACAAGTATAAAGGTGTTATGCACACTGAAAGCTATCAAAGCTAACTGTTAAATGTTGCACGACTCAATGTTTGTTGGAAAAATCAGGATTGATACAGAAGAAGAAAATGGGGAGCTTAAATATTTGAGCTAATCCTCTTGCACCTATAAATTAACATACATTAGGAAAGGTTAAGCATGGTTACAAATCCCAGTAAATCAAGAAGACTGAACAGCTCTAACAATATTGTTTAACAGTATTCTGAAATATCCATATCCGTCTTTCTGCACTGCCTTTGTGGTCCTACAGTGCCTGGGAACAGCTGACTTGCCATTTCGGGTCATGAGGGAATATTTATTTCAAAACTGGAACAATCTGCTGGTGATCTAGGATTTCCCCCCTTCTTTTATTGAAAGACTAAAAAACCTAAAGAGACTTAAAATGATTAAAAATAGTATCTGAATATTAAGATGTAATATAGATGTATCCATTAGCTGATTGTGTCTGTGCCCCCTGTTGGCTGAAAGGGCCTCTTCTCAGAGAGCTGGCAGAAGTCCAGAGCTCCTTAAGATTAAAAGGATTTTTATGAAAACTCTGCCATTTGACATGGCACCTTGTACCTTTTAGGTTATATCAAGACCCAGAAGCCTGTAAAGGGCAGACAATAACACCCATTACAAGCTGCTCACTGCTTGGAGATGACCGTGCAGCCTCAGCCCTGCATCCTGGGGGAACATCAGGATTGGGGACGGAAGATATCCATGTCTTCCTGCTGATAAGTTAATGAGGAGTCATCCTGTATATATTTTCTCACCTTTCAAATTTTCCCTTTTTCTTTTTATACTTAATCCACTTGTCCCAATTAATCATATGCAAAAGTCTATTTTTACATATACTCACCCTCAGAGTCCCCAAGTGCATTATTTCAACTTACACATAAGCGCTTGAAGCCTGTATCCAATGCTTAATTTCAGGCCTCATAGGAAAATTAACCATAAAATTAAGGCCACAATACATTTATTTCTCCTGTACTGCAACTGGCAACCACCCAAGACACAATCCTAAAAAAGTAGTGGGTTGTCCATGTGAAAGTTCAGAAAATAACTTCCCCTCAGAGGGAAAACGTGTGTTAAAGATGTAAGAATGCCTATGAGCTGTTCCTGATCTCAGAAGGGAAATCTTACACAGATTTCATATACCTTTGAAATCCTCATCACACTACAAGAAACAAGAAAGACCAAAAACCTCTTGCAGACCTATCTCACCTATAAGGAGAATAAAACCTTCTCTTGCACCTTATCTTTGAGACGTGGAAGAATATTATAGCAAACCACAATAATTTACTATAAAAATCACAGAGAAACTAATCTGAGCAAATTTGGGTAAATTATCAAGAAGAAACAGATGGAATCATTGCTAAGAATACAAAGGTGAAATGCAATGAAATTATAAAGGTATATTGTGAAAGTGTTGTGGTATTGGAGTGTAACAAGAGACTAAATCTCTTGACATCTTCACACAAAAAAAGTGGAATAGATAAAGGAGCCAAAGGCCAGTGAAGGATGTGGAACACAGCTCTGCTGCATCTCTAAGACCAAGGAAGTTCTGTTAGCAAGTCAATAGAGTTTTATTCCATGTTTAGGTGTGGGAGTTAAATGCTACCTCTCTTGGGTGCCTATGACAATATCTCCCCACATTCTCTGCACTGACAGCTTGGGCAAGTATTTTTAACAGAGAAGGGGTTAAATGAAACCACCTCTTCCCAATGGACTAAAGAAATTCAAACTTTCTGCCCTTCAGTTGAAAATCAGATTTGAATGCTCTGATTTTTTCAATGCATCTTCAAGATTTATTCATGAGCCACAGCTGAATACACTATATGTTGTATTTATATGAAAAAACACATTGAAAAAAAAGAAAAATTTCTATTATCTACCTAGATGTATGTTTGTCAGCATATGAAAGAATATTAATCCTGCAAGTTATAAGTATTCAGTTACTCTTTTAAAATCATCATTCAGGCATTGCAAGGCGTATAACTGCAGCATAAACAATGACCTTTACGTGCATCTTCTTTCCCATTATCTCAACACTGTGAAACAGTGATATTGAAATCTTTGTAATATCTGCACAAAGCTATTTATTTTAAAATCATTCTATCCAGTAAACCAACTATAATTTTATTAACAATAGCAAGAACTTGATATGGCATTCAAAGGAGTACTAACATACTGTTCACCTTAGCTTCTTTTACAGAGAATCTCTTAGTTCATTTGTATTTCTGCAAAAGGGCACATGATAATTTTAATTCTTTATTAAACTTTTTCAATTAAATTTCTAAAACCTTATCAGGTATAGAGCATCTTCAGGGAACAAAACTTTCATAATAACAATACTGTGGAAGCTTGTAATCTTTAAAATGACTCATTCACTATGATTAATTTACCCTTTATTTGTATCTGTATATCTAAAGGGCAAATGTCACTTCTAGACATATTACTTCAGACAGAAAATTTTATACAGAATTTTACTTTAGATGTCGGTCACATAATTTATGAGTAACAGTCATGAGTGACTCACTGCATTTTCTGTCAATGCTTGAGCTTCTTCATGTTTTAGAAACATCTCTTGAAGAAGAAATGTTGCTTATAGGCTGTGAAAGATCACAGAGCTAAGTCAAGAAATATTTCTACAATTAACAGATGCTAATTACGGCCATGTGATGAGCATTCCAAAAGTAACACTGCACACCTTATGTGCTGCAACAAAGTAATTTCAGGATCTTGCACTCTTTTGAGTGCTCCAGGCAGAAATTATTTTTCCATGGCATAAGAAGTTCCAATACAGAAATTGTAAATAATGCTCAAACAGCCAGTACGGCCTTGTTTGCTTCAAAGCAGAGCATATAATTAACAACAATCCCCCACAATCATACTGACATGAAAATCAACACATGAAAAGGAAAAGCATCAGCCTGAATGGTACTGGGGGCTGCCTTAGTCACTGCCCAGCACAACAGACATGTGAACAACAAGCAGAAAGCAAAATTATTAAATCCTTGCAAGAATTAGTTCAGGCTTTACAGTAATAACTAGCAAATGGGACAGAGAGCCCTTCCAATCAGCTTGCTGTCAAATGGAAAACTTAGCAGAGACTGTAGACTGCCAAATCATCTGCACCAGATCATTTTCTGCACCCAGTCAACTGATGGCAACATGATCAATCCTGTGGGAACAACATTCACTGCAGGAATGGTGTAAAGCACAAAAGAGAAATTCTGTTAAGGAGCTTGAGATGGATATTCAGATGCAGGAATCCCTAATGCAATTGAGCCAATGGATCACCCTTGATAGATTAAAATCTAATAAGGGTAGAAGAAATTACTGTTCAAATGTAATGTTTATTGGCTGGGCCACACAAAGTGATTTAGTTATTAAATATTGTATGTTTTATACTTTGTATCCTTATTCAGTGTCAGAGATTCAGTTTGCTGAGACATTGAGATTCACAGCATGGGGAATGGGGTTGGTGAATATTTGGTTTATGTTATTGAATGGGTTTTATTCTGATGATTGGCTTGGCAGCAGCACAATTGCTAATGACTAATTGCATATACTCTTCAGCTTCCCACCCTGTTTGTAGGGACCATCATCCTAGGAAAAGATGAGCTCCTCAGGAATGAGATTAGACTAACTGAGCTATGGGGTGGTGTGAGAGACTGAAAACCTGAAAGAGTTAATGTCTCAAACACTTGGCAGACAAGAAAAGAAATGTTACCATGCCAACGAGATAAGGTGCAGTGAGAAAAGAGGATCTTGTGGAGGCAGGATAGAGCTTTTCAGGGACCAACTTCCCTATCTTGGGTAGCTATCTCCAAAACCAAGTTTGAGGCAGCACTGCACTTGTGTCACTGACAAGAGGGAGGGAGCCTGAGACCATGAGACCCCCCCCAGCCCCTTTCTCAGAAGTCTGAGAATTAAAAAATGTACCTGAACGAGGGCTAGTCAATAAATAGTGCAGCTGAGAGGGTGGGGCATGCACCCACCATCCAAAGAATTCAGAACAGAGACACTGCTGGAACCCTGGGTGGTGATCCAGATCTCTATCTCCGTTTTCCTATCTTTCCTTATTCCTTTCTTTCTCTCATTGAACGTTTAATTCCCTGCTGTCATGCGCTCTTCAGAAATGTTAAAATTGTTGCTATAATGGGCCATTCAACCTATCAGAAAATTTAAGGTTTAAATGTCACAAATCAAACTTGCAAATTGATGATTTGGTGTTGTTTCACCTTACTTTAGCCAAAGGGTATCCCAAATGTTGGCTGGCTCAGAGAGTGAAGGCAGTCCAGGGCTGTCCTCTTGAGACCCAACATTCTGTGTGAGTGAGAGAGCACGTGCAAGCATGAAAAAGATCTGCTGCATTTTGGCAAAGTGCTACTGCCAGTAATCTGTCTATATCTTAATAATTTCTTTATTTACCTTGGCCTGCATTAAAATGCCCCAAATGATCATAATTATGATTGGCAACAGCCCCTTCAGTGACTACCTTCAAGGAAAAGAGTTGTCTCCTCAGAGTCACAGAGCCTGCCACCTGCGCATAGTCACAGCCTGGTAACCTTGAGGCTCCTTTCCAGTCCTTTTAACCCATCTCCCCACAACACACAGCCTTTCCAAACAACACACAGCCTTTCCAAACAACACACAACCTGCCAACAGGCAGAAAAGGGCAAAAGTCTAATTTCTAACCTAGCACTTAATCAGGTTGTGGTTCATCTCCTAGAGCAGGTGATCACTCCCGAAGCTCTAAATGTCTATGAATTGGGAGGCATCCTGAAGACAGAAAAAACTGTTTTTATTTTTCATTCTTTCTTTTTCCCTGTTCTGAGAATCCACAAATGCTTTCTCAGCTACAGTTAATCCACAAGCAAAACTCACCAAGCCAGTAGTGACTACTGTAAACAAAAAGACTGATTTTGCTTATAACTACTTGCTTTTTCAGGCAGATATCTTTACCAGTCTCCTCCTTTCCCATATTCTTGACCATCTGCCTACAACTCTGTCCATTTATTGCTGGTAGCAGTATCTTACTGTATTTCTTTGCCACGGTGTGTGTGGCATTGACTATTTATCAGTTCATTTCACAGCCTTCTTGTTTGAACTCCTGCCAATGTTCTCGTTTTTTGAAAAAGTTGAAAACTTGGACAGAGACTTTTTTTTTCTTTTTATGCTGTCTCTCTTCCAGATGGTTGACATTACTTTGAGCAGTCCTCTCTTTTCAATTTAGAAATTATTTGGTCTGGCAGTGACTTTTATTTCATGTTTTTAGAGTCTACAAGCTGGATTTGTGTCCTCTCTAAATTCGCCTTTTGATGTCAATGAAGCTGCAGCAGCTTTGCCTAGTGTGATGATCTTGCTTCATCAGTGGGTCAATTATAACTGAAAATGAAGCTGAAAACACTTTTCAAATAGTCTGAAATTGCACTATTAACTCAAAGTTCATAATTTTTTCTCACAAATCATGCATTTATTACTAGATTATCAGCTAATTTTATTAGTCCAGCATAGCTGGAAGTAGGATTTTCCTGCTGTGGATAAGTGATTTGAAGTTCTTCAGCCAGTTTTATGTTCCTTATCTAATAATAATTAGGCATCTTTCAGCTATTGGGGCTATGGTGTTTAATATGTAGTACAGGACACAAAACTGCATTGAGTAAGACATTGAGGACCTATGTTGGGTTATAACCCTTGCAAGGAGATACAACATGTGCTTAATATCAACAATGAAACTCAAATTTCTTTAACAGGTCTGACAAGAAATATTTTATCTGGATGGATACTAACAGAATTTAGAAATTCAAACAGCAACAACAAAAAAAGAACTTGTAATCTAAGAATGTTATTTTGAAGGATCTATACGTTTCTAAAAGGAATGTCATAACAGGCGTAATGTGTGGCTTAACACTTTCTAGTCAGGCCACCTGAGCCATAAAAACTTAGATAAATAAAGCTGGTAGAATACAAGTGTAGGATCTCTATGTGTGTGTATAACATATGTATGTACATATGGGCAACTTCGCAGCTTTAGTCCACCTGAGCTATAGAAGTTTCTGTAAATAAAGTTGGTAAAGCATAACCATAAATTTCTGAGTAACTAATTTAAAAATCTACACTTTATTCTGATTTTAGCTTAAATATCAAGAATGGGGAATGAAACTCTTGTAAAGCAGATGAAGCCCGTAAATTCTCATTCTGACTTTTCTTTACTGCTGGACAAGGCAGTCAGCACACAGAAGAGCTGTCATGTCCTTCAGTATGAATTTTCCAATGGCAATGAAACCAATGGGCAGAATTTAGGTCTCACTGCCATCTGTGAGAGCTTTCCCATTGACTTTTACTGATCCAGGATTTCATCCAGGGCTGTGCAATTATTGTTTCACTATATTATTTCCTCTGGACTAGATGGTTGCAGCACAGTTTTTTTTTTCAAAACAACAAACATGAGCAAATCCTTCTCCACAATAACACAATAATTCCTCTCATCTCCAGCATAAATGTTTAAATACTGTTTTTCCCTTTTAAATTCCAGCCTAGAAAAATAAAAGGATAAGGAAAGATTTCAGCTTGGAAGGACTTGTTTATACTACAGGATAACTGTGGGAACTCAGTGGTGTGAATCTAGTAGTTATATTTAGACATTATATTAGATAAACATGAGGAAGAAACATAGGCAGCTGTAAGGTGACCAAGGATGCCACTCCTTTGCTAATACTCAGACTCTTCCTATTCAGGACACCATGTCATGCATCAAATTAAAAAAAGGACCTTTTATTTCCTGTTCATTTGAGCAGTAAGTATTCACCCAGCATTTCCTCTGCAAACTAAAGGCAAGCAGTATACTAAAGCATGTACTACAGAGAAAAGAATGGAATTCTTTCTAATTATTAAAAATGGAATTTAATAAAAAGGTATTAAACTCATTGTAACCTGTCCAATGAAAACAGAAATATCATATTAATATAAGAAAAAGATCAGACAGTATGGGATATGGAAAATGTTTGAACTATAATTACTTTGGTTTGCCATTATTTTTTACAACAGTTTTGAGAGCATAGCTGCTGTTACAGGATTCTAGCTAAGTGAAAAGTCTCAATCACAAAAACACAAGAAACCACTGGATTCCAGGTTTGATAATGTTCAAGGTAGATCTGTCATTTAATCTACTCTTGGATTTGGGCAGATGGCAGAGTCAGGCATAGTACACTCCTACAAAAGTACTGGGAACCTTCAATTCAAATTTGGGTCTAGCACTGGTTCTGCTAACTCCATAGCAAAGATGGTCACCATGTACAGGAATTTCTAGAGGAAAAAAACCCCAAAAGAAGAAAACCCACAAATAAACTACAAAAAATCATCATATGGCTTCCACAGAAAAAAAAAAAAAAAGAAGATTGAAAGAAGTACAGACATGGCATGGTCCCTGAATGGCAGCAGAGTCATGCTGTGCCCTTATGGGTATACCTACAATTTAGGACGCACTGCTATCACTGTATATGAGATTAGGTAGTCTCAAAAAAACACTGCCAAAGACACAAAAAAATGAATAAATCAGCCACTCCCTTCACTGAGAGCCTTGTGAAGCCAAGACTTGTGGGCACATCTCTGAACTGCTGGCAGAATGACACAAATGTGTCAGTGGGAACTGCTCTTGGTGTCACATCCCAGGCCCCATAGTGTGGTGTCCCTGCCCTGAATTACAAGGCAGTGGGGATCATGTAGGGGGTGTTTCAAAGCTGGGCTCTCAACACACCAGAAAGCATAGGTATGTTATTTAAACGCAAGAGCAATAAAATAAGAAAGCTATTTCTACACCACAGCTGCAACCATGGAGTGGACATGTGTGTCTAACAGAACAACTCATCCAACCACAACAGGTCCAAATATCAGGTTCTGAAACTTTAAAGAAGGGACAAGTTCACCAGTTACCAGCACAAAAGGGGACCCATTTCATCCTCCTCACTGTGATCAGTGCCAGCTTTGTGCCTCCCAGGGCAGAGCATGGCTCTGCAGCAGACAGCATTTATGGACACGTGTGCAGGTGCAATCCCATCCACACAAGCAGATAAAAAGATGCCTCTACCCCTTCCTTTCCCAGCTGAGGAGAATTTTCTTTTCCCCTATTACCCATACTATTTATTTCAAATTTTACTTCTCTGTTAAATCCTGCATTCAGTTTGCTGTGAGACCTCCAGGCATGGAGATATTTGACAGTACCTGGGCAGGATGGATTTCAGGAGCCCATTTTCAGTGTCAGTATAGAAGGCAGATATCTGAGCAGACCTTATAA
This sequence comes from Camarhynchus parvulus, assembly GCF_901933205.1. Taxonomy (NCBI): domain Eukaryota; kingdom Metazoa; phylum Chordata; class Aves; order Passeriformes; family Thraupidae; genus Camarhynchus; species Camarhynchus parvulus. The sequence goes on along the minus strand of NC_044581.1, from coordinate 11,365,051 downwards.
AACTATTGAGCAAGAGTGTGCATTACAGTTTTGAAATAAAGTCCAAGAATCTATTTAGCCTACACAAATCTCAAGTGTTATTAAAAGCATTTTGAGAGAGTTTAGACAGACGTAAAGACTGCTATACAAGCTGAAGAATAAAATTAAGATGTAGATTACTAAGATTCCAAAAATGGATGTTAAACCTGTCCCAACATCATCTCTGCAGCAAAGCAAGGAGGGTGAAACTAAAAAAATCACTTCCATTTGTCATTCATCTGAGGAAGCTGTATTAAAAGAAACCCTAATAGCAGGTGCAAATTGCAATATGTTTTCATTCCACACTTAGAGTGTATGCTATCACTGGGGACACAGCAAATGGACTGAAGGAATTGTGCAGCCATACTCCTCTCTAAGTGCTACACACTATCACACTTGTTAAAATTATCTGGAACACAGCAAGTGCTTGATAAGTGAATCAGACCACAGCACAAATACAGTGTTCTCTATGAAAAATCTCTCATTATGAAGAAAGCTGGGAAAATGCAAATATATTTGCTCTATAAAGGTAACAAGCAGCATGCAAAAAACTAAATGCTATTTCTGATGTGACATTTTGTAATGAAATTATTCTGTAAGATTATCTGGACAGCAAAAGGTTTGTGTGTCCTAGTTACTAAGTGTAGATAGCATTCGCTTCTGTAGCTGTCAAAATCCTTTCATAGTATTTTAATTTGAAAAAGAACCTGACTTCACTGTGGATATGTTATGATAAAGCCTAAAAAGAATTTATCTGATCAAAGTAGAATGTATTACCACCACACAGAGATTTGCTTCAAATCTTGCATAACAGCAAAAATAAATACAACTCACTTTTGTACAAAAACAGATAACAGGAACATAGGGGGGGGAAAAAGGAATTTTATTTAATAAGATTATATTTCAGAAATGAAGAGAAGAATGTTTACCCATAAATTTTATGAAAAAACACCTAAGATGCTAATGTCTCCCTAGTAACATCTGCTTGTCAAAGTCCTATGCAATCAAGTCAGCAACTAAAGACTGACAATCTCCTGCTGTAACATATTTTGGATTATGGATTCAGCGTCATTTAGAGATGTTGATTTCTAGTGGTTATGAATAAATTACAATATGAACCAAGTTACCTAAAGAATAATTTCATTTCAAAATTGAAATAGCGTCTCAGTGATAAATGAAAACAAAATCTGCAGCTTCATAATTGTCAATTGAGCATAGAATCCACAGAATTAAAATCACCACTGTTATCCAATAACTTTTAAGGCAAACTGTTCAATGCAGTCATTGAATGAATGGCTCAAAACCACCAATACATTACACAGATCATTTATGAAAAATTGTTCCCATCACTTCTATGGCTAGACCAGTCATTTTAGAATAAATAAAACTTGAAAATTTGCTTTTCGCCAGACTCCACAAACCTGCTGATTTTAAACCACTTAACTGTTTTCAAGATACATTAGAAACATGATATATGAGGCATAAGCCAGCACAAATCAAAAGAACTAGGAATTTATGTTGAAAATGTAGGGAATAACTCTCATTGTCAGTGTAATGATAGGTAGGAAATAATTTATTTTTTCTTGGTCAAGTGTAGCACCAGCATAAATACTTCCCTAAATTTTCCCCTTTTTGTTAGACATTTTACTTGCTTAAATGGAGTCTGTAGATCTCAGACACTATGCAGTAGCTTCATTAACTGTACTGGATTCAGTTCAGGTAGCCCTACATCCTGACCTCATCTACAACAGGAGCTTTTACCAATGCCACTTCCAACAGCTCCACTTCTGAGGCTCACTCTTTCCTTAAAAACAAACAAACAAAAATGCTATGTCCAGGAAACATTTCCCTTGAATGTGCCAGTTTTGGTAGCAGAAACCCTAACTGGATACCTACACTGCTGTAATTTCAATCTTTCTCACTGCAACATGTGTATTTCCCTGATTTCCAAACTGTCCTAGAGATCCTTTGGAAATGAAACATTTTCCTGACACTATTTTTCATCAACAAATTTTATCAATTGCTCTGTAAGTAAATGCTACACTTATATGAAACAAATTCAAGTATATTTCACATTAGAAAGAAAAATAACTAAATGGCTTAAGGCACAAAAATATGTTCACCCTCTCAAAAGAGCTATTCTCAGTAACTTTCGTGTCTGCAGAGTATAGATTTTCCAGCCACTTCCAAAACTTTTCCACTCTCTTCTAGACTCTCAAAAATAGCTACTTCCAATAAATTCTTCTAGCTGTGATTTCATAACAAGAAGCATCTTCTTGTTCTAGTCTTAGGAAAAAACCTAAATTCCCCCCCTTTAATTTGCCACAGACACTGGGTTTTATAAAGCACTTTGGGTGAGCTGAATAATCACACACCTGCATGAAATTTCCTACTATTATAGCCTAAAGGAACCTACATATAAGCCAAGAATCTTGATTTAGGCAAGAAATGACTAAAACTCTAATATTGTTCTACAAATTAGCATGAAAGAACACCACCTGAAGTGGAGAAAACAAACAAACACAAAACAAACCCCAACAGGCAACTTTTACAGCTTACCTATCTCATATCTTTACTGTCTCTCCCTTAGTTCTCAGACCATGTAACCCATTAGCATACATAAATCAAGCCTAATTATAAATTGCTGTATTTTTAAGGAAGCCAAAGACTCAGGCTGACACATCAAGAGATGTCTGAGGCATGTAAATCAGTATTTGCACTTGCTGTGGAAGGAAAAATAGAAACAGAATGGATTTGATTGGGATAACTATTTGGATCACTAGTGGCCAAAGCAAAAAAATATTTATCATTCCTTGTAAAAATCCAGTTAATTATGTTGTATCTGATAATGCAACTCCTCAAACTACAACAGTAAAATGATTTTCTACTCCTATCCACAGCCAGCCCTTTGCAGGAAGTTGTTTGAAGTTCCATGGGAGCAGAGAAAAGACATTCTGCTGCATTTCCTTTGATTACTAAACACCATGACTCGGCCCCAGAGCTATTGAATGTAACTGCTAAACAAAAGGGATCTCTTCCCTTGCCATTATTTCTGCTTGAGAAGGACTCTATGATCTACCATGAAAGAATCTCTGAGCAAAGGGCAACTTATCATGCTATGATAAGGCACTGGTTCTAATAGAGCACTGTCTCTGCTGGTCTGATAGTAACCAGATGAATCACTGTACACTCAGGGTAGCCCACAGACATGGAAACCTGAATTTTCTCTCTTTTCTTCACATGAGGCAAGTTTCACAACTGCTTTACAATTTCTTTTTCTTCAGTCATCTGCAATTTGTATGAGGTAAACAGTGTAGTTTTTAATGGATCAAAATAATTCATATGAGCTGTTAACAAAAGATTGTGCCTACAGAAAGAGAAACTTGTCTCCAAAGCCTTTCCCCCACAGAGCTATAAACAAGAACACGTTTTACAAATATATTGATATTAAACTAGGGAGATTGCTGAAATTTGTTCTTATCCTTTAATCCCCATTTGAAAAATATATCTGACAACAGATGCATGCCCTGATACAGTTGTTTTTTTCTCTCTGCACTGCTGTGACCATTTCAGCAATAATTCTAAGGTTCATGCCTTCCTAAACTCTTACTGGAGATCAGAAGATACAGTGAGGTATGTTTGGTTTAAATGCACAGCAAATTTCTGCCTCCAGAAACATGTTTCAGTATTGATCACTGAGACACTACACCTGCAGCTGTGATCAATCTATAAACTGTGCTGCCTCTCAGCTTCATAAACTTGCAGAATTGTAATGAACCTTTCTTTACTCCCCTTGTGTAAAGAGGAGTAAAGCTGAAGAGGGTGAGTAAGCAATGAGACAGTTTTTCTTCACTTGATGTTACCACCAGCAAATCTGAGTAGTAAAAAGAAATCAGAAGTACAGTAAATCAAATATATATGTGTGTATATATATATATATATGATGACATAGAGTGTTATCAAATACACAATGTACCAGCAGGAAGAAGTTGTAATAAAGGAAAGATGCATTTCATAATGGATCTGATGGGATATTATTAAGCTACCTTGAGTAGCTTTTAGAACGGCTAAAAATATTGACAAATCACTGCAAGCACAACAGCATGATATTATTTTCTGTATTACCCAGCCACGACCTGCCTCACCTGGGGCTCTGTCTGACCCTTCTTACCCTCACTGGGCCTGACCCTGACCTGGCCTTGTGCCATTCCCAGGGGTGCCTGCCCCCACGCCCAGCCTGTGCTGCTCCACTGCTGGGGCAGCAGGACAGCTCATGCCACCCCAGGGTTCCCACAGCTCCAGGTCCCCAGGGAGGAGCTGGCTCCCACTGCACCCCCATGGTCTCAAAAGTGCAGCAATTTTTTTATTAAGTAAAATATAAAAAAACCATGATTTGAAAATTTCATCAGCTCTTCCCCTAAATTATTTTTTCATTGTAAGATTAATGAAGTGACCCCTGTTCCATTAGTTTCAATAAATTAGCTCCTAAGCATCTGTAATTGCCATGCTGCAAGCATTACCTATGATCATAACCTCTCACATCACCTACAGAAGAATTTCCTTCTCAGGTCAAAAGAATGTCCTTTCTTAATACTACTCATGTTTTATAGGAACCCTGAAAGAATTATTTCTTGCCCATATGCCCATGTGATACCACATGATCTCAGGAGATAATTGAGACAGATATGCTTTACACTAATTGCTTTGGAGGTTCTCTGACACTGAAGGTCTGTAGTTATCTGCCAATTCTCCAAACTCCCTAAATAAGTGCTCAACAAATGAACTTTTCTCTACAAAAACCCAGCATGGAATTACCAGGCAGAATTATCACTCAATCCCCTATCTATCTTCACAACCATGGGGTGTTCCAGAGGTCACTGCCCTTCAGACAGCACTTCCATTTATTCTAATACCCAAGCAAGGCTCTGGTCTGGTTTTGAGGGGGAGGTCACTTCCCCTCTCCCTCTCCTTTGCAGCTGGCCATGTCTCTGGGATCCTGCTGGAGCTGATGAGAGATCCCTGGAGTTTCCTCTCCTTGGTGGGAACTGACCTGGGGCCAAGAAGAGGCAAAGAGAGGATGTGGTAAGGGGAACTAACAGAAGACTTTGTCTTGCCTGGAACCTATTGCCACCTGTGTTTTGTTGTACTTTCTGATAGACAGGCTGCTTTGAGAATAAGACAACCAAATAAAATGTATAGGGAGAGACAATATCTTTGATTGGATATAGATGAAAAAAGTGAAGAAACATTTGTGTGCACAGTCCTTTCACCACAGTAAACCCTCCAAAAAGTATAAATTTCAAACTGAAACTAGTATTAGAATCAACAGCTGGTACTTAAACTAGAATCAAACACAGGTTAACAAAATAAAAGCATAGATGATAAAAATATCTAGTCTTCCTAGGTGCTAAATATTCACATGTTGCAGCGAAATTACCCTACTCTATTTTGTAAGCTCTTAGAGCATGTCTCAAGGACAATTGATTTAATATTACTCCCAGCTTTTACTAGATACCATATCCTCTGTTGCACATGCCCCAGTTAGACATCTTCATTTTCACCTTCATGCCTGTTGGTTTGGACCCTTAGGCACTGGTTTCATTCATGTAGATCATTTGGTGTAAAAGCAACATGCTTCTGTCAACAGTTAAATGTTTTCTGATCGAAGAATCAATCTGCCTCTCTCTTTTCACATATATGTCTATGGGCACACACAAAAATTCTTATTTCGTTGTACCAACCAGATATAGAGTGATCCATGTGCACAGATACACATGCCCATGGTAGAAATCAGTTATTCTCCATAATACCCATAAGGTAATATCCATAAGGTAATTATCTCTGCAGCCAGCAACTAAATGCATCATCTTGCCAGAAGAAAGACTATGACATATACCATAATCTGAAAAGTATTATCTTTAGTGTTTTAATCAATGTTAACATTAGCAGGACTCATTTCTGGGAAAGCATGAAACTATTGACCCCCTAAAGACCTATGGTAAGATATATCAGTATTTTATCCTGGAAATTAATTTGTGTTTGCTCCTAATTAAAATACGTGTGACAGGTCTCTAGCATTAACCCCAGTTGTAATCAGGCTGTGGATTGTGCCTTTCCCTTGAAAAATTTCAAGAAGAAACCTAGGGACAATGGTAGTACAGGAATGAATCAGCTAGAAATCCCATGTAATTCATTAAGGAAGAAAATCAATGTCACACAGAGGTATAGAGACATGAGCTGGTTCTGCAATGTCTCTGAAAGAAATCTGAAAAAAAAAACTTTGAAAGAAAAATATCAGACAAGTGCAAAGAAGAAAATTATTCCCACTGGACTTTACAGGACTCTATGCCTGAGTTTAAGTTCAGAGGATTTTATGAAGTAAAATCTGCATTTTTTTTCTTGTCTCTCAGGGACAATATTCCACTCTCTGTAACCTCTTTACTCTTAAATCTTCTATAATTCAAAATACGTCCCATTTTTAATTATAATTTCTGGTGACTGTCTCATTATTATTGCTGAAGTATCACCTCCAATGAGGTTCACACTCTGGGATGATCCTATTTTATCCACTAGGATTTCAGCCATGCCAGCAAGGTCTGGGTGGGGCAGGTGCCCGCTGGGGCTCTCCCACCTACCCAGAAAGCAGATCCTGTCCCAAACCCACTTTGTGCCTTTTCCTTGGCAAACAAATCCTTAGTGTGACAGAAAACACTGGATCCAAGCTGTCCCCTCCAAAAGGGCAGTAAGTAATCCCATTTTTACCCATTCCACTATCTTTTCCCTTGTTTTTCCTCGCCAAAGAAAATAATAAGAGGATGTGTCATTCATTTCAAATCTTTCTCAGGAGATAACAGACAACCCTTAACCCTTTCCAGGAATTTTACTCCAAGATCCATGGGTTACAGTTTAATTGCTATAGACTATGGATCTTATTTCACTCCATTTACTGCAACTCAGCTGACAGACGATGATCTAATATTACAGATTATATAAAAATATGGAAATGGCACTAGAGAAGTGAAAACCAGAATTTCATTGTGGCCATATAAATTGAAATGCCAAAAATTAGAAGCCATTTGTGAAAATATTAATTTATCTGCAACATTATTGTAAGGAGAAGTAAATTTGAGCCTGGAGTAATGGGCAAAGAAAATGCCTATAAGCATCCTCAGAACTTTTTTGTTTTGAATTATTTTTTTGTAGGAAAGGAGGACTATGGCTGAACCTTGAAATATTTTGGGTTGTGTTGTTGTGTTGCTTGGTTTTGCTCCACTCCTCTCCCATACTGAGTATCAGAGAGCAGTGAAATGCTGCTCCAAATAAAATGCAGAATGACTGAACTTGGATCTGTGACTCTGCCATGTCACCAGCCAGGACACAGCCTCCACAGACAGGTGATGTGTGGCTCTGCACTCCTGGGGACCTGGCTCCTCTGGAGAGACCAGCCGTGCTCTCTGCTCTCCCTGTGCCCACAGAAAGCCTCATCCTGAACAACTAGGAGATCTCACAGCCAAGCTCCAGGAACTTTTCAGCCCCAATATTTTTTGCCAAATTCTTTCCATTTTCTTCCTCCATTTATCTTCCCTCTGACAAAGAAGTAATTTAAGATAAAACTTACATTTTTAGGAGAGTACCCGCCCAGGTGAGATGAAAAGCAGTTATGATTCTAGGGTGAGCTTTGGCTGCTATCAGTTCTACTGTGATGATAATGCTGGTGTTCATGATACCACCTGCAGCTTGTGTGATAGATGTGATTGGGTATTTTCTTTTGAGACACCCTAGAAATGTTGTGTTTTTCCTGGCCACTTAACATGACTGACAATTCTCTCAACTTCCCTGGAATCAAACCAAAATGAGAGACAGTGACCTTTCTATTGGAAAGAAGGAGAGTATGAATAGGAAGAAAAAAAGAATAATATGTAGTAAATCTCATGAAATGTAGAATTACTTCTTGTAAGAGTAGTTACCACTTCCCCCTGACAAAGGTTCTGGTACCTTTTTTACACTATCAAACTTAACTTCCAAGTGATCTTTATTGAAATCAGTGGGGCTAGTCAAGGAGTAATAAAAAAAAAGGATTTGGAAAAAAGGTTGCAGAACCCAGTCCATCTCTGCTAAATTGTTTCATTTAACAACATCTATAACAAGCATTTTTCCACCATTTTCTATTGTCTATTGGGTATATTTTCACAGAAATAAGTGTACTGTATAATCATTTGTATTTTTAAATAACATAATCCCATAATTCTCTGTTTTAACACATATTTAATTAGTCAAGCATGATTAAATTTTTATGCTTTATATAGAACAGAAAAGTCAGTGTGATACTGCAATAAATTTGCCAATACTAAAATATGACATAAATTTATTTGAGAATTCCAAATATTGTGCACCAGTCTCAAGCAGTAACATAATAATGAAGCATTTTCATATCATTCTATCCAAAGTCCCTGATAAGAATTCTTGAAAATATAATCCTACTGTGCCACAGCAGTTGCCACTGAAAAATACTACTTACAACCTCTGGTCTCTAATGAAACATTACTAACACATACAGGGTGTGATTCTAATCTTGATATTGCTATAATGATATTTTCTTTTATAGGCTTTGATTTATAAATAAGATCAAGATGGATATTCATATTATAAAATACAGTTGCTAATAAATATTAAGCATCAATAGAGTGTAAAGAATAATTCTATTAGGCTGAACAAAAGCTACCAAGGATTTAAGAACAAGACGCAATAGTAGACTCATGCTTTAATCAGCTGAAGGAATTATCTTGCCCTTTTCACTATATCAAATGAAAAAGGGGTCTGGAATACAAAGCATAATTTTAAAATAGAGCAAATTTTTCTGCTGCTAGTATTTCATTGATTTCAATAGACTTAGGCTGGCTGGGAATTTGTTTTCTCTGTGTAGCAGAAGGACCCTGTTTAACTGTTTGGGAATTGTGAAGATTCAGTCCTTCATGAGGAGACCTAAAGAGTGGGAGTTATTACCTGGTTAGGGACCATTTTCTGGTTTCAGTTTCTCTCAGGCAATTTCAGTGCTTATATAAGATCATACACAGGTTTATCTGTAGTGCCAGCAGCAATAAATGAACACATTAATGCAGACATTGACTGAAATACAAATATAAGCTGTGCTTCCACCTCCCTTGCAATCATTGACCAACCTATCTAATCTCAGTCATTAACTAATTAAGGACTAAGGGACAGGCTTGCAGCTGAAGAGTTAAAATATTGCCTTGACTTCAATGGAACTTGCCTGGCTCAGAGTAGCACCAACTCTCCTGGACTGAGATTTTTCAGAAAGGAAACAAAGCAAATAAAATATGCTTTTTAAGTCACAACTCTAAAATATATCCTGTAAATCAACTTTTTTCTTCTCCCTCAGGAACTGGAACTCTGAGGCTACAAAAGTGTCAGCTTTTAACAAATATTAAAGTTTTAATTCCAGTTTCCCTTTCTAGAGGGTGGCTGCTGGGGTGATATGAAATACTGATGGACTATCCATCACATAGCTTCTGCCTATGGGTCATTGCACAGCCTTAAACAACCACAGAAACCAAAAGATAAATCTTTTGATGAAATACTTGAATTCTTTAGAGACATTTTGCGCTAATGCCGGCGTTTATCCCAGAGTGGTTTCTCTGCTGTCAGCAGAAGCACAGAGTGTTTATAATGCAGTTTGCATCAAGACTGAAACACAGCTCCACAGGCTGAATCTGAGCAAAGCCAGCAAAGCACCTGGAGACTATTTTGTCTGCATTATCCACAGTGCAGAGCTCAACACCCAATGTCAGAGTTCAGCTGTGAGTGTCCACATACAGAATACCAGGCTCTTTTTGAGATATTGAAATTTGGAGTGATGCATTTATCTCAGGTATTAGAAGCATTTATATTGCTGCATTACCAAAGAGGATAGCCCCAAAGAGCAGCCTTCAGGCTCTCAGAGGTCTGGAGAGAGATGTGGGTATAGAGGATTAAAGACGAAACTCTCTATTCAAAAGGGTTTGCTACATGCCCAGCCCAGCTTTTGGAGAAAATGCACATAGTAGGATGAAGTTTGCTTGTTATATTTTATCTGCCAAATTCCAATCTCACTGTGAAAATGACAGGCCAGAGGACTTCAGCAGTGTTATGTTCTGCATTTGGGGAATGAACACAAAATGAGGAAAAAGGGGATTGAATTTGGCCAGTACACTGACTGATGCATCTGGTGGATTTTGTGACAGTACGGTGTGAGGGTCCTCACTCCTTTCACCTTGCATCTATTTACATGAACACCATATTTCCACTGGTGGTCCCCAGATTTCTGTGGGATCCTGCCATCTGTCCACAGGAACATTACATTTTGTCCAGGTCTTGGAATAGGTTATTCTGTTCTTGTGTTTCAAAAATCCAGTAAACAAAATAAAAGCAGCATAAAAATGAAATATAAATAAACCAACACTCACACAAATTTAAGGAAAATGTAGTTTGGAGACCCTGACAATACCACCTGTCAAGGATGCATCTCTTGCAACGCCCTCACTACAAGAACTCTTGACAACTTCAGTTCTCTTACTTGCAAGCTTGCACATTACTCACAAGAAAAGGTTCTTGACAGTTAAATGTATTACATACAGAGTCTTTGTACTGGGAATCCAGTACATTTCCCCCATTTTTTTTCTTCTCCCTCCCCTTTATCAAACACTACTATTGACTGGGGAGCAAAAGCCCCTAAGATAGTAAATCTTCCGACCATGAAGGGAAATGGAATGGTTTTCTAATGGAGTCTATCTGAGTGCCTCTGGCTTTTAGAACCTGTCTTTAAAGTCTGCTTACTGAGGCATAGATGACCACTCAAACACAGACAGATTTGTCACTTTGGTTTTCAGGACACCCATCCTATAAAGACCACAAGGTAATTGCGAGGACTTTAGTGGCCAGACATTCCCTTGCTATTCATGAGGTTCTTGAATTGGATTTAATTTCATGCCAGATTTGACTCCATCAATGGAAGACCAGCTCAAATGATTTCACAAGAAATGCTCAAATAACACCACTCATTGTTACAAATCCTTTTATGCTCTATAATGCAGAGCAAGTAGAGATGTTCTGACTGTAAAAATCAAAGTATAGCTACTATTGTCCCAATGGCTACTGGAAACATTTTCAGGTGCACAGTTAAGGATATACCTTTACAGAAAAAAAAATCAAAACAAAACCAAAGAAATGGCTAAAAAGCCACCCTTTCTCAACACTCAGATTGTCATCTGGTTTGATAAGATTTATTCCAGAAATTCCCTGGTTTTATATCTGGTGCCATAAAAAATGGTGCAAATTGGTTCCATGAAACCAGCTGCAGAATCATACTGATTTACACCAGCTCCCCCACAGCAGGAATGTTAATAACCATGTTATATTGGGTTCCTTTCCTGAGTCTGGTTAAAACTTGGAAGAACAAAGATGGTTTATGCCAGTTGAGGACTTACACCCAATAAAATGCTGAACTGAACAACACAACAGCCACTATTCCTGTGCTCTCCAGGAAAGAAACAGCACATTATGTTACTATAGTACAATGCTAGATTTTTTTAATGCCTGCAGTCCTAGCTCCTGAAGTATTTAAAACTCATTCTACTTCATCAAGCCACTCAGACTGTAGGCAGGAAACAAATCAGGTGGCTGGAGCATTGCTCTGTCTTAGCTCCACTTGCTGCTACCAGAAAAATCTGTCACCGGCTCCTGTGCTCAGACACAAATGCTTCAGCATTTGACACTGTTTGCACGTTCCTGAAGCCCCATAAATGCACTAGAACAAAACCCATTTAAACTGTAGATTCAGAAACTGTTCTTTAGAATTCAAAACTTTTTAAACAAGAGCAGAATGCAAGAAAATATAGACTCAAAGGAAGGACCAGGAGGCAAAATGCATTAGAGAGCAAACAGAATGGAAACAGAGAGAATATGTGAAACAAAGATCAATGGGAGAATCTAATTTCTTCTTCCTTCTTCCTGCCAATCCAACTTTATATAGAGATGATGCTTACACATGTCTTTCATAAACAAGGACAGCAGAGAAAAAATGAACTGACTGCACAAGTAATATGAAATAATAACTATGCAAAGAAAAAAGGTTCATGAATTTCTCCTGGCTTCAAAACATGAAAAGAGCTCAAAAGGTTCAATAAGATTGAAATAACAATAAATTGCAATACTATAGGGGAAGACATTTCATTCCACAGAAAAGAGAACAATTCATGTTTAGATTTATATTTAAATTAACTAGCATTGTAATACAAAGTTACATTTACTCACACATAGAGTCCTTATTTCAACCTGTGCTACTCTACCATGAAAAAAACCCTGGGTTTCATCAGTGATGAAGCAAACATAGTTATGAGTCTATTTTAAACACATTTCACAGACACACTGCAGACATGAAGCCTCCAGAAAAATAAAATCCCACTGGATATCTTCATAAAAATCTACCTGGTTGTTTTCCACAAGGATTCTTATGAGTCATTATGAGCTTCTCTGAACCTGACAGGGGTTTTTTTGTTTGCTGTTTTTTTTAAGTCAAACAGAACACAATGTTCTCAGCAGCTCTTCTGTAAGTGACAATACAAGACCAGGAAAAAAAATGAAATTTTCTTATCATCAGTCTTTCTGAAAAATTAGGGATTAAAATGAATTGCAAACTATGTGCAAATAAGAAAGGGGTCTCTTCTGTATAAAAATAATATACATTATCAGAATAAAAATTTAAGATAGGTTCCCTACACTGTGTTCTACAAAGAACTGAAACTACAGCCAAAAACAGTAAATGGAATTCAAGACAGCTGCATCAAAGAATCCATTATTGGCCTGGGCACACTAGCACACAAAAGCAGAGAAATTACTATTATATAACCATTGAGAAATGGAAAAATTATTATTTTGGTCAGAAACAAGTAAAATTCTAATTTATTTAGAGAACATTGGCCGAGATCTTGAACAGAGTGAAAAGAAGCTAGATGCCCACATTCCCCTGAATTTTAATAGCATTTAGGTTCCTTTGAGAAGGCAAGACAACACTTTCAATTAAAGTATTTTACATAATGGTTTCATGGCTTGATCCTGATATGCACTGAGACAATTCCCACTGCATTTAGTAAAAGTTGAGAGCAATCAGCATCTCTAAACACCTGATTGAGAAAACACCAAAGTATAAAACTTCTGTTTCCTTTGTCACGGATTTAAAACAAAATCCCAGAAGTAACTCAACCCCCCCCCACCAAAAAAAGAAACAAAACCCCCAACCAAACTAAACCCCAAATGAATAAACAAACAAAAAAATCCCCAAACAATAACAATTGTACTTTGAGAGGTTATCAAATACTGCACAAGCCAAAAATTAAAATATTGTCATTAACTGCTCATCAAATACATGAAGCAATGTATGATATCACATATGGGTGGTGGGAAGCTTGTGAAATTTGATGTCTACAATGAAAAATATTTGATTCCTCTGGACCCAGATCTTTTAAAAAAATGAGTAATGTGCCCTTCAGCTGGAAAACTTTGACGTAGAAACTGTCTTAGAGGGTTTAGGATTTGGTTGTGCCTCTAGCAATGAGGAGGTGCTTGATTAAATGTTTTGTCCATGTTCATATGCTTAACCCTAAGTGCATGTCATAGTTCCAAGCAGGTGTTTAAATTTTTCTCTCCATGAGAGCCAGGGATCTCTATATAATGTATTTATTAGCTATGAGAGCAGTAGGATAACAACACTCTCTATGGTACAGTAGGATTCTATGTCCAAGCTATGCAGAAGTGGCATGGTTATTTACCATCCCAAAAAAGCAAAAATTGAGTACAGAGTAATTTTATTTTCACATGGACTAGCATTCTGTCATATAGAACTATCAATTGTTTTTAAATCCTAGAAGATACAATTAAGGGACATAAAATTACCACCTGCCACTCAGTCTAGATGTTAACTCAACCATGATGATGTGATGGTTATGATACAATAATACTGCAAAAACAGAATTACTGCCTAACCTGAGCAGCACCTGAATTTAAACAGTTTTCAAAGCACCTGGGTTTAAATACTGTCCGTGTGTTTTGAAGAGCTTTCTTTATTTACTGTACCTGAAAGAGCTCAGACTCTCAAATGAGCTCTCTGTAATTCCCTCCCATCCAGCTGATGCTGGATGATCTCAAGCTCCAAGTGAGATCAGCAGAACCTGTTTTTGCAGGGCACGCCATGGGGAGCTCCTGGTCCCTGACAGATTCACTTGCAGCCATTTTCTCAGGACTAGAATAATTTCATTCAAAGCATATCTTGGAGAAGGTTTAAATAGCTACAGTAGAAATTCTTCCAAATCTTTTGGATTTCCAAATGCAGTGAAATAGTAACTGTTCTTCTAAGTTATAAGTTATGTCCATTTAGCATGACTCCTCTCACATAGAAAAGCTGAATTTCCAGAGGGAATACCAATATAATGTCCAAGCCAGACACCAGAACACAAGAGTTGAAATGAAAATCAATACAGAGCCACACAGATGCTAAAGTACACTGAAAATAAAATTGTTTTCCACTGAAAATGTAATTTAAAAATCTAAAATATTCAATATATTTGATATTGATTATGTTAGCAGTATTTCTGAAGGCTAATAGATACAATGTACTATTTGTACTGAAGTACAATACTGCTTTTGTTGTCCTAGCAACAGCCAGGAAAGAATGATCTCACAAATCAAATTCAATGGAAATGCAATGCTTTACAGAAAAAGACAACTAAATGATCTTAAAAGTATATTTTAGAGTTGCCATCTTTATGAACTTTAATCTGCCCTTTCCAAACTGAGATCATTCTAAGGAGTAGGTAGAATGGGTAGAGTGAATGACATTTTAATGAGGAAAAAGTAGAATGAAGCTAAATTGCCAGACTGGAATATTTTGCATATCTGTTCAATTTCCTTTTGGCTACAGTTACCTATGGAGCAGACAATTCCCATCCCCTCCTGTCACCAGTGCATTGTGGAGGGGACTATTTCCACGAAGAGGTATGAAAGCAAATCTTAGGAGGCACTTCTGTATTTTTTTTACTGCAGTCTCAAGGCAGCCCCATGGGAGGGGCAGAGGTTGGGACTGGGCCTGTGAGACATTTCAGAGAGCAGCACACAACACACTGCGCTGTGCTTCTTGGAGACATCTCGCTCCTTTTGGTGAACTAGAGAACTGCATCCCCAGCCAGCCCTGCAAGATGAGTTCATGATGCTGCAATCTCTGAACCTGACCTCCATCACTTTGTGCTTTAGTGCAGAATCACATTTCTCCCCTCAAGCCAGGTCCTACTGCAAGTACTGACTGGAGTAAAGGCATTTTCATTTACATCAACAAGTCTTATAACATCTTTATTCTATGAGCATCTTCAACAAGAATCATTTAAGGACAAGAAAGTGAATAGGTAAATATATTTCAAGATCCATATGAAATTGGAATGAACCAGGGAACAAAAATAAATCATGGTAGGCCTTGAAAAAAATGGGAGGAATAGGTTTTCCAGATTTATGGTAAGCTACACTTCCCTGTAGTCTCAGATATTTATGTTGGATTGTATCTGAAATCAGATCTAATCTAGAAACTGAAAAAAAAATAACATAATATTAACACTTCTGAAAAAGATTTACTGTTCATTGGTCAGTCAAACCAGGAAATGTTCTTAGAATATAACATATGATTATGTATTAGGCTCCAGAATACCCAGAGTGAAATCACATGTGAGAAAACAATGAGTATTCCTTTCAAGGCTGGTAATCATTTATCATTTCACCATAGAATGTCTACATATAGAATTGCAAGAGCAAAATGACAACTCAGGATATATATACATTTTAAATTCTCTTAACTATTTGAATATAATTTAAAAAAACAAAACATAAAAACACACCACAAAACCAAACTGGGTTTTTGTAGCTTCTGAGTTGAAGGACCATTTAGAAAATCATACATTTAGAAAATCATACAAATCAAGGGTTTAAAATATATTAATTTGGAGTACTTATTCCCCTGGTACTATCTCATATAATGATAAGATAATCAGGTGTAAGTATAGTATAAAGTATACACATTTTTATACATAAATGTGAGGGAATATCAACAACCCTGGGGGCATGATGTAATCAGAGAGTGAAAAAAATTAAATATTGGAGCAGTGTATATTCTACTTCCTGGAGAAGATACCAAATCAGATGTAGATATCCCTTCAGTAGAGTTTTTTGAATTGTTTAGTTTTGCCCTATCTTTACCACACAGAAGTTAATAGTTTTGACTGGGAAGGACAGATTTAGTTTACTTCTGGGGTTGGTTCTTGCTTGTTTTGTTTGTGGTTTTTTTTTTTTTTTATTGCCCAATGTGAATCTTTTCCAAAATCCTCATGTTGAAGTCATTTAGGTATTATTTGTATTGTCCATCCTTATCATATGAATGATCACTGTCATATACAATGTGTCTTTTTGTAGTAGCAGTCTCCATTTAGGATGCAAATTTCTTTCATTCTATTGTCTTGTATTGACAGCAGATTCCTTAATTATTTTTCTAAATAATGTAAATAATCAACTTTTTTTTTCCAATTTAAATTTAAAAGTAGAAGTATAATAAGTGACCAGTCACATAATCTGAAAAAAAAAAAAAGATAGATTTAAGAAATCTCTCAAGATAGGGGAAAGTATTTTTCCTGGAAAGCTTTTACATTCTTTTTTTTTTTAACGCTGAACTAAATCTGAATGTCCATGTGAAACTGCACCAGCTACACTGAAGCCTCAATGACCCTGATCATGCAAGTACAGAATATAAATTTGTCGAGGCATGCTGGAAATTGCAAGAAGGACACAGCAAGTCAGATGGTAAAATAGCAATGCTGTGGTTTGTCCAAAGTCACTGGAGTGATCCGTCAGCTATGAATTTTCACAAATACCAAGAAATTCAGCAGTAGCTATTTTAGTGCTAAAGTGCAAGACTCAGGGAGATGAAATAGATGATGATGAAAAAAATTCTTTTGTCCATGAACAGTAATAGTAATTTAGTGTAACTCATATCCCTGCAGACAAACATCCCTGTGTAATGCAGAATACTTTCATCAAGCAAAATGTGACTTTTTCTCAACCTAATCTCCAGGCCATGTCACCTCAGGGAAACCTCAGCTGAGCAATACTTTATTTTGCTTTTCAGCTCCAGATTCAGCTTCACATTAATATGGTAGGCAAAGACAGACAAAAGAAAACAAAATGCTGAAATTTAGCTGTAAAATACAGTTCCTATTCTTACACTAAGCAACATATATTTTCAGCTAGATTATGGCTATAAGCCTATGGATGTCATTTTGGAAATATAACAAATGTGACAGATTTACCTAATGCCTTGTTCACATAGGGAAGCTGTATGAAAGTTGGAGAAACAATATAAAAATACTCTGTAAAGAAATGAAGCTAACTCTTTAATTGTAACCATCCCTATTCAATACAAAAGGGCCTCATTGTCACTTAGCTAGTAATGGGTTAGAGGTGACTTAAGTTTAAAAATAAACTTCCACAAGGGAGATATATTGTAATAATAGAGATAACTGGCAATAGCAATATTATTATGCAAGTACAATGAAGAAAATAAATTAAAAATCCCCACTTCAGAAGCCTGCAGTACCTCTGGACATAAGAAGTGTACCTGAGTATTTGCCAGTCAGCAGCAGCTAGAACTGTGGGGAAGGAGCATCCCAGTTTGTGGAAAAGTAATTTCTGACTCCAAAGCTTTACTGGCTTGTACTTAACAGCAGCTCTACGATATTTCTGTAGAATTCCTCACCCTCACACGTTGTCTTTGTGTGTCACTAGTGGCAATTGGGTATTCGGCTTGAAGCGAGGAGACTGCAGCACACAAACTCATTTTAGCCCACTTACCCAGAAGGGAATGCGGGGGAAAAATGTGAGAGCTTTAAAATAAACAAACAGAAAACAGATGGCAACTTTAAAAGCATTCAAAATGGGAGAATTGCTGCAAGGTTGAAGTCAAAATAAACTCATGTACAAAGTTCCCTCCCTTACCCACACAGCAAGTCTTGCTAACTCCAGAGAAATAGAAGTAAATCCATCCCCACTTAGCCCAGAGGTCCACTGAGACCAAACAGACTCTTTAAAGGCTCAAAAGGAGAGATGGACCCTTCCCCACGGGCCCAGCCAAGCCTTGTGTGCCTTGGTATCACCCACATATTCTCCTGTCACTTTGTGCAGGCTGATAGTGGAATGCAAAGAGGAAATGCTCAGTAGAGTATTAGCACACATTCACCTAAAAAATTAAAGACTGTACTAGAGTTCACATTCTACAGGACAACTCTTGCCACCAATTCTTGTGATCCTGATCTAGTTCAGCTAACAGACTCACTGACCTCAAGAGGAAGCCTCAAGGCAACAGACGCATTCACCATCCAGTATTAGGCAACACTTAGATTATGAGCTAGAACAGGAAAGTATTTTTTGAAAGTCAATATGTATATTTATAGCAGCTATTATGACAGGCATCTTAAGACACTGAATAGTAAAATTAGACACTTAAAATAATTTAAACCAATTAAATGGAGCTCATTTAAAGCAATTAGAATACTCTAGTAAGTGAAAAGGTCATCAATCTCTCTTTAAACGCACCAAAGGAGCGCCTAATGCTCAAAGTCAGAAAATCTGGAAAGTTTGAGGCAACTTTCCTCCACTTTGAACATTTCTATCACAAACACCTAAATCAGACAGGAGCTCACACATTTGTCAGCAGGAGGAAACACAGGATTTCACAACCTCCAAGAGGATAAGGGGCATAAAGGGGGAAGATGCCTGGTTTGCCCATGTTAGTTCATGTCTGTCTGCCTCCTGGGTTTGGTTTATCTACAGTATTACATCAGCAGAACAAAACATTGTGTGGCACACTTCAATAGGGAGTTTGGCCTGATTCAATATATTGCCTTTATCCTCTCCACAAGACAGTAAAAACATGATTGTCCACTGACAGGTGTCACTTTTAAGTCTCAGTTATTTATTATGTCTCACAGATATTCTTGGTTAGGAAGGAAAAATACCAAGAAAGACATAAAAAATTGACACTGAACCCATTTCAAATCTAGGAAAAAGAGAAACAGCTGCTCTTGGTTTGGTCTGGCATATTCTCTACCACTGGCAGCTGCTGAACCTGCTGTGCTGCTTTGCTCAGCAAAAGCAGGATACTAACATAATAGAACAGAAATAGGTTCACAGAAGTGAAACAATCAGACTCACTGGAATGCTCAAATCTCGTCCAAGCACAAACTAAGCCAACACAGACAGACAGTTGGGGAAAAAGAATGCAAAGCAGCAGAACTTGGAAAGGTGCATAAGGACAAAGGCAAAAGGAATTTAGCAGATCAAAAGATCCTGCCCCCAAGTCTTGTGTTGCATACAATGAAGATGTTCCCATGATGCAATGCCTAATGCAGCTTCACAACCCTCAAATGCCTTTTATCCATTCTATGTCTTGAGCAACTGGGACAACCTGGCAGCATCAGCAAGCCAGAGAATGGAATTTGTCTCTTTCAAAGCTAACGCTGTAAAACAAATTTCTGATGCAGCTGTGATTTGAAAGTGATCTGTTCCTTGCTTTAGCCATCAAGTCCACTCTACATAAAGGAGAGGTTTTGCTCTCATTTTTCATCTTCAGGAAGAGAATCTTATTTAAGCTGGAGATGAGCAATGTTGAAACACTAATGTTTATATGTTACATAAACATGCAAGTAGAGTAACAGAAAGCACAGTATTTCAGCTTGGGCTATGCAATATATGATTCACCCAGTTGTATTCTTATTTTTTCATGCAAACCCTCTATGGCTGCCTGGAATGCAGACAGCAAGTTGCTAATCCCACCAGTAAAGCACCTAATATGACCACAAGTATAAGCACAAAGGTGGTATCTAAATAAACCAATTTACATCACATTTCACATTGATTTCAACCACCAAGGCCTGTAATATACTTACATTTTAAGGCAGTTTAAGTCCTAGTGCTGACCTTATGTATGCAATTAGTTCAAATGGCACAGCCATCAGTTTTATCCAAAACTTAACTGAGAATCCCTAGAATGCCATCTCTTCCTGTACAAAATTGGGCAATGTGCACGCTGTGGAGAGGGATGAATGATGATTCCTTCTTAGGAGTATGTGTGCACATATGCTGTGTGTTGGAGAGACAGACTGAGTAGAGAAAACTGTCACAACAAGCAGAAAATGACAATGTAACATGCTATTGATCAAGGAGATTTAAATACCAAAGCAAGAATAAAAGTCTCGGTGCAAAATGCAAGGGCCCAAAACAAGTTAGGACACACTAATGAATATGGACAGATATAGCACTCCTTCTAAATAATCACCTCATTTCCACTGATATTGTTTCATCCCAGTACCACAATCAAAGGAAATAGACTGAGATCCCCACATCAGCACCACAGGAACCAACTAGACTATATAAATATGCATAAAATATGAGAAAATGGAAAATCCTTCCTACACAAGGAAATTCTGGCAGCACTCAATGCTTACCTAGCAGTTTGCAGATTTTAATATTTGCTCTAATGAAGAAATAAATAATTAAGACAACTAGCCACGTTCAAATTGTTTAGAGGCCTATAGCAAAGATCCTTATGGGTCCCTTCCCAGCTGAGATACTCTATGATTTTATGATTGGACTACACCTGATCCAAATGCAATGTATTGCTGGATGGTTGACAAAAAAACCAACACAATTCAAGAATAGAAGCAAACCCTGCTTTTACTCACATTAAGAGGCAATATTTCCAAGAAAGAGGATAAGCAAGGGTTTCAAGAAAGTGTATACAGTAGCCTCAGTTAAAAACAAAATCCATAATGTTTTACAGCAATTGGTCAGTGTGCAATTGCTTCTGAGAGTTTTTAGCAGACAAAACTCCATGGGTTTCTGTGACAGAGCTTGCTTTAATCAAACAAGACTAGAGTAGGAATTAATCATTTTTTCCTACCTTCACTTCCTTGACACAGCATAACTGACTTGCCTTCAGTAGAGATGTTCCTGATTTTACATCAGCTGTCAAAAGATGGAAGAGGGCTTGAATCCAGCTGAGTGAATTCTGGAACAGATGGATTTAAAAAAGCTTTAACTCACCACCCATCCAGCCTATATCATCAACCACTATCAACTATGATCTCATCAGCACTTGACACCGCTAATATATCATGAAGGACAAAATGATGCATGTATTCACAGGTATTGCAGGCTGTATTTTCTATCTGGCTGATTTTAGGGAATCATGAGAATTGATGCAGATAGACTTATTCCCTCAGTGGATTTTAAAGTTCTTAAGTAAAATCAGAGTCATTGCTGGGACAAATAGCAAAAATATTGTAGCACTTCTTTATTCTACAGTTAATGCTGCAGCAAAAAGCTAAAATCTTCAAAAACAAACATAATTTAAAATGTATAGTATTAACAAACAGTGAAGAATCTTCTCCTGCAGCTGTACTATGGCCAAACTGAATCAGCAGAACAAAATAAATTAACATATTGGGACTACAGAGCATAGTTCACTCTGTCTACAGGAGAAACTAAAATAAATATAAACTTAAGACAAGTTTCCATTGTGATTTAACTCTTATGATGAATGGTTTCTGTAACAGAGTATAATTCTGTGATACTATGGGTATGCCAGCACTTCACAAGGGACAGCAAATATCTTTATTTTTACTACAAACAAGGAAACAAAATAAAATACTTTCATAAGGAAACTAGCAAATCCAAATCTACAGTGCCCAGTCTTCTCTACCACGTTCCCTCTATTTTGCCATGATAAAACTGAAAATACTTTTCATAAGAAAAAATTTCTAACTCCAGCCCAGTTGGATGGCTGCATCAAGTGCAGTTATTCATTCGCTCTTTCAAGCTAGGCATCAATCTTTACTTCTGCATACACATGTTATGAGGAAATTGCAATGTTTAGTTCATTCTTCCTACCCAGAAAAGTGAATTGGAGGAACACTAGTTCCACTTCCAGCACTACTCTTTTATACACGGACAATGGAGGAGGCCAGCAATTTTATATTAATAAAAATAACGTCTCCAAGGAGAAGACATGCACATCTCCAAAAGACTCACTGAAAACTGCTCCTGGACCATATTCTTATTCCAAGCCATTTTTTCTTTTTCTTCTCATAGGATCAGTGACTGAATCCCACCAACCTCAATAAGAAGTTTGAACCTTAATAAATTAAAAAAATGTGCTAGAGCACAGCTTTTATCTTTCAGTAACATACTTATTGTACATCTTTTCACATGTGCCTCTCTCATTTCATGGCAATGGGAAAGGAAAAAAGGGAGGTGAGGGTAAAGAAACTTTGGGCTGTAGGGAACATAGGTGATTATTGCCTTCATTAAACAAAACAGTAAAATATTAATGACCTTGGGAGAAAGCCATAAAATATCAAATTTTGCTTTTAGTTTCTATGTAAAAAATCTTTATACAGCATTGTCCATGTTTTGTGGTAACACATTAAATTGTAATCAGCTCCTAGTGAAACCAGCCTCCACTGAACAACCGCTGGAAAAATCCATAGAACAGATTTATTCTTTTCATTCCTCTTAATTAACTTGGCCCCCATCAGGGAAAAGGTTCCTCTATAGTTCTCTGGACTTCTGAGGTCACACACACGTTCAGAGTCAGGGTGGCGTCTGTGCAGCCCAACCCCTCACACTTCCCTTCTCTTTATGCACACAAACCTGATGTGCAGCTGGTCTAGAACAACTCCAGCAAGGTTCAGCCTCCACTAAAAGCAAGTGCACTCCCTGGAGTAAAAGTTTTTTTTCTTCTGGAATCAAGTTTTCTATTTGAAGAACCACACTTTTCCCTTACCAATTGTCCTTCCTAGCAGCTTCCTCTGTGATTAGGGCAGCTTGGTCAATACAGGTTTCCTAGGCTAAGAAAAGAGAAGAAAACTCCTTTAGTGCTAAATGAGTGAAGAATACCTATGTTTATGTCTTTCTCAAAACCAATATTTCTCTTAAAGCTATAATTTTCAGATGTACAGTTGTTGTCCTGGCTTTCTCTGACTTATTACACAGGAGAAAAATATTTGCCTTTTTCCCTTGTAGCTTTTGTATTCTGACAAGGGCTAACATTTCTGGAAGCAAAATTCAGCCTAACTAAGTCTCATTCTACAAGAATTTAGGATTGCCTTCTTAAAGTATCTGAAATACTGTTGAGCAAAACACTCCCTTGACTGGCTGTTCCATATTTTTCTAGGAATTTCTGACATTACATGCATCTAACTAGTCTCACTATTTGGAATATTTCTTCATCTACTCGATAGTAGATGAAAAACAAATTTTGGTTAGTGTCAATCAATCAATCCATCATACCATATTTTCAGTAAAAAGACATGCCAAATTCCCAACATTCTAATAAAAGATGCTAATAAATGATGACCTGTCAGCTGGATTGCATACTGCACATAGAAAGTGACTGCTTTGTAGCCCCTCAGTAGATAAAAGGCAGAAACTCCGGAGATAAAATTAACATTAAAGTGCAAAATTAATCCAGGAGAAAAGATCCAGAATGAAGGAAGAACACAGAAAAGAAAAAAATCCAAGCAAATATAAAAAAAAACCCAAACCAAACCAAACCAACAACAACAAAAAGTAATGTTTAGTTTTCAAGGAAAATAGGGATTGACCAAGTTTAAAAGATTTTTCAATTTACATTTGCAAAAAATAATTAAGAAACATCAATGTAATGACTATTTTGGGGACACTTGATTTTGGAATGGTCAGCTGGCCTATGCACATCCCAGTGTTTGATTGATCTGGGTTTTTTTTCATTTGTACAAGGAATAGCTAAAAGACTAAATTGTTATTATGTACATTACAGATATTTTACATTTACAGCTTATAATTTTCTTATCATCATGATTTATATATCTTTATCTTTAAACAGATATATTCTTTGTTTGAGGAACAAACTAGTAGGTTAATTTGTATACTATATTGGTTAATTCTAAATTAGCATGGAATACATTAGGGGTGCATCAATATTTTTTACTATTTCAGTTGTTCCTTCTAGGTAGTGATGTTACAATAAACCTCCAGTTCATCAACATCTAGAAACCAGTTAAAGTACAGCTCACTAGAGATCGTCTTTCTATTGTGAGGCTGAAAGCTGTGATTAGCAGAGAGATTCTGCAAAGAAAACATTGATAAATGTGATTTTATTGCATCTACAGTTTCCTTTCTTCAACTTGTGTGTTATTCAGCAGAAACTTTAATTCAACTGAATATATTTAAAATAAGTCTAATCAGTGTATAGATTCAGCAGGCAAGCAGTTGTGACACTACATTTACTTTTAATTTCACTCCCTAAAAATTAGGATGGGAGTCTGACTTATGTATTCTCTGCACAGAATGAAGCAGAGTATTATAGAATGTATTTGCCAAAATAATAAATCATGATTGACAAAAAGAAATTTGTTAATAAAATGGTTTGAGTCAGTTGACAGAAATTTTTGTCAACAGAATAGATAAAGGGATTCAAAAATGAAATTTTCAGATGAAACGGCTTTGATGTTTCTGATGAAAAGTATTTTGTTGACAGAATGGATCAGAGGGAAAAAAATGCATTTTCTCAACACAAGGGTTTTAGCTCTTTGACAAAATATATTTCATCCCCAGATGTTTTGCCTGAGTTGTCAATTATTCCCCATGTCTGCCATTAACCAATCACTTTGCTGTCAGCTGAAAGATTTCTTTAGTAGCAGCCCTGGGAAAGCAACTGGAGGTATTACAAATACCAGTGCAATTAATCCCTCTAAATCATTTGTTATGATGTTCCCAGCCCCATTCTCACCAAAAGCCGGCTGAGTTGAAGATGTAAGTTGGACTTTGGGTTGGGTCTTTCTTTTTCTTCCTTTAGCTTTCATTTACACACAATATATATTAAAATTTCCATTCTTTATTCCTTGGAAGACAGTTTTATGAGAGCTGCCTTTCTGTTAAGGCATCTATTCCATAAAGGTACCCATGTATGGTGAGGAAAAGGACCAGCTTGTGCTCCTGGAACACCTCAAGCAAGTGCTAATGTGCAAACTGGAATAACTAGAGGAAGTCACCTCCTCCACCCCTGTAAAGGAAGTCACACACTTTCTCTGAAGTAGCTGCTGTAGGCAGTTGTGTAGGTCTATGAGTAAATAGTAGGAGGTGGGAAATAAATTTTTACTACACTGCTCATCTCCCCCTTGCACACAGGAGGAAGAGTAGTCCTGAGTTATAAGCTTAAACTAACCAAGTACATGAAGTCAGTAAAAGGTGGAGAATCTAGCTCTTCTTTCTTTTTCTTTTTTAGCAGTTAAGTGGCATGACAATCTTGTTGGCTCATATACGTGCTCTTTGTTCTTATATGAGTTTGTTAAGATGCTGCCACCACATGCAGAGGTGCATTCTGCAGCCAGGTCCCAGTCTGGCTTGCCTGAGCTCACCAGATTATCCACACAGATTATCTCCATCAAATATCAGCACACAATTCCCCAAGGTCATTCAGGACAAAGAGTTTTGTCATGCAAGTCCTACACCTGCAGCAGGGAGTAATCCAACAAGGAAGAATGTGGATTATTTTCTTCCCCGTGAACTGTCTTTATTTGAAAAATTGAAGGTGGCTGGTAACAATAGCAAAATGCCATCTATTCACCTGACTATGAAGTTACTTTTGGGAGGGACAGTAGAAAGATGAAAACAAATACATGTGCCTCAGAAGAAACAGTCACACCACTGTCAAAAATCCGGGCATGACTCCAGCTGGGTGTTGCCCAAGCCAAAACCTCTGAGTGCAAATAGTAAGATGCCAGAATGAAGGAGAGCACAATCCGTGGGAAAACACTGAAACAGACCAGGACAGACTCGTGGAATGTGAAAGAGAGCTTCAGCAAGAGGAACAGGCAAAGGTCCTTTAGAGCCCTTACTTCACCAACCTGTCCCCACTACACTTGCATCAAATTTGACTTAGCCGGATCTCTGTTACCCACCTGACATAGGGTTTGGTTTTGGGTATTTTTTATGAAGTGGTAATCAGGATTTTTGGCACAAAAAAAACAAAACAGAATTTTAAAAAACAGCCTCTCCCCCACCATCCCCCGAAAAAAACACAGAAAAAAATCAACTATAAACTACTTTCAAGAGATTATGCTTTTGTGTTACTCAATGTTTGAAGAGTAATCTAAGACCTTCTTTTAGGATACTGTATCTTATCTCACAGCTTTGTGCAAGGATGAATCATGGCTTACTTTAGAGAAACTGCACCTGTTAAATAAGCCTTTAAAGATCTTGCTGAAACCTGAATAAAGTAATGAGCAAGGTAAGGAGAAAAAAGCTCTCAGCCTTCATGCTGGAAATAGGCAGAACTGTGCAACACTTGTCAAGTGCTGTGTAGCATGGCTGCAGCAAACTGAAACCTACCTAAACAGTTATTATTAGTAATAGCACACACTGCCAGCTTAGCTAATACAGATTCCTGGAGCCCTCTTGATTCTGGGTTTAGCTTCCCTCTTTTTAATAGCCAGTACTTGTGTGTTCCTAGGAAAAGGTTTATCAGAATCTAGGGAGCACTACATATTTCACTTCAAATACTTTGCCCAGTTTATTATGTTTCTTTTTCTAAAAGAGCTGCTTGCTTTATTGTCACTGTCATTACAGGGCTCCATTGCATTCCCACTGGCTCCAGGGTAAAGAACTATTGCTCTATGCAGAGGATAGCCAAGCTACAGAAGCAAAATTGCTCCCTACACAATAACTACATAAACCTAATTATCTGCAAGGATTGCCCTCTCTTATAATCCAAGTCCTCATAGATAATTAAAGAGAAGTTAACATGGGCTTTTTTCCTCTTATTTCCTCTTCATCCAGAGTGATTCTTTCCCTGGTCACTTGAATAGTAGGGGTTAATTGTATCAACACAGCCAGTCAGTATTGAATCCTGTACTCCTAAGTCACCTTTTTAGCATCAAGCAGAAGAACATTTTTCTAATGGGCTCATTTCCCAATGTAATTTCAAAATATTTCTCGATATAAAACTTCCTAGATAAACATCAAAGCTGTTTATAGCAAAGTTATTGCACCTGTACATTCTAATTGGCTGGGGAGGCACATCTTCCTAATTGGTATTTGCTGACTTTCAAACAGATGACTTTTCAGTGCAATGAATTTGGGAACTAATTCACATTAAACCCACAAACTTGCCATGAGGTTAAATATAGACAGAAGTGATTAGCCAGTTGGGCTCAGCCCTTGTGCATGTAGAGAAATGTATTTGTAACATGACTAAACCAGTCCTTATTGTTTCCATCTGTACCCCAGCAACTACATCTGCACAACTCAGAGAACATCCAAATGATTTGCAGTGAAAGAACACAGGCCACATAGATTACTTTTTTTCCCTGCCCAAAAATTTGCAGTTTGGGAAGGCAATCAGTGCATTCACAGTGGAGAAGAAATATCCTGGCTGCAGATTGTGAAGTGAGGTTTATAAACACTGATTGATCCCACTGAGAGCCCCAATCAGAGCTGTGAAGGAGATGTGTCCAGACCTCTTCATTTCAATTAAGTTTCTGAAGAAGAGCACAATGTTTTAAAGTGAAAGACCACATGTTATTAGAGTAGAAGCATTTTTGGAAATTTAGCTAATACCTTGATACATCTGAAAATTAAATCATAACTCTAAATTTTCAGATTTACCCAACATTCATAGACATCAACAACACAACATCACACTTTCAAAATACTTCTTGCTGAACTGGCTTTATTCTTGATGAATTTAACTAAAGTAGACTAATTTTACTCCATTAGGATTCCAGTAATGACTCCTTTGAAACAAAAAACAAAACACAACACCTTTAAATGATTTGTTTCAAATATAATTTATTCATAATTTGTGTGTTCTCTTTCCTCATTTTCCCTAATAGTGCACAACCTAAATAAAGTCAGCTACATCATTTATGAAACTATAAGCTAGATGTTCCTGACAACTCCAGTGGTAAATATGAAATATACAAAACCAATTCTGTATATTAGAAATAAATAGCCATCTGTTTCATAATGATTTGGTGGGGAGAAAACATCAGAACTTTCAGATTATGCCCTCTTATATTTTAACAGCAGTAGATATATCTTCCCTTTCTACTAAAGCAAAACTCTGCCATTACATTTGATGAACAAGGCACACAACCAGAAACAAAAATATCACAAGGCGCAGCTATCCCTCATGTTGTCTGTGCCTTGGTCATCTTATCAAGCCTCAGAATACAAATCCCTTCCACAGACTATCTCTGCAGAATTTCTTATGCACTGGCATTTTTGGTAGCTCTTCCCTAGCACTTCAGACAACTACTCACTTCAAAGAAATTATTTCTGAAATTCAATCACATAAGAGATATGTTAATACCTAATTAGTTGACACCTTGTATGTCATGTAATGTAGCTACACCACTCAACATCAGGATAAAGCAAACTTATCTCAATGAACACATTTGCATTTTACAGTATGACACATTACTTTGTGATATAAACAGACAAATGGGATAACACAGGAGACATTCATTATTACAAAGTGGCTAATGATGGACATGTATATTTAAAGAAAACTCTCTGACAACCAATCAGTAGCCATTAAGCAATCTCATTTGTGTTAAGTAGGTCACAGCTTCCACTGCAGATAATCTTCAATCCATTCAACTCCAGAGAAAAATATATCACTGAGCAAGTTCCCAATCTAAAACTGTATTTTCCTACCTGTGGTGCACTGACTGCAAACCTTTCTAAACTCACCAAGTCTCTGTCACTCCACAAGAACAACCTAATAAACAAATGGAATTAAATAGCTAGTAAATGAATAATAAATGTTCCATGGCTTTTTCCATGGCTGTAAATGAAAACCAGGGTGGCAACACTCCACAAATTATTGCATGATTTTTTTTCTTGCAAGAGATGAGGAGGAGGGGTGACACAGTTGAGGAAAAAGAAATAGACTGATTTGGAAGGATACAGAAAAAAATATCCAGAATTACTTCGTTCATATGGTTGTATTACATTGTACTTGCAATGTACAAAGGAAAATAATTTAATCTCCTAGTCTTACCTGACAGCAGTGCTGTGGGAGTAGCAGAGCTTACTTAGATAACAATTTGTAACATTTCCTTGGTCTTGCATAGAGCTTCACAAAGGAATCACCATTCTCACTTTACAGAGAGGTGCAGACAGGATACATTTCTCTAAAGATCTATAGAAAGCCTAGAACTCAATTGTGCAAGTTCCCAAATTGACTGTGGTCGATGTTGCCCCATGCTATCTCTGCACTCATCAAATTCCTGCTCCACACTGTGCTTTTCATGCACCTGGTCTTTCTTGCTTTTATCACACAGACTGTGAGATTTGCAAGTGATAAAAAGCACATCAGATTACAGAACTGAACAGCATTTTCTAATGGTGCAGTCAACATAAAGCACAGGTGAACCCACCAGAAGGCATCTCTCCCAGCATCTCTGTGTTCTATAAAGGCAAATACTTATGTTCACACTCAAATCAATGACTTATGGTAATAATAAATATCTGCAGTTCATGTTATAGTTTCAGCTTTTGTTCATAAAATAAAGGAGACACTTTGCAAGTTAGGTTTGTGTAACTACAGGATAGGATAGCTTAATATTTAAGCCTCCAGGCACAAAGTTTGGACTAAGCAAACTGGAAGTAATCAAATGTTTAAGTATTTTGGGGGAAGGACTCAGGAGAAAGGAAGCAAAAAATAATTCATCTGAGAGCCAAAAGTGCCTGAAATTTGTTACTGTCCAGACTCAAATTAGGACATGGACATGCTATGGTTTTCATCATAAGGTGTGTGAAACTTACGTTACCAATAAGAAAGGATGAAGTTTTTTTTACAATTAATTTCTCCTGTTCAGAGACCTTCAGTGACAATCTTTGGCAAGCTGACCCAGGTGCCAAGCACAGCTTGCAAGACCTCTTTTCTCTGGTACCACGAAAAGAACCTATATGTGAAGACCAAGGTGAAGGTAATTCAAATGGGACTTCGACTTGATCTGTCTTTTACAAGCATGCTGAATGCCCACCACAAGGCTGGACAAACACATCATGGGGTGGGTGCACAACTGGGTCAGGCACAAGGGGTTACAGTGAAAGGGGTGATGGTGACCTGTCACTACTGGGGTTCTGCTGCTGACTCTCTCCTATGCATGAAGACCCTACAGAGAGACCTCAACAGATTAGAGGACTGAGCAATCACCAGCTGCATGAGGTCCAACAAGGGAAAGTGATGGATTCTGCACCTGGGATGGGGCAAACCTGGACCTATGGATGGACTGGGGAAGGAGATGCTGGAAAGCAGCGCCATGCAAAGGGACCTGGGGGTCCTGGTTGATGGCCAGGAGAATATGAGTTAGCAGTGCCCTGGCAGCCAGGAGGGACACCCATGTCCTGTGGGCAGCAAGCACAGCATCACCAGCTGGGCAAGGGAGGGGATTGTCCCACTCTGCTCTGGGCTGGGGCAGCCTCACCTCCAGTGCTGGGGGCAGTTTCGGGCACCACAGTGCAGGAAAGATCTTATGCTATGAAAGAATGTCCAGAGGAGGCCATGAGGATGGTGAAGGGCCTCAAGGGGAAGCTCTGTGAGGAACAGCTGAGGGTGCTTGGTCTGTTCAGCCTGGAGCAGAGGAGACTGAGGGGGGACCTCAGTGCAGGTACAGCTCCCTTGAGAGGGGAACAGGAGGGGCAGGCACTGATCTCTGCTCCATGTGACAGTGACAGCAGCCAAGGGAATGGCACAAAACTGTCTCAGGGAGGGTTATCTTGGATATCAGGAAAAGGTTCCTCACCCAGAGGGTGGCTGGGCACTGGAACAGCTCCCCAGGGCAGTGGCACAGCACCAAACCTGAGAGAGCTCAGGAAACGTTTGGACAATGCTCTCAGGCACAGAGTGTGTCTCTTGGGGATGGTGCTGTGCAGGGCTGTGAGCTGGACTCGATGATCATTGTGGGTCCCTTCCAGCTCAGCATATCCTGCGGCTCTGTGATCACTGGAAGTAAAGGGCTTCAAAATGAATAAACTACTATCATTTCAAGTACTCAACATATATCAGGTAATTGAATTGAAACCCTCAGGTTAATGAAGGAATAGATTTCTAGATGCTTTGTACATTTTAGTATATTAACAAGAATTTTTAAATTACTCAAGTATAAAACTTCAACAAACAGAGATAGAAAGCTTACAGGACCAAAAATTTACATGAAAATACACTACTTCTTCTCATAATCAGCAAAATTATGAACAAATTTATTCAGATGAACCATTTTCATTCAAAATGACATTCCACTAAGTATACAGGGAGACGATCTTTGAACACCATTTGGAATAAATTCTATTCAAATAAGTATTTGAGCTGAATATAAAAGTTACTATGTATAACCAGCTGCAAACTGAATATTAACTTAGTGCTTAATACAGCACACATCTTTAGAAAGAGTTCCATTTTTTCCCATGGTTGCATGTTCTATCTCCTTGTAAAAACAGTGCCAAAAGACTAAAGTCTGATTGTGATCTTACAACTACTGAAATATGAACCCTCCTCACACATGTAGTCTCATTTAAGTCAGAATCTGTCCTCTTTTCTTTAAAAATTCATAGATATGCACAATCAAGACAAATTCTAGCCCTAGGGTTTGCAACCCTTGTGGCATCAAAGGCATTAATATGCTTTTTTCATTCTGATATTAAATATGAAAGTGGTTTTATATTTCTTCAGTCAGATTGATCATATATTTCAGAACAAGAACACCCATGAGAAGACATCACAAGTACTGTAAGAGATTACAATTAATATAAAGATTCATTTTCACCTTCAGGATTGTTTAGCTCATATAATTGGGGAGGAGAGATATGGGCTGTTAAAACCTTTGTAAGCACAGCTGCCAACATTATCAAGTGGTATTGGTGCTAAAGTGTTCATCACCAGAAATGGGGCAAGGGAGCAGGAAAGAAACAGGAAAGATTCTTAGATTGCCATGGCCAGTTTAACTCCTGCATTTCACAGACAGAGCCATCAACTTCTGAACATAATCCATCTGCCTGAGAGGGAAGACAATCTCCTCTTTAGCCAAGTTACATGGACAATTGGCATAGGCTCTTCTTCATGACCCAGAAAATCTACATATCTTTGATGGAATCAACACAAGTGCATACATTTCTCCCAAACCAATCAACCACGTTGCTCACGGGATTTTTGACTGATCTGTTTTGCCTTTCTGAAGCCAAATTCTATCTCTTTGTTCAACTAAAACATTTCTAAATACAAATAGTGCAAGCTAGCATTTGTTCCCCAAGCACTTACATGATTGCAAACCTATCAGTTAAACATAAAGAAATTTAAAATACCATTATAAAAGATCTTTTACTCAGTTTTAGAGAGCACTAGGAAACATTTTCATGGCCAAAGAGAATTTTTTTTCAAAAGAAAAAAAATTATATAGAGAAGGCATTATATTTTCTGATCTCCAAAATAATCAAAACTGGAAACAGATTCTGTTTCAAGTAATGAAGTATTTTACATTAATCAAAGATTGTTTTCTACATTTCATTTAAAAAAAATAAAAACAACAAAAAAAACTAAAACCAAACAAACCTAAAGGATGTCCAAATACCAGACCACTAAGTAAAAGATGCATTTTAAGTTTTGTTCTACTAGTAAAGAGGCAATCTTGCTTCTACTTTTTTAAAGCTCTTTTTTATTCTAAATAAAAGTAGGACAAGAATTCTAGAGATTCACAGCTCTCCAGTTTCATTGATGTTGAGTCATACATCAAAAGGTAAAAACAATTTTCATTCCTTAAAATTCTTCCACAATTACATCCCCTAAACATTTTGTGCACAAAGACTTTCCCTTATGACTATTTGACTCATCAGGACAGAAGCTACATTTTCAAAGCAGGATATGATTCATTCACTAAGCTTATTATAATATTTCATGACGTTTCACCAAGACACCTATTAGTAAAAAAAAAACAACCCCAACTGCAACCACTGTACAATTACAAGTTTTAACACTTCCATTATTGTCCTGCTTTCTGCAGGAACCAAATTTTGAGCATATCTTCCTCTTAGTGGTTATTGAAAAGAATGCCTAATTAGTGAAGAAAGCAAACTGCCAATGGAAATCATATATTTGCACATTTTATTGTTGCATAAGACATCTTCCTAAGCAAGTATAAAAAACTCTAGGACTGATATTTACACTGAAAGAAAAATTTAAACTTATTAAAAAGGTAGTGATGGGTGGAATCCATCCAGTATACCCACTTTCAAGAGTTTGTTTAAAGAGCACAAATCAATCAATATTCAATCCTATATTATATCCCAGAGCAAAAGTATAAATGCAAAATATTAAGAGTCTCTGCAAGTGTCATTTTTACTCATGTCTAAGCTTTATGTTATGTTACTCCTGTGTAACTCGGGATAAATTTAAGCTGTCTAGAACATGGCACTTTGGCACCAAGATGCTATGTAAAATGAACCATCTACTTTTGGAACTTGACAGAATTCTAATTGATCAACAGGCAGTAAATCTTTACAGAGTCAATTAAAGTGTTGTAAAGCATCATAATGCATGATAAAACATATGACATGAACACTTTTGCAGGCAATAGAGATGACCCGGAGCAGAAATTGCTGCTGTTCAAATCCAGTCATTAGCAATGGAAAAGTACTGGCTTCTAATGTATAGTCCCAACTTGGTAACTGCTATTTCAGGTAACAATCATTAAACAAACAAATTAACTAGCCTGCAGTATAGAGATAAACATCTATCTATCTGGAGTACACAAACACATTTAATGATACACTGCATGTTTTTAGTTATACGCCCTTCAGCAGGACCAAACAGCCCAGAAATTTCTGATTCAACACGATCTTACAGAAATTATCTCCGCAATTCTAAATTTGATAACGTTATTTTCTGAGTGTCAGTTTTACTTGGCAATATTACATTTTCCAACATTTTGTTTTCTAGCATTTTTCCATGACTATCTGTGTAGATTAGAAAGGTTCTTAACTGTTATCTGTAATAGATTTTGCCTGTAGCAAAATTCATGCAGGCATAATAGAACAAAGTGTACTCTGATGAAATTGCAACCATAATTTCCAGATGCCTGACATTTATTGCTTATTGCTATTAGAATTCAAGTGCCTATTTGTTTTGTACTTTGCTTTTATTCTTGCATCACAAATGTAAAATGGAAAAAAGATATTTTAAATGCTGGGTTAAGTATCACAGATCAACACAAAGCACCAACATAATCAATATTACTTAAACACACTCCTAGGCAATTAATTTTTAAGGAATCAAATTGTTGTACCATGTCAAAATTTACAACAATACAATAAAGGTTGTTACCTTCTTTATTGTTTAATTAAAAGCAGCATTTAGCATGCATGCAGCTAACTGTTCAGACATTATGACATGAAATGCCCTGTTTATCAGTGAGAGATATATAAACAGCATTTTGTACACTGTATTATACAATGCTAATTAGACTCTTAAATTTCATATGCTTATCAAATTATCAAACATAAGACTTCAAAACCCAGAGAAACCTGCTGCAATACATGCAGCTACATCTTAAGTATCTGCAATATTTCAGCTTTTTTACACAGTACACAAGTTCTAGGTACAGAACTTGAGCACAGTCAGTGTAGAACCACTCAGATGCTACAGGCATTTGCAGAGAGGGCCAGTACAGAAGGATTTAATTCACACGTTTGCCTTTAAAACTTAGGGGCAGGTGCATTAACTATGTAAGCAACACCTCTGATGTAGGCTCTGGTTTTCACAATGAATTCAGGTCAGAAGGAAGCAAGCTAACGCAATGAAAATGGCTAATACCCTGATCCATGCCCATTTTTGCCATTAGAAAGATTCTCCTAACATCTAACCAAAATCTTACCATGTCCAGGTTTAAACACATTACTGTTTCTCCCAGGGGAAATGGAGATCAGTGGCAGTCTACATGTTAGAAAGCACCGTGAATAGATCCACAGCTTTTTACCCAAGCTATGGTTGCCATCAGTAAAACTCGCTCCACTGGGCAAATTCTTCCACAACTTATAGAGTTTCATCTGCCATTCTCAGATACCAGCTCTGTTCCAGAAAATTTAGCTATCTGAACCAATAAATAAAAACAAAAATGTTTGTAGTTTTCACTCTGTTTAACATTTTACATTCCTCCCTTTTTTATTTCTCTTACAACTAAATCAGGGCCCATAGATAAAAGGAAAGAAGAGGGAGACAGAACTCCTTTGCAATCCTTGAAGAGCAATAGCAGACACCTGCAAGTTTTGCAGAGCACAGCACAATCTATATATCTATATTGTGTTAAAGCAGAAAACAGAGGAATGGGGAGAAAACTGGATAAAAACAACATAATGTGTGCAAGCCATATATTATGTATCGACTACTTCCATGTAGAAGCATGGAAGCACTGACAATTTGGAAGTCTTAATCTATAACCTATGCTCCTGCAATCTAAATCAGAAACATGCCTTTATACATTGTAGAAGTATATACTTCTGTCATATAGCCACGTTTTAGTCCATTCCAATCACAAACTGTACACCTGCCTATGTTCCTGCCTTACAAGTGCAGCATGGAAATGTAGGATCTCACATATACAAAGGTATAGCCTTAAATACCTTGCTGCAAATGCTTTGGCAGGGTCTACTCCTTCAAGAGGGTCGGTCATACAAGACTGAAGAAAAAAGAGAACTGTTTCTGACAGACAGAAAATGTGTTTGTATTTCAACCTTGACTCTGACCCACCAAAACAACATTGCTCAGCTCTGGACTTCTTTTCCTCTTTTCTTTGAAAAACTAGTTTCCAGAGATCTTCAGTGAAATAAGAAAATGAGTGGGTTTTTTTTTTTTTTGTTTAAGATAAAACAGCTGCTCCTAGCTTTCAAGCATGCAAAGAAAACACTGTGAAATGTAAAGCTTAAAGGTTTAAATAAGAGGTCAAAAGAAATACAATAGCCTTGTACATGGAATTATGTATTGTATCATCTAGGTCCACGTGAGGATATGGATACATGTGCATATCTATGTGTGAATAAGCTCCTTGATTGGAAAGTTAATTTCACAACTCTTGCGTCATGACTCATGAATTCCTCAATTTGATAGTGATAGAACTTGTCAGCCAGCACAGCTGATCCAGCACAGAGACAGAGATAAGCTGTGAAAAGGTCTGGCACAGTTTAGCTCCCTGCAGGACTGTGGGACTAGGGAATGAGTCACATTTGGCAGCAGTGTGATAGAGGAGAGGTTTCACTGTGTGATGCCTATAATCATCAAGCCTATAGGCAAATCAGAGCTCAAAAACACCAAAGCAGAGAATTTACTGAGGATTTTAATATTAAGGTGGATGGGGTTGATGTCTTTCTGTTGTTGTTGGGGTTGCATTTATTTTTCTTTTTAAGTAGGTTTATCAGAGAGTTCAAAGCTCTGAGCAGACAGCTTTGAAATGGGAAGAAACAAGGGTCTAAAACACCTACTTTATGTTCACCACATTCAGATATAGTCAAATTACCATCAACACCAAAACAATGACAAAAATTAAGAGCTGTTCCTTCCTCTGTGAGGCACAGCATGTTTTATGTCCATCTATCAGATGTACCTTCATTCCATATCTAGATATGCTATATGCCATATCTATAGCATATCTAGTCCCTCTATCCCAGAATCCAAGGGGAAAAAACCTTACATATGGAGTTCTACACATGCCTGCTAGAAGGAAGTGTTCTCTAAGAACTTTCATGTTCTGCGGACTCATCTTTTTTTTTTTTCCTTAGAGTGTGGAATCAGGAGAGTTTAGGCTGGCATATTTTGCTGACAGTGCTGGTTTGAGCCAATGTGGGCTTCCAGCTCAGCAAAAGAAAGAGGATAAAGAGGAATCCAAAGCAGTCACCAAAGCCAGAAGCAGTAACTGCTGCCTCTGTCAGCAGCAGGTTTAAAGAACATCTGTAGAAAGAAGTAAAAACTCTCCTCTCCAATGGTTATGCATTGGGGATACAAGAAGGGAAATGAAGAAATCTTTGAGCTCTTTGTCCTCAGTAAGGATCTTTAAGGATTTTTATCACATTGACAAGATGGTCAAACTGTTTGCCTTAAACCTGCAGTTCTCAGAGTCAAGTGAACCTCATCCACCATTCTTTAAGGACTATGATGGAAAATGAAGGATTTAAGCTTGTGTTTAACATTAAATTTCAACATGTGATGAAGTTCCACTTTAGAGGTATTACAGTGGTCTGATTTGCAATGTACATAGTTAAAGGCTTGCCTTAACAAGAAAATTAACAGCCAAGGCAGATATTTTATTGCTGTGATATTCCTCTGGGGCTCTGCATGATTGATCTTAAAACCTGCAAGTTTTATGTGTTAAAATAAAAAAGCAGAGTAGGTTGACTTTCAGGCTAAACTTCAAGCTCTATATCTTTTGGGGGAACTGAAGACAGATCCACACAAATATAACCCAGAACATTCTCCACTGTTATTTTTCCTCAGCCCATGTAATATGTAAAAAAAATTATGCTCAAAGGCAATACATAACCCAAAGTTTGACTTTATGCTCTGATCATCTTAGCTCTGTTATGCATATCCTTTAAATACCAAGGTTCTTTAAAACAAAATGCAGTCAGGAACACAAGATGAAAAAAAGTAAATAATGTTAGCGATAAGTGCAGCCTTTACAACTCAAGAAACTCTACAGACAAAAAAAAACCCAATCCTAAAATAATGACTATCAGCCAAGGGCCCCTTCCAACCCAGGTCTCTCTGATTCTATACAAAAGCAAAGTCAGGGATCACAG
Organism: Camarhynchus parvulus; assembly: GCF_901933205.1. Classification (NCBI taxonomy): domain Eukaryota; kingdom Metazoa; phylum Chordata; class Aves; order Passeriformes; family Thraupidae; genus Camarhynchus; species Camarhynchus parvulus. Next base: position 11,327,065 of record NC_044581.1, on the reverse strand, counting down.
AATGGAATGGGTCAGAAGGGAGCACTTGAGGTCCTCCAGTCCATCCTCTTCTTGAGCTCAACTTCTCTTTCCAAGCTTTACTGGGAAACTGAAAAACCTCCTTCCTTTTATTCCATAAAAAATATCCAAGTTTACTGTACAAACTTTCCACACAACTTAGAAGGAAGCTGAATAAGCACCAAGAGCAATTTTTAAAATAATTTGCTGCATGTCCTTAGCACATTGCTTTCAGAAACAACATTAAGCAGTTCAGATAAGAGCTTCAGTCCAGGAAGCTCTTAATTTAAAGAAAAATTAATGTTATGTTTAACCAGTGTTCAAAAATGCACATGTATTTTTCTCAGTGCATATACATGGTTGCAGATGGTATCCCAGAAGCCCTGAGACGTGCCCTGATAGGAACTGAAAGGTCTTCATGTACCATGGCCTTTGCACACCAAGTTTCTGCACATATCTAAGAATGAAAGCTTTAGGTCTTTCTCTATTTCTCCATTATAAGATTAGTGAAAGTTGTGCCACAGTTTGCATATTCACTTGTGTTTCCCACTGTGAAATCTTAAACCACAATGACACAGACTTGACAAGCTCTCAAAAGTTCCCTGAACAGAAATCTAAATACTGAGTAGTAGCAGAATTTTTCATCTTCCATAAAAATTTCTTCATCCATTAGTGTTTAGTCCAGATATTGGTTTTTACTCTCTGTGGTTTTTGCACAGGCTAATGTTGCAGGGCTAATGTTTGAAGTTTTGTTTGACTTCAATTGTCTCCAGCTTATAGAAGGGTTGAAATTCATCTACAGATGTCCAGCAGAGAATTTTAAGAGGGAAATAATTGTGCATCTGTGTAACAGCTCATGCCCATGCTTTTGTCCCACAATTTCTGCAAGAAGGAAAGAGTCTGAAAGACCTTACCAGTAGTGTAACTGTATACAGCATGTTTCTTTTGGAGCATGGAATTTGGACTGGATAAAGTCCACACATCAATAGTTTATGCTACAACCCAAACAAACAGAGTGCTTTACTACTTCAATGTTTAAAGAGAAGTATTTATAGCAGAAGAATTAGCTACACTATGGTAACATATTTCAACCATAAACTCACTAAGAGAGCCAGGGGGCCGGAGATAAAACTCACCTATTTTTATTGGGAAAGTAAGTCAGCCACAATAATTTTTCCTCCAATGAACAGCGTTCAGGAAACCTTCCTAGATCTCCAAACAGGTTTGCATTCCAATAATCTGCTTAATCAAAAAAAGCCTCAGGTTCCCAGTTAAGCACTGTGGACTACAGTGATTTTCAACTGGTTTTGGATGGAATGGGCAGATGCTTATTTGGGAATTATTCAATTCCTTCTACATCTTGTGACTGCAAGCTGAAACCTCTCCACCTAAATCTCCCACAAAAAAGCCCTGCTAACGTGGCAGAGCACAGCTCAGGCCATTTGGCTTCAGTGTCACATACACGTCTGGCTGTCACCTGAGGTTGGTCAGGAATGTTCTCTCCTGAGCAGGAGCAGCTTCAGGCTCTCAGAAAGTTATTTAAAAAATAATTGAGCAGATTTGGGTGAAGTGCAAGGTGAAAAGAACTGAAAGAATATAATTCAGTGACATATTCAATAGATCAGTGACTTTTCATCCATCCAGCTAACACTCAAAATAATTAGTGTTGCCTTTCCCCATCCACTTACAAAAAAACCAACCAACCAAACCCCAAAAGCAGAAAAACTCACCAACCCACCAAAAAACAAATTCCAGATTAAGAGAATGTTTGTTCTATGACTAGTAGAGCATAGTTATTAAGCCATGATGTCTTTCTTTAAAACCAATTTTAAATCAAGGATCTTGTACTGCAGCCACTTACACAAGGTTGCTCATAATTGCTCCATGCAATGCTTTGATTAATTAAATCACACTAGAGATTGTTTCTTAGTAACACACCTGGTACACTCTTTGTTGCTGGCGTTCATTAAGACGCTGTGTTTCACGCTGCTTTGCAGCATGAAAGGATATTAATCAGCTAAATTGCCATTAAGAGTCATATCAATATTTGCTGCACACTGATTGTTTTTCTAAATCTTCAACAAAGGACATTTCACTGAAATCTCAGGTTGGTAACTAACCATATGACAGTAAAATCAAATTAAAATGTTTTATTTTCTCTCTGGAAATAAAGCAAATCAAGCACATAAACTAAAAGGCAATGACAGGGTGTAGAGGTCGGTGTTTGTTGGTCAGCTACTTTAAGACAAGAGTGGCACATTGAATAAACTAAAATTAATGTGCAGAAAATCTTTTTTTAAAAAAAAGTAAATAGAAGCTCTCATTAATGTCTGCTCTCTTCCCTGAGCAGAAAAGGCTCCACTTTGTAATGCAACATTGGTAATTAGGTTCAGTTTCAGAGCCTGAGCTGAAAAAGTGCCCAGGGAATCAAATGTTACTTTTCATTATTAATATGAACAAGAATATGTTCCCAAATATTTCTCCTTCCTAGCAACAGTCTGCTTACATATGATCAGCAAACACCTTGATAAGTTGAAGGTGAGACAGTAAGAAGGCAAGTGGCCATAGCACTAATTACTTTTGCTTTCTCTATGATTTGTTCTTAGATTCTTGCTTTCATATCCTACATACCAGCAAAAATTTATTCTGCAGGGCATACACTTTTTCTGTGCTCTGCATTTTTCTCAAAAATCACAGCATGCATCACCTAAGCTTTGTCATAGTCTTTACTACCCATTATCAGGATCTAGATTGTGTTGCTCAGTATGAGACATGCCTTCAGCAGGAAGGAGAAATTTGGAAATGTGCTTTCTCCACTGAACTGGCACACATCTCTGAAAATTGAGAATATCCTCATAGAAACAGTTGTTCCAAACCATTTTATCACACCAATCACAACACCTACAGGAAGGGGGAATTCCCACTGGCCAATCTGTCTTCAAAAATATGGATCACCCAACAGTTTAGTGTTTTTGTAATCCAGAAGTCTTTTACAGCCCATTAAAGGATATTGCATCCCACTGGAATAATGTATGCACATATAATTGCACAAGATAAAAAACCCAATTCCATGATTTCTTTCTTTGTGTCTCTTGGGGACTTAATTTGGTTAATTTTACTATTTTTTCATCCTTTTCAGGTCCGTCTTGGGCATTATGTGCTGATCAGCAATGACACCAAGATCAATTTTATCCTTCCCCAAACAGCAGCAGCTATGAACAAGAGGTTCATGGTTGATCTCTGGACTGAAGTTTTCCTTAATCCAGGCAGTCTTTTGTCTCCCTACCATGAGATTTACACATAAAATCACACATATGCGAAAGACACACTACACCTGACCTTGGCCAAGAGACTGAGAAGCAGCCTAAAGTCTTGTCTTCCTCCTCAACAGTATCCAAAATAATCCAAAACTGGTCATGCCCTCCAGAAGTAACCTTTTCTTTCAGAACCACAGCTTCTCACAGACTTGTTCTGTTTAAGAGAAGACCTCTCTAGATGTTCTACATTTTATTCCAGATAGATTATTACATTTTAATTGTACCTTTTTAGAGCTGTTTAACCTTTAAAGGTCTAAGGCTACAACTTTGTAAAATCCCAGCACAAGTAATGGCAAGAAGTATTAGAGCTAAATATAATTAAAAAAAAAAAAGGGGTGATAATTTGGTCCTGCCTTGCCAAGGGTGTCAAAGCTCTCCATTTTCCCAGCAGCAGCCCGTGATTACTGCCCTTCACAAAGCATTGCAGCACTCATCTATTTTATCTGCCTTTTCTTCAGCACGTGAGCCAAGAAGAATAGTTTAGCTTGCAAAAATGTGTTGTCATTATTTTGCTCTATGATTTCTATTTAGTTGTAAATCACCACAGTCTTGGAAAATGTATTCATTTGCTGATTTTTAACAAAATGCATAAGCAGACAAAGAATCTTTATATTATAAAAAGAAAAAAAATTGTAGACACCATAGGAGTTTTCTATAAACCTTGCAGAAAATATGTATTTTTACAGCACTTTCTGCTTACTCCTTTCTTGCACACACCAGTTTGTTCTACCTAGTTGTCTGCAAAACAAGCATAGCTAGTAAAGTGATGAGGCATGCTTGAATTAAGGCTTGTAATTTCTCCTGCTGAAAAATGTGGTTGTGTCATTGACATTTATGAACCATAGTAAACGCTGAAAATTTGCCCTGAAATGTAAATTAACTCTGAGAACTCCTGATACTTTTCCTGTGAAAATGTTTTTAAATATCTACAGATTCTCACCTTGGCAACGTTTTTATTCCTGCTTGGAAAAACCCACAAAGCAACTGATAAAAAAACCCAAAAAACTAAAGCAAACAAACAAACAAACAACCACACACATACTTTGCTTTTTACAGAAGGATATAAATTATTAAGTAATCATGTGAGTTTCTTGGAATGTGAGTGCCCAATTACAGCTAAGTAAATCTCTTTCATCAGGTAGAAGATTCAGGCTTTATTCATTAATTCTGATCTTTATCATGCCACATGCAGCAGCAGATGTTATTTGTGTTTGAGCTGGAGCTGGTGATGCACAAGTCCTGTCTGCATACGCCTGCTCCATAATGCACCTAAGATACAATAAAGCAACTCTCCAGAGTATTCTTTCCTTGGAGGAAACACTGCCCATATGGCTACTGTAAATCCAAATAACCTCGGAGGAAGCCATAGTGTAGAGCAGAGCTGCAGAAGAATGTCTCATTTCAAGGCCACCACCTTGAAGATTTTTCAGCTTTTCTCCTGGAGATTCCCAGTAATGGATTTTACTGGATCTCCTTCATGAGCCCTAGCAGCAGCAGACATGCAAGGAGGGGAAGTTCCACAGAGAGTGACTCCAGAGGAGTTTCTCCAGCAGAGATCCTGGCACCTCTACACCTCTGCCCAGGGAACACGAGGCCAGACCAGAAGTGGCACCGGGGACAAGGACAGGGGGGCAGGAGGGGCTGCTTGGGCCTTGAATCTCCAGCACTGCTGCTCTGTTCTGTGTTTCCAGGAGGACCCAGTCACAATGAACAATGGCCTTCTGTAAAAGTGGATAAATAATCAGTGCTATGACTCACATGCACTAATGATTAATCCTATCTTCAGCTAAAGCCCTCCAAAATGTATTCAGGTATTCCATTCTCCAACCATTACTGCTTATTTAGTATAAAAGGAAAAGGAGACAATAATGTCTACACATTAATTATCAGAATTTTCTGAAGTATCTAATTGGCAAAATTATGTAAACATCAGAAGCACAGACATCCAGCTGCCAGTCATTGGAAGCTCACAGGAATAAAGGAGGCATCCTCAGATGCTCTTGGTGAGCTCACCTTAGTTCATTTTAGCATTCACAAAGCCGAGCTCATGAGCTCCTTCATTATTTCCATCATGTTTTATGTCTAGTTTCATTTGTTACTGACTTAACTAGCTAAAATATGCCACTAGTGATCTGTTAGATGATCTTAAGGTTCCAGACAAACTGTGCTTAAAAACAAAATTTGAACCAAACCTGGGAAATACAAAACATCTTTAATCTTCATTTATTTACAGCTCTGCACTGCTCAGAGTTGCTAATAGCTGTTATAAAGCTACAATGCCTCCCATTTAATGTTGGGAAGATTATTGCTTCTAGTCTTTTTTCTTATCGGCTGTATCATAAGTAAAATGAGTAAATCATAACCAGCCAAACCAAGGTTACAAATCAGAAGATGCATTTTAATGAGATCCTGAAAAAAAAATTAAAACAACCTTCCATCTATGGAAAAGAGTTGTTAATTCATTGAATTTTGTGAGTTCCATGAACTGATAAGCTCTGCAGCTCAGGCAACTCTGAAATTAAATTAGGTTTCAGAAATGAATATTTCATCTTTAAGATACTGTTGCTTGGAGACCTGGGAAATAAAGGGTGATTTAACACAAAGACATGGGAGTTAGTTACATGTGGCATCGTTTTCCACTCCAACAGGCTCTGGAACATACCATAAAATGCCCAGAACAAAACACTGTGCCACAAATGTAAGAGAATGTATGTTGCATGTATTTTATCTGACATCTCCCCATTCCTTTTTAGCCTACTTTCAGATCAAGCAGTTCAATTTAACACCAGTTAAATAATACTGAAAAAAATTAAACATAAAGGCAAAATTACCAAGGTTCTTCAAATCAAAGTTCTGTTAACTCTTGAGTGAAGTCTCTCTCCAAAAAGAAAAACCTAACCTCTCCTGTTCTTCCCCTCCTTCTAGTCCTCAAAAACTTCTCTCATTGCTTCCAGAGCCCTGTTAAATCACATTGGCATTTGTATGTGTCACTATGCACAGATTACCACCTCTTAATCTCCATTTCCCCAAACTGCATTGCAATTGAAGAATCAAGGTGCAAGTTCATGGTTTATAAGTGTATCAGGAACAAAGGCACAAAATCCATTTAGATTATCCAGATAAGTAGAACACTGAATATATTTTACTGTCATGATGCCAATCGTGGGGAAAAAATGTGTGGAGTATCTTGCATTTGTTGCAAAGCTTTCCACTAGTGATCCCTACAAAGAAGTTGTAATTTTATTTGTGGTTTTGTTTTATTTGTGCAGGATAAAATAGCTTCCTTTGAGCAGAAACAGACAATAAGAGAAAGATACTTGTCTGTGAATAACTCGTATCCCCTGTATAATATTGAGTTAACCAACTTTCCAAAAAAAATGGGGCTCAAAGAAGAGGCCAAAAGAATTCCTGTTCTCTGCTGTACATCTGAGTGTTAGGATAGGAGGTGGATAAGCTCTGCATTCACCAATGAGTGTCATCTTACAGGCTGGGTTTGATTATAGACTCAATCTCTTAGCTATATAACTACATCATTTAAAAAAGAAATTGAAGAAGTGGGGACAGGAGAAACAGCAGGCATGTCTAAATTTAGAGTAGTGTGCTTCAGGAGTCTTATGGAGATGAAAGTGAACATCTGCATTAATGGAAATATGTTGTTTCTACATTGCATATCACACAAAACAAGGCAGCCTTTTGGAATAAATGACAAACAGCAATTTTTTCCTGGCAGAAAGCAACTTAATTTTTGCAAAGTAAGATTTCAGCTGAACACGATTCAGGGACCAATAGTGATGTATGCATTTGTATGTACATTCGAAATTTCATAAGTTGGGTTTTTTTTTTAATTGCTGCATTGAAGTTTCTTGAGGGAATATGGCCATTTCCTGCTTTGCTATTTTTCTCCCCACATTAGGCTCCAATTTCAGTTCTCCCAAAATGAGCTCTAACCCCAATGCATTTATCGTTGCTGGATGAGCTGTTTTATTCAGTTTCTGTACTCTATAGAGCAGGTACTATTCTTCTTTTCAGGCAGGGGAAATTTGGAAAATTTTTTTAAATAGCTACAACAATTAGTTAAATAATAATGAGAATATTAGATATCACCAATGTCACTTCACACAAGACCAAAAGCCAAATTACATACAAATATGTGATTACAGCAAAATTGTCATACCAGACTCCAATATCTTTGTCCAGGTGTTTCTGCTGCCATTTGACACTCCAGGATTTTAAAATCTGCTATTTAAATAAGGTTATGACCCACACAGCATGCTTGTAAGCCAAGTTGAATTAAGCATCAATATACAATATTGAAATGCCAGAATTAAAAAAATACTGATCTCCTAGTTAAAGAAACAAATGAACCCAAAGAAACCTTAAAATTAGTCATAGTTTCATCTAAATTTGTATATTCCTAGAATTATGGCTGTTTTATATAACACACACACCAACTCTGCGTGGCTGAATCAGCACACAGAAATCCAGTATTTCTGTAGCTCATGAGAAATGCTGCTACTAACACACTGTGGACTCAGTCCATTCTGTAGGTGTTATCTCAAAACACCAAACTATTGTGATATGCCAACAAAAGCAACTGAAGGCACAATTCTAGCATTAGACAGACTGTATTGAAACCAGCTGTCTCAGGGAGCCCAGATGGGATCTGTCAATGCTTCATTCCAATTCTTTTCTTCCACTGAAAACTGATAGGCAACCCCAGGCAAAAAGTGACCCCACATAACTCTGCCCAGCCTCAGCTCTAATAAAGCTGTTAAACCAAAGTAGTGGTTTATGCTTTTATCAGTTTCAAGTATCAGGGTAAACTGCAAATCAATACACATTTTTAATCATCATCTACAAGTTACAGCAAAAATAAATCCTGTGGCAATTCTATTTAGTCTTCACTCCCTTTCTTCTTTGACTGTAATGTTTTCTACTAATCTGAACAGAATTTCATTATAAATAGAAACCTAGGCAAGAAAGTCTATTATTTGGGCTTCTGATATTCATCTTTTTGCCACAAACCACTGAAGCCACTAGAAATTACTGTAGTTAGTCAGTATTCAGCCTTACTGTGATATCACCTTTGGGGATCACCAGTAGTGTAATGGGTTACAGCTCTCTTTCCTCTTATATGTCTTTATAATTGGAGATTTAACAGTGTCAGTATTTCATAGTAAATTTTTACAGCCATACTATTCTTACTTCTAGTAGATTATGAATGACATGCTGTTCACATTATTGCATCCATAGTGAATTTACCTCATAGATGCTAGTTACACAATTATTTCTGACTCAGACAAGTAATCTAAAAAGTTATGCACTTCTTTTTAGAATAAAAAAAAATCCATTTTTATATATTATTTTCTTGAATCCTGTTGGATTACACATTCCAAGTCAAGCCAACCAGACCCAAAAGCACAGATCACAGCCCAGCAGAAATCAATAGCAAAGCTCTCACCAATTTCAGCCAGTCAGGTTCAGGGGCATAGTATCTAGAAAAACCCTCGTACATAAAGTGTACACTTAATACAGGGCAGTGAAAGGTTTGTTGGAATGCATGCCTGCCCTGAATCTGGAGTCTTCATTGGGGTATAGAAAATTTGGTTTTAAAGCTGCTGATTCTCTTCACTTATTTCTTATTCTGGGTTTGCCAGTGACCTAAAGCCAAAACAGGGGTATCCTACAACAAGGTTCTGTTCTGCCTGTTTTGACAGGACCTTGAACATCCCTTGGAAAGGGGATCCCTATCCATCCCTTTCCAACATCCCTCTAAAGGTTCCAAAAGCTGCTGAAAAATCAGCACATATGATATAAAAGCACATCCCTTTTAATGCTACTCTCTTGTTCCTCCAAGGTAACAGGTCTGTCTGTTCTCAGAAAATATTCACAATGAATGTTCAATGAATACTAATGCATGTTTTACTAATGCCTCTCTGGCCCTGCAGATCACTTTTGAGAAAATGGCCCAAGAACTGGTTATTTGCAGGCAGACAAATGGGTACCCACCCCCCTCTGCCTCCCCCTGCAGGCTGCTCCATGGGCTTTGGTTCTCCAACCACCTGGAATTACCTGTGCCCCCCTGGAACAGCCAAACCACAACCCCTGTCCTTGCCTCACCACACACACCAGAGCAGGAGCTGAACTGAGCACTGGGCTGGGAATCCTGCCACATCCAGGAACATTGCAGGGCCATGGACATTTTTGCTGAACACAAGGTTTTAGTATGATGTGCTAATTTGATAGGACTGCCTCATCGTTTTATCCCTGCGTTTCCTCTCAAACCTTTTCAGTCTTAAATTAAAAGCTCCTCCCTCTTTGGTGGCAGAGTATTGCCTGCCACTGGCACTTTCATGGAATGGCTTTTTCACACCTCAGTAAATCTCAGAAACTAAAATTAATTCATAGAAACACCTGATGTGACATAATGCAGCATGACTGATGAAACACTGTATGCTGCAGTACAACCCAATATCTACTCTCCTGAAACAAATCTCTCCACTCTGAAAGAGAGGGGGGAAAAGCAGCGCACTTGTTTCTCCTTACTGGCCTCTTTTCAGCTTCTCAGCAAATTTGACTACAAACCACCAGTATGTGTGTGTGTTTGGGGGTGGGAACAGTGAGATAAAGGATTTTTTGTGTGTGTGCTTTATTTTTTGTTGTTGGGGGGAGGAAGGGTTGGAGTTTGTTTTCTTTGTTAGTTTTGTTTTCAGCTGGGACAAACCTGCAGTACATGGACCACTCCTAATGTTTTGGGAGAATTCATATTTAGACTGAAGCCCAGGGTCATCTTAATTTTTAAAGAGAAGCAAATTCCTCGAATTAAAAATATTTCCTCTGAATCAGTTAGGCAAACAAAAAAGTAGTGTTAAGGACTGAACAGGTTTCTTAGACCTCCAATCTCCAAGACTAGGACAAAAGGAAGCAATCAAATGAGCTTCACTTCTACTATGTACAGTGGTTTCCACCTTTGGATTTTCAGTAAAGCAATATATGGTTTACAAGAAACACAAAGTAATCTAAATGAAGAAGGAAATTGGAGAAAATGGTAAAATTCATGCATGTTTCTGGAATAATCAAATACATGACTAAGTAGCTATTAAAGCTGATTTGACATGGTTAATTTAGGGTTTAAAAGGCAGCAGCCACCTTGTGACACCAGCAGAAGTGTTGCATTGCAACTGAAGAGCAAGAATACTTAAAGGGATTTACTTCTCTAAGATTTGCCTTGGATCTTACAGATAAACAGGTTCTTCTGTTCACAAGTTGACAAACTTTGCTCAATGTCTGTGAGGAACAAACAGGAACATAGCACTGCAGCCTATTTCTGTGCCATAAAACATTTCCTTGCATCTTTCCAAGTGACTGAGATATATTTTTATCTTCTGTCCCTTCTTTTCCCTCACTCCACCCCTTCCATCAGGCTCCATCCTGGTAACAGAGCAAGCCCAGCAGATTTATGTATTTGCTGTGTTTTTAACATTCGAACTCCCCTTTTCAACATCCTTTGAATCAGGGCTGAGTGAAGCCTAAGTTAAGGTCAGCTTAGTGTTAAGGGATGCAAAGGTAAACCTCAAACATACATACAAAACAATTGATGAAATTACTCATCTTGAGCTTAAAATTAGAGATTCAGCAGCCTTTTTATGCATCTAAAAGGAAGCTGGTACCTTGTTTGGGTGGCAGCATTTGGTGCAAGAAAGAAAATTTTCTTCCTTCTAAGTGTAATTGGAGGGAGGAAGGATGCACAAGGAAACCTGGACTATTTTCTAACAGACATTTGCACAGTCTCAGTGTTTCCAGCTTTCAAGATAAACCTCTCGACTTTGCTTTGACATTAATTTCTGATAAATGCCTCAGGTTTACCTTGGCATTTAACAAAGCAGCAGGAGACCATTATCCTGTGACAACGCTCTATTCCACTGATACTATCTCTTAATTGGAGAAAATTTCTCTTCATCTGAAAATGTTTGGCAAGGTTCCCCATAAAAAACTGTGGTATATCTAAGTTGTTAGCTTTAATAAGATAGGGAATAAAATACCCAGAGCAGATGTAAATCAAATCTTTCCTATCAAGTTGCAAAAAACAAGTCCATTGTTGCAGACACCACTGTGAACCCCAGCTTTTAATTATTTATATGAACTATTTACATGATAGGATACTTGAAGGATGGTCAGTGCTATAGATAATAATGCAGCTCATTTGTAAAACAGAGCTAGTGGGAACCAACATCAATTGTCAGAACAGCCGAAATTATTTTAATTGCTTTTGCACATAAGTGACAACAGTAGTCTCACTGTCATAAACAGAAGATGACACACAACTCGGAGGAAAAAAAATAGAACTAAAACAGCTGACTTATATTTGCAAGACATTTATAGACACCAGCTCCCAGGTTCTGCCATTAATCTGCTTTGTGTCCACTTGGTTCTCAGCTAAGAACTTAATAATGTTCTTACCTCCACACCTGTCCCAGGCCCATGGAACCCAGCTGCCCTCTTGGAGTGGATAAGCTCAGGGCCAGTGTGGGTGTCGGTGCCCATTCAGTGCTGCTGGCCTCTGGAGGGAAGATGGAAGCCCTCATTCAAAGATTTGATTGCACTGCTATTTCTCCCCTCCTGCTCAAATAGCTGACACATATGTAAATGCAATAACCAATATAATACCTAGTACAGTATTAACCTTCTGCTCAGTCCAGCCCAATATTTCACTGCCTCAGTTCTGTATTTTTTAATCCCCCTGGGGTCAGATAACATGTATGGTCTTTCTCCACTGCTTTCATCTGCAGAAAAGGAGCCCTTCATACACAGCAGCTTGAAAGACGCTTGTGCTGTTCAGGTCTCAGACCTTTCTGCTCCAGTTCATCATCATCTTATTCCACCTGCCTGAAATTTGATGCTGATGAAGTTTTCTCAGGTGTGCCTCATCTAAAAATCTCATTATCAAGCCTTTTTCCCTACCACCATCCCTGAAAAAAATCACTACCAAAAGTACAAAATAAACAAACGTGGCTAAATTAACAAATACTCCACTAGTTGACTCCCTACCATGAAAAATTCTACGCTGTTGTCCCTTCCTTAGTCACCATTCATTTCTTCTACTAATCCAAATCTTCTCCAGGTTAACAAACCATTTCCCAAGGGGTAGTTTATCAAATGGTTTACTGAAATCCAAAAAATTTGATCTACAGCCTCTGTATTGTCCAGATTATCATTTATCTTCAAGAGCAACCTCTGAATTCCATTCAGCAAATGTGATTTTATCAATGCTTTTAAGCAATGCAGAGCTTCATATTTAAGTTATGCTCTTTCATAATGAAAAACAACAGATTTCAAGAAACAATACAACTAAATTGGTGATAATTACATACCTGCTGATCAAGAATTGCATCAAGGGCTGCATCACACCCTGGCCAGGGTTTTGGCTCAATGTAATAAAATTTTACTCTTCACTTCTCAAAGTTCAAGACAAATTTCAGTCTGGGAAAGATAAGAAAACAAACATGCCACAACAGCCAATAAAATCATTAATAAAATAGATTCTTTTTCAATTTTTTTTTTATTAACATCACTTTTCCTCTGAACTTCACTTGGAGATAGAAATACTTTTAGAAGACAAACATGCAATGGATAGTTGGGACCATATGTATAAATTCCCCAAGAACAACTGACCTTGACCCAAGGACAATATTCTGCTTTGAAATGATGATACTTTTTGGTCATGATGATACTTTTTGCTCATGCTGTGCACCAAGTTGCACCAGCTATCTCCAGAGACCAGCCTTTGGTTCCCCACATTGGCCCCATTTGTTGGGTTTGGATGAACCAGCAGGAAAAAGCTCTGCCATTCTCTTCCATTGCAGCAACAAGCCCCCTGCCCATTCCCTTCTGTCACTAACACCCACTGGGAATGCCAGGGAGGAATGCAAGGCGCAACAAAGTCTGCCCAGCTGTGAGTGCTCACTGCAGCTCCCCTCTTGGCCTGCAAGGGAAAGCAATCCCAAACGTGGCCTCCCATGCAAAAGCAGTGACACTGATAATGGAATAGGCTGCTCTGTCTCTTCTGTGGCAGGGACGAGTAGTGCACAAATGGAAGTGAACACAGGAAAGAGAATATGAAATAGAGAGCCTCCTACAACCTGTTACAGACAGTACAGGCCTTAAAGTAAGACATCTGCCTGGATTAGGGACATTTTTAAATAGCATGGCTCACACAGCCATCAAACTGCCCTGCACATTCATGTGCTGCTCTTCCTTACCATCTACCCTTGGAGGGCTTCCTAAAAACTACCTCAGTAAATAAAGTGGTCAAACTTCTGTTCTGCTGTGCCATTGTCCCTCAGTCCTCCAATCTCATAATCTCTAAACAGAGCTCCTCCTTACAAACAGGAGCATTAAAAAGCTTTGAGTCTGTTGTTCATGTGGCATCTCAGCGAATTAGACTGTAAAACATGGGAGGGATGATGAATATCCTGCCTTCATTTGCTGCTTAATTCACTTAGTATTACTCTCTTGGCCATGCTTTATAATACAACATTTAGTAATATCTATTCCCTTTAGAGTGTAAATACTGCTAGCCTGAGAATGCCATGGATATGGTATTTTATAATGAATGAACTGTATTCACAGCCAGAGTCTCAAAAATACCATTTCTGTATTTCAGCAACATTTAACAATCTGTTTTACATTTCAACAATGTTAAAAATGCAAACTATGCAGTGCTCACATGAATTAGCTTTCTTTTTTTTTTTTGTTGTTTTTTGAGTGGTTTTAGTTGGTTTTTATTTTGTTGTTTGGTTTTTGTTTTGTTTTTTCTTTGAGGCGCTAGATTCTTTGAAGTCTCTAACCCCTAAAATACTTCATTCACTGTCAATTTATAAGCATTTAAGTTTTTGATACTACCAGTGTTGAGGAACATAACTTAAATATAAACAGCATAAATCCATGCTGCCAGTGTAGGCATATGCAGCACAAACATCTTATCTAGACCAAAGTTTGTCGACTTAGCACATTGTACTTGATGCTGTGTGTCACCTGTCTCTTGTTTGTCTATAGATTAACACAAAAATGTCATTGCAAACCAAGTGAATAGGGCATAGACTAAGCACCTGCCACTTTTAAAACTCTTTAGAAGACTCTCTTGTTTATTTTGTAAGCACCCAGGGGTGCAGTTAAATAACTGCATTGAAACAAACAATACTGGTGATTATTAAGGAGGCTTTTCACATGAAAATTCACTTCAGAAAAAAAAATGTTTTGCAGATGTAGAGAAGAAAACTGTATCACTAAGAAGCACTCAAAATACTTTGGTGGACCAAAACACCTTTATTTTTCTCTTGGCAATCTGCCAAGTTCACTGTCGTTTGAAAAGAATTCTATAGCTGGAGGCTAAAGCAGAAACTGCAATGATTTAAAAGAGAATTGGCTACAGTAAGAATGATAAAGCACCATATCGTTAAAATGCAACTGGCATCTTAGCCTCCCTACAGCTCTTGAAAATGTGCTTACTCCTCAACTATTTACCAAGAAAGAAACAGAAACAATTGAAATCCCACAATATAGAAAAGTGTTAAAGAACTTAGAAAATAAGTACGTGCAGAATTATTTGCTGGTGGGACAGTAAAAATAACGATGCATTATACATGTCCAGATTGCACAGAAAAGCATATCAGAATACACAGCTGAATTTAGTTTTGTATTCATGTATCTCAATTAAACATATAGCAAGTGAATTAATAATGAAGGTCCACTTACATTTAGAAAATTAAAGTTGCTTTATTTGCAGCTTGCAGACTAAACATTTAAATGTTGTAGGACTGATAATATTTACATTTTAATGCTTGGAGAATCATCAACTGCTTTCTAAACTGCTTAGGAAATTAGATTTAGAAAGTCTGTGCATCAAAGCCTTGTGTAGTGGTCTTCTCTGGAAAGCTGTTTTGCAAGACTAAGACTGATAGAAAATAGCTATAGTTTCACAGAGAAGGAAGAGTTCAGAAAGGCCTTCAGCAGTTTCAGATAACAGAATTTGTTATTCAGATGTTGCTTACTCTAACAAGATAATAATATGCAGGCTTGAGTCAGAAAACAGCGCAACTGTGTTTTCAGGTTCACAGGGATGAATTTATTTACAGCTAGATGTTTAACTTGCAAACTCTGTTGGTAAGATTTCCCTCACAAAATTCAGTCTGACAGATTTCATTTGTTCAAGAACTGTGTCCAGTTTTACAATTAAATAGAGCTGCTTCACTCAGCATTTATAAATGACATCAGATGCCATAGCAACATGATTACAAGTTTCCATCAATTTGTAGAGCTGAGTAAATAATTATCAGTGAATAATTAACTAAACAAAATTAGCCTCTTTCTCTGCTTCCAGCATGTCCTCAAGCAGATTGTATTTTCTCAAATGTATTCCTTATTTAAACCACATGGAAGCACTCCAGACCCCACAGAACCACATCTTCAATATGCTGTAAGTCTATATGAGGTAGATGACTAGCTAAAAGATATATACAGGACTTCCCATGGGAAGGGCAAACCAAACAGAGGAGGAGGAAAAAAAAACAAACAACAAATAAAAACAACTGAAGATTGTGATCTGTATACTTACGTGCTTCTGCATTTTCTTTTGTTCAGGTCCAAACATAAAGGCATCCTATACCCAAATAACTCTTAACTATAAAAAATTGACTGTGCACCACACTTTAATCAGAAGTCACCAAAAAATATTTTCAGAGAGGGCTCCTAGCAAGAGTCTCATGTCCAATGGGATAATAGCAGCGCCTAGATGCTTAATTTAAAACCCTCCACCCTTATAGAAAGGAAAGCATGTGCCATAGCTCTTGCCAGATCTTGCAAGAATGCTCCCCCAAATCAGCCAGACTCTATTTCTAGTACTAGAAGCCCCAAAAGCTTTCACTTTCTTTGTCATAGGGCCACAAAGCAGAAGCCTGGCTGGCAGTAAAATATTTGTCACCTCACAAATCCAAGACCAGAAATACTGTACAGAAACAGTCCTGCAGGACAGGAAGAAGTTGAAAGTTTTAGACCTGTCAACTGCACTGGCCAGTTCTTGTTTCTTATAAACATTTCACTTGGGCCCTAGCAGCACAGAGACAGCACAGAAAAGAGACAAGAAGCCTTTCTTCCTTTACAAGAAATGCACTAGTCACAGAGTGAAGGCAAAAAAGAAAAAAAATCAGGAGCAGATTTTCCTTCCCTACCCCTGTTAGAAGAAAAAGATGCAGGAAAGCTTTCTTGACAGGGGAAAAAAAGATAAAGGTAAAGCTACACAAAATAAAAGTGTTACAAATTCTTAAGTCTAAGTAAAGCTGTTATAGCACATAATAGTGGTCATAAGTGTAATTTAGCTCAAAAGGGAGCAAACACTGTAGTCTGGACAAATGTCATCATTAAGCCTGGCAAATCCAAGAACAAGGTTTAGCTTTCCATGTTTGCATTGCAAACCTATGTGTCACACTGGGTCTGTTTCCACTGCAGCTGAGTGACTGCTGGGGAACCTTTCTCAGCTGAAACAGAACAGTTACACTTTGAAATTCAAAGGAAACAGTTGACAGTTTTGCTGGGAAACAATCCACGACCATGTTTCTTACAGTTGGGAATGAATTTGGTGTCTCTCCTACTCAAGTCTTCTAGGCTGGTCAGAAAGCAATAAAACACAAAACCTTTGTGAACCTGGATTGCAACTCAGCACCATGTGAAGTTGTCCATTAAAAGTGGTGGAGTTCTGTGGTGGTGGTTTTTAATTTTTTTTTTTTTAATAGTGGGTGCTCTGGACAGTAACAAACAGCACAATGTGTAAAGCCTAGAACAAGTCAGCTAAAGCTACAGTAGGTACATTCCAGCGGTACCCAGTGAGCCTCACCTAAATGACTCCCAGCCCTTCTTGACGTGGATGCAGTAATTGCCATGAATAATTGCTCAAAGACATCCCAGTGCAGCTTCCTTAGCCAAAAGGTTGCCTCACACACTTTCATAAATATGCTCTACTACAGCCACCAGGAAACAGGGACGTGTTGATTCCAAATTTGCATAACTGAGACAGAGACTGACCAACTTCCATGAGGGCAGAAGCAGCTCTTGGCAAAAGCAAGGATATATCTCTGCATTTCTGAAGACTTGACTTGCTCCCCAAGAAGCATATTTTTCTTATTAAACCCTCCAATTTCTTTTTTAATGGAAAAATGCCAATATCACACTGTAAACAGACTTGGTTTCACAGATTTCCTGTATCTCTGTCTGGAATCCAATAACAAACTGAGTGCACATTGATATGTATGAAAAATATGGAGATGATAAAACATCCACTCTGATTTAATTAGATTTTAGCCATTTCTGAAAAAAAAGAGAAATAGAAATGTTAAAACCTTGAGTCAGCTGCTAATGTTACTGAAATAATTCATCTTCCAAGAGACTTTTAAGCCACTAATGGTGCTAAATTCACTTCTCTGAGTTTTGACAGGAAAAAAATGGAAATGGCAGCTTCCTCCTACCATTAGCATTATCCCAAAAGGTACCTCTAGGTTTGATTTTCTTACCTAGAGACCTCTCCACATTGCTAACTACACAGGTTTGTAGAGCATGTTGAAGGGTAGTGAATAAAGTCAGCAGAGATTGCAAAATGTTTTGCCAATAATACTTCACTTTTTCTATAAGCCTGGTTCTGCCACCTGATTGTCATGCTGTCTGACAGACAAACCTGAATGAATATTAGCACTGTCTCATTCAGGATAAGACAGCAGCCATTTGCCAGCTGAGACAGGTAAAGCATGAAAAGATGACAACAGTGCTTTCACCATCTTTTAACAACATCTACAAACCATGCGACTCCTGCAGCAAACTGGGATGTTCCTTTCTGCCTCTACCTGGGTCAGATCCTGCAGCCAGGTTTCCCCTAACAAATAAATCCCATAATAAGCTTTTTCTTTTTTTAAACATATGTCAACCTGGGGACTTTGTGCACAGGCCTGCACCTGGAGCTAGCCCCAGGGCGCACGTACACAGCTTGGGAGTCGATCAAGGCAGTACTAACCTGCCTTCTCAAGTATCCAAGCTCTTCCTAGTTTTTTTTGTCTGTGGACAAATGAATCAAAACACTTTTCATGTGTCCTAGCAACCTGGAAACCAGGCAGCAGAGAGATCTTTGTCTTTGTAACAAACCAAGATCTGCACTGAAACGTTTGCTTACTGCTGCTCCAGAAGCACGAGCACTGTCCTGCTTATGGTGCAGAGTTACATCTGGCAGCTGCTTCTCAAACAGCAGTGCTCACAGCTCAGCCACCCTGCAAAAAACATTGCCAGGGAAAGATACATTTACTCACATTAACATAATGTTTATTCATCCTTGTTTTTTCCCTTCCCTGCACCCCACACCAAAAAGCTACATTTGCACGTAATGTCTCTTTATGCTATTATGGTTTAATGCCTTGTTACTACAGCAGTTAGATATTGAACAGCAAGTAGTGAGCAAATACAATGCAACAGTCAAATATGTAACAGGTGTTAATGACATTTTTCACCAAATGAAACTATATGCTATTTGGCTTTCTTAAATTCTGACACAGTTCAGAACATATTTATCACAGTGGACATCATAAGCCTTTTTTCTTTAATCATGAAGCGTGATTAAGGATCAGCATATGATTCAGAAAATTTCAGGTTTTTAGGTCTGATACATATTTAGTTTCTGAGAAAAGAAGACCTGATTTCAGCTGATACAAGCTAGAGTCAACTCTTCAATTTGAGTGGGCTTTGGATTGAGTCATCCTCTTCTGTACAAGAAGAAAACAAGATTTGTTTTCTCAAAAGAGAAAACTCTGGACTAACAGAATCATGTAATATCCAAATGAATATTTGTTACTTTTGTCAAAAGGACCACCAGAAAAAAGACCAAAGAGCTACTGGGTTATACATGGTAGAACACAGAAATCAGAATTACAAAAGAGTTCATGGCAAAAAGCACATAAGGAAAAGAATGGGACAGATGTTTTGGGGAAAGGTCTCTTTACACATCTGTAACCTTGAGACCTTAACCATGTGTTTGGATCTCAGTTGTTTATGTTATTACGTGCCTCTCTGTAAATTTTGTGCACAAACACATCCCCAGGAAAAGTCTGCAATCATCACTCATATGAATTATCAAAAAAATATGTAATAATTTCACATTTCACTGCAATAGAGGATCACCAGAGTCTGATAGGGACAGAAATACCTCATGGCATCAGAAATTATCATTCTGATATTATCTGGTCTGTTTACAAGTAGCTCCTTTAAAAAGGTTAGTGACAAGAAGTTAGAGGTATGATAGGTTAAACTGATATTTTCATTTTGTGTGCCCTAAAATAAATATAAAGGATCATTTCAAAATGTAAGGTAAGTTCTGGAATATTGTATCCTTTTAGGTGTCTATAGGGAATACAGCTGGGATAAATCTATCTAGATTTTACCACAGCTCCTCAAAGCACACCCGAAACCAGTGATAAAAAAGTACATTCTACAAAGACAGCTTAACTGTGAGCACATTGGCCAGTATAACATCTGAAATCTAAATGTGTCATTGCAGATTGAGTCATTTTATATCTCCACTTAGGTGTTAAAAAACAGTGCACACAAACACACAACTGTGGGAACTGAAGGCGGGTGGTGGGCAGAGAGAAGCAAAGCAGCATCACATTCAGAATAATCCACAATGATTCACAAACAGAACCTGACCTCTGCATTCACCTCTCCCTGGCATCTGATAAAAACAATAGATGGGACAGGTTAGGAATATGACTTCATCATTCTCACACATCTGAAAATATTGGAAAATCATTTTCTGTCATCTGAAAGCACTATAGAAACATGTGCAGAAAAACCAAGACATAATAACAGACCTTTGTTACCTGTTAAGTATTTTTTTTTAATATTTTTTAATTAGACATTAGAGAAATTAAACTGCTGGCTAAAAAACAGAGAGTCAGGAATATATGACTGACACAGAACTTCTGAACAATGTTTGACAACTCCCTTAACCTTTCTCAGTCTTAGTTTACCCACTCATGATGTGTGGCAGTGATATTGAGCTGCCTAACAGGAATTATACCCTGAAATAACAGGCTTATTTGATACTCAGTAAAGACTCCAAGATCTGTGAATGGTAGATGCTAAGGTTTCACTGGGCTCTATTAGGTCTCAACACTTTCTCTCCAAGTCCTCCTCTTACTGGGAGAGATGACCAAAAAAAACCCAACAAGAGATGTTGCTGGAGTTCCTAAGCAGAAGAAGTGTAGTTCCTGGGATAAGCTCTACAGGACATCAGGGCAAAGACACTGCTGAAACCTCCTTCCATTCCCACTCCCCCTTTTCAGGGCACATTAAGTTTTCTTCAAATAATTCCACAAGGCATTTTCCTTACTCACTAGACCAACATGGTTCACTAGACAAATGTAGTTTGTCATTTCTGCAGGACTCTTGTTTATATCCTTTGGAAAAATAATTGTTCTAGCCCCCCTTGGTGCAAGTTATTTTTTCATCTACCCTTTTGACTTTCAGTCTACAGGAAGAGCTACTGGACTCCCAGGAATGAAGAGTAAAGCCCTCTTAACTCCTCAGGACTTCAAAGGGAGGACTAGCTCACATTCCCATATACCCTTTAACCCTGTGAGCACCTCACAATGACAACAACGTTTGCCTCATAATCATAAATATCAGTATTAAATTCTAAAAATAGCCCTGACCAGCTCTTTGGGGTGGAGGACTCTGGACAATAGAACAAATATTACATGACAGAACTGGCAACAGAGCTGTGTTGGCTGAGGTGGCTGGTTCTAACCAGACAGGATTCTCCATCTCAGTGCCCTGCCTTGCTGTGATTATTTTACACTTTTTCTCAATCTGATCTCTAGCTGCTCCTGCTTTGATATTGACAAAGCCTGTCCTAGGGAGAGGACTATGCATTCCGTGGTCAGCTATTTGTTGAGACACTTGATGTCATGAAGTTGAAGACTCCCTTATACCAGGGTCTAGGCACACTCAGAGGTAGCCTGGAAGAGCACTTAATGCCTCAGAGATCCCACAGGGTTTTCACTTCTACACCTCAGTTTCAATAATGTCTTCCTATTTGGCTGATCTAGTTCGCTTCCAGGATTCAGTTTCAAATCTTTTAGGGTTTAAAGAAAACCACTAGACCAAACTGTAAAACTAATGCTCGCCTTTTTGAGCCCTTTCTGGTGGACATCCACAATTATGCCCGTGATCTCTGCATCACTAGGCCATGAAGGTTGAGGGGAAGGCTTGGAAAAATCTACACACCTTTAGAGACCTCAGTGCAGCTTTTGAGGGGTTAATGGGGTCACCACTAAAGAATCCATCATTCTCATTGTCCACTCACATATGCTAGAACGAAGCAAGAGTAGCACCACTAAACTCATTTAGTACTGCTGTGTCTGTAAACTATTGTCACCTAAATGGCTTTTTCTGTAAGAAAAAAAGGCAGCAAAAATTCACTGGAGAAAAGGAATACAGTCTCATTCTACTGAGTCAGATGAAGATCAAAATATAAAGGGACAGTTCAATTTAGTTCAGATCCTATAGCTAAATAAATATATAACACAGTCGCTTATTTATTTATTTAATAACCAGAAAGATTTTGGACCTCTGTGCTGCCACTGGAGTTTGGTTTCCTATTGTATTCATACAATATTCCTGGAATCAGCACAAAATCTGTTCAAACATCACTGTAGCACTTCGAAAACTTCTGTCGCCAGTGTACCCAAGTAGAAAATGCATTTTTGATGTTATGCAGAAATACATGCCTTGATGGAAGAGATGAAGATGCAACCCCAAGTGTTAAAAAAAATCAGAGAACATTTGAGCAGATGAAGACGCACTCCAATTTTTCTTTCTTTCTCTTTCAAGCTTCCTTAGTTCAAGATACATATTCCGGATATATAAATGATACATGTAAAGCAGAGCAGTTAATACAGATAGAGAGAGATTGACATGGCACTTATCTAAATGGACACTGAGATTCCAGGATCCTATTGCACTCTAGCTGATAGGAGCTTCAGAAGCTGTGAGTCAAAACTGACTTCACAAAACCACAACAGCACTTTTCACCTTTGCCAACAGACATTGAGTGAGCCAGTTTACAGCTCTGTGCCAAGGGCACATCATCCAGACTTTTCTATTTCAGCTGAAAGAAAACCCACTATCTGATAAGCTAACATGATGAATGTTCCAAAGACTGCACAACTAAGCAGAAAAGCCAAAAGATTCAGAACTTGCCTGATCTGAAATTCCCCCCAATTTAAAATACATTTTGCAAGTCTTACTAATGTGTGTATACACATTATCCTGCCTACTACACTCTGAAAATACTGAATATTCAGAACATGAGTTCTATATTAGTCAATGTTAAATGCCATCAAGGAAAAATTGACATCCCTGTTAAGAAACAAACCAAACCCCCAGTACCGCACAAAATTATTTGTAAGGCATGATTTGAAACATGCTATTATAAAGACAGCTTTTCAAATATTCATTAACTTCCATAAAACATACTATTCTTTCAGAAACTGTCCAATATGGCAGTAAAGCCTTGTATCACCTATTCATTCATCCTCCTTTTTTCCACCAATAAGAGAGCATCTGATTTTATTATCATAAATAATGCATAAATATATTGACACTATAAAGCACACAAACAACTCAAATCCTGTGCTCTTTTTTCACTGAAGGCAAATAGAGCCCACTATCAGTCCCCATCTGAAGAGCAAGGAAGAGTATAAACTGATGAAATTTTTTTAGAATTCAAACTTTTGATGTGGAACTATTTTAAGATCTCCTGAGCAGCCTCCTCTCTGCCTTCCTTTGAAGGATAGTATGAAGAACACACAATTCAAGCATCATTACTTCTACACACACAGGCTTTGTGTGTCTGGGAAAAAGTGTCTTTGACAGAACAGACAACTCACTGCTTGGTAAAATATGAGCAATATATAAACCAGATCAAGGATCCAACCTCTGAGTTGGATTATCATCTCTCTTTCATTCATTTCAGACACAATTTTAAAATGAGGTTCTGTTTCAGTATGCCATAGCCTTCTTGCACATTAGTAATTATGGTACCTCTAATAGCAATAAAGGGTGAGCCACCAAAGATCTGTAGCTACAGCCCTCTTCAGAGAAGAATTAAAATTTGACATTTCTAGTCAGCAAGTCTCAATTTCCAGAAAATTTCTAGTTGGCTAGAAGTACTGCGATACATAGGCTTTCTTCAGCATTTCAAGAATTTTATGTCTTCATGCTAAGTGAGAAGTGGATGATGCTTTTTACCCAAAATTAAAACAAAAAAAAGAGACATTGAACTAGGCTTTTTTAAATTAAAAGAAAAAAATACAGACTTATGCATTTTAGAAAAAAATGAAAAATGAGCAGGCAGCCCCACTGGGCTTCCATTAATTTGAACCAGCTCACCAAGGCCTACTTTAAATTTTGAGTTACATCATGTTCCTTCAGAGACCAAAGTCAACAAGAAAAATCAAGCACAGTCTTGGAAATTACATCGTCTGTGAGACATCCACAAAAGAGGGGGAAAAAAGGACCAAACCCAAAAAAACAACAAACCAAAAAGGATAAACCACAGCTACAGCCTGGATAAGAACAGACTTAGATGAACACATAAAACAATAAAAAAGGAACAATTACTGAGAGTAAAATTTGCCATGTACTCATAAGAATAATACATCCAATTTTGCAAACCAAAGACTTTATTCTGTGGGGGAAATCGTTATGTTTACAGACGTAGGAGAAAGGAAGGCTTGTAAACTAGTAAGACCATTTTTTTCTAAAGCAGAACAAAAAGTGCAAAACAAGGAATAGTATCCAATAGATTAAGCATTAAGCATACAAATCTTCCTGAAAGCAGGCAGAAAATCTGCCAAGTTTTTTCTTATGCATATTGAATTGAAATTCAGCATAATCCAACCTAGAAAGAAAAGCATTACAGGGAGCAATATAACTTCACAGTGAAAGCCTTGTGCTCATAGTGAAATGTGACATTTTTAGATCAAATGCCACCTCTCCCTACAACATGCTTAGTGATGATCTCAGCCCCTTGTTTTTTACTCTTTTCCTATAACTCACTTGTGCCAATTAAAGAACTCGGAAACTTAAATTTGTGTCTCTTTTTCAAGTACCTGCTGTAACAATGTAGAAAGGGTGCATGCAAAGTGCCATCTTTCTAACTTCATACTAATTGACATCTAGGTTGCAATAGGGCAAGAACTCTAATGTGATACAGAAAAATATTGATTTATGGTTATGACCTTCTGGCAGCCAGAGAAAACCTGACATTTGTGCTTAAAAACAAGAAATGTAAGTTGTCTCAAACTTAGAGACTAAGTATTAAACTCATTTCCTTGGAAGTGGTCAGGAGGTTTCTTCCTCCACAGCAACAGAAGAAGAGAATTTTCCATTTTAACCATGAGTAGGTGCAACAATTCCACTTGTTATCTTCCATTAGAACAGCAGAAGTAGAGAAACATTGAAAAAATTACTTGTAGTTTAGTCAATAGAGCGAGATAAATCCAAAATTCACCTGCTTTTAACTACTAATTAATCAATGCAATGATTATGGAACCATATTACTGATTTCCCTTTATGAAATAACTAAATGCTGCCATCAAGCCCTAATAGATGGGAAACAAAAGTTATATTGTGGTACTTCTCCTTACAACATTAAAAACTTCTCCTCCACTCAGTGCAAAATAAAGCCAATTTCCAAACCCATGCTAAGCTGAACCTTTTGAGCTGCAGTAAACCAACAGTATCTATGACACAATTGAAAAGCTTTTTAACCTTTTATTGCTTGATTTTGTCCAAGTCCTTGTCAATTAAGCACATGTACTGTGGACTGCAAGGAAAATGTAATGAAATGTGGTCAACCACTTTCTTCTTTCTTTGAATATGTTCAATATACAAAATGTGGAAAATCACTCTTTGAAATTAACCTATTTCCCTGCAATCAAATGTTAGGTTACATTTAACAAATGACCCTTTTCTCTTAGGAGACAAATCAATATTCATAGTTTTCTCTCCTGCCCTCTGTGACTACTGCTAGAAATCCTTTTTTATATAAAACTGAAGGAGCAGACATTTACTTTAAAATCCCTAGTTCATGTACTTTATTTCTCCCTTGCCATGGCTCTTCCCCAGCTCAAGTGCTTGTCTAAGTCAAGGTAGACAATCCTTTTCTGAAGCAAAGTGGGTTGTAGGTGCCAGGGCAGCTTGGCCTTCAGAATTGTTTTTGCCTGTGAAACTGCTCCTGTCTGTCCTCAGATAAAGAGCCTGTCTCCATCTGGACAGGGATGTCCCCAGCCAGCCCCTGCACATGGCACCAGCTTGGTGACTCTCCTGGCTGCGACACTTCACACTGATACAAAACAAACAAGAGCAAAGGCAGAAGCATCACTTGTGGTGATGCAGAGCCTGGTGCCATCCCCTGGCTTTGAGAAGAGCCCTTGTGCAGGATCCAGGGTCAAATCGCACCCCAAAACCTCCAAATAAGCTGATGCCAGGCTTGTGGGGCCACAAGGCCGTGGGCGGCCATCAGCAGGGCAGGGGTGGGACAATGCCCCTGTGCCATGCACACTCACCCGGCTGAGGGGAGGTCTGGGAGAAGTCACCATCCTCCCTGCAGTCATAGACACCCACAGGGAGCTTGTTCAAGGGCCCAGGGCCCTCCTGGCACCACAGACAGGACACAGTGGGGCAATGGGGCTCCCCTGCTGTCCTGTACCACAGAGAGGACACAGGCCCTGCAGTGGGGCTCCCCTGCTGTCCTGTACCACAGACAGGACCCAGTCCCTGCAGTGGGGCTCCCCTGCTGTCCTGTACCACAGACAGGACACAGTGGGGCAGTGGGGCTCTCCTTTTATCCCTCCTGGTGCCACAGACAGGACACAGTCCCCTGTGCTGCCATGGCTCCCCCAGGCTGGCCAGAGCCTCCCCACAGTGAGCAGGCAGCACCCACTGGCTGGCAGAAGTTCCTTTGTGTCGTGCCCCCCATGGCCTCACACTCATCCACTCTCAACCCAAGCCCAGAAATCTCTGAGTCTGCTCCATGACAAAATAACAGAGAATAACTCAAAATTAGAGCATTTTAAAATCCCCTTTTCCTCTCAGGGAGAGTATGCACAGTGTGGCACATGCAGCCCAAATGCCAGCATGTCAGGGCCTCACTTTGGAAATCCAGGTCATGGTTTTCCTCTTAGCTCCTGCCTGGGTTTCTCTTGTTTTCAGCTGGCCAGTCTGAGCCATGCACTCAGATGTGGAGATTTATCCCACAGCCATTGTAGCTGGATATGTTCCATTTTCTCCATTAAGTCCATTTACATAAGAGTGCATTAATGTACTTCCAGGTGTGCTGAGCTCAGAGTCAGCTCTTTGTGCATTTCCATCCAATGTTTTTGTAAAGCTTGCCTGCAAACCTAAGTAGGAGAGAGCTGTCCAGTTTTATTAAAATTCACATGTATCTCACTGGAAATGACTGCATGACCAGCACACCTCTGAGGGTCTCTTGCAGCAAACAGAGAACAGGGGTTTGGGTTTTTTCTCCTGCCATTTATAACTTCTTGTAATAAGCTTCTGTTTAGGGGCCAGCAAACTGAACATTTTGGAATGTTTTCATTTCTGCAGTTGCTCTAGATTGCTTGAAAAATAAAAGAAAATACACACCCAGTAGTTCACTACAGTGTAAGCACATTGCCATCACTGCCATACCTTTGAGTACTGGAAGTGAAATTGCCACAAAAAAATGAATGTTGTATAGTAACCACCATAGAGACTTTTGTCTAACAACTGTGCAAAATAACAGCAACAATAATATGCAATGAAATCAGGGCATTTGTTTTTCCTTAAATAATATGCTGTTTATAGCAAAACATAATAAATACTATCAATGAATGGAACAATAATAAACAAAAACTTGGGTTTATGAGAAAGCCAGGAATTCACAGGATACATACCTGGGTACAAGACTCAAACAATTCTGCCCATATGAAAATAAGAAACCACCTGCATGTGTTGTATATGCTTTATGAATTACAAAGATAGAGCTATTAGCATGGTTTATAGGCTATGCACCACACTATTCTTTATCAAAAAATGCTAATTTAGTGTCTCAGCTAGTCCGCAGATGCTTTATTGTATCATGATCATTTAGATTCCACTTTTCTCATGCCACAGTCAGATATTGTGAAAAATCAAGTTCCATTTACAGCATCCATTGTTATCTCACAAAGTAGCACTTCATGCTACTACTGATGTGTTACAGACTGTTAACAGCAATTTAGTTTTAAATGCCAGTGCATGCAAGTGTTCTGGATATGAATGCTAACAGAATGAAGTTATGCAGGTGTAGGAATTAAAAAGGAAAGGAAAAAAACCACATCACCACCTACACCACAACCCACACAGGAAATGACTGCCAGCTCTTTGAGGGAGGACACCGAGCATGGGACTTCTCTCTTTGCATTTTAGCTGTATGAAGTTAGTTTTTCCCCCTCACTCATCAGTGGAAACATCCTCCTCCAGGGATGTCTGAAGACAGGTGCTAATAACCCAGTGGTATTTATATCTCTGCACTGAATATAGAGAGAAATTAATTAATTATATTTGGCGGTTGTTTATCTTAGAGGTGGTCAAGAACATAGCAATGGCATATTAATGATCCTCACAGTTACACATGGTGCCTTACAGGCTGAGACATCCTAAAACCAGCATGGGGAGAGCTCTGCCTACAAAACAAGGAATTTTCTCATTCCTGGAGCAACTTCTTCTGTGTCATCTTCCACTTGGCTTGTTGTAACTCTTTGTGAAGTGCTTTTTGTTGACATCCTAACTAAATGAATTCATTATCCAAATATGTAAGCAGATGATTATAATTAATGAACAAAAAAAAAAGGCAATATCAAGTTAAGTAGACTCCCAGAGCTATCAGGGGGATGAGTGGTTGGTCCCATTTAACATCTATTGCTTTAATAAGCAAATGCCAACTGACTAAAAAATACAAAGAAGGAGCAAAGTTCAGGCTCTAATTAATGCCTTGCTACATACAAACGCTGCTATTCCCAGTTCTTTCCTAGATGTTTGAAACTCAGATGAGCTAAGAATTGCTCTAGCTAAAGTAGGCCACTCCCATGAATTGGACAAGAAACTGGTTATCTTTATAAATATCCAGTAAACCGAATTAATTCAGATAGATAATAAAGAATTGATGATACCACAAAAAGATTGTCCCTTTACCATATCCTTCCCTGTTCCTTCTCCCTGCAAAAGCTGCTCAAAGTGGGGTTTTAGCTGGGACAGATTTCCCTAGTGGAATTGCAAGATTTAATATTTGGCCTACCCCCTCTTGCTTTTTGCAATAAGGATGAAAAAGTAGGAGGTTGTTCTTATTAAATTGAAAATCCCTTTTGAGAGACTGCCAGAAATGAAATGGTTACTGTGCATTGAAATAGTTCTTCACCTTTTTGTTCAATGTGAAAGGCAAAAAAATGATGCAAATATGAAGCAATGTGTCAGTTCTGCTAAATAAAAATGTGCACAGTAAAACTAAATCACATATATTGAAGTGTTATTTTGGTTTTATGGAAATGTAATCTGTGTTATGACATTTGCATTTCATATAACTGCTATGGATAACTAATCTTCCAATGCATTGCATACCATTCTGTCACCAAAAGAAAAAAAAGTAATACTGTATCATCTGTTTCCACCTGTACACTAGAATATTCCATGACAAACGTATCAACATCAATTGTATAAATTCAGTCCTGAGCCAATGAAAAGTATGGATACATTTAATAGAAAGATTTCTTTTACCCTTAAACTCTACACAGCTATTAGAAGATATCATAGCGTGGTAGCAAAGGAAAAATTACAACTTCAAACAACACAATATATGGATGTTTGTATGCATTCTAAGACTTCTGAATTTTGAGTGAAAATTAAATACATCAATACAGACTGCCAATATGGAACTTTTACTGGAACTTGATGAAATTGCATGTTTCCCATGGCCAAAAATTATAGTTTTCAGCTCTGAAATATCTTATGTTATGCTACATATTACCAAAAAAGTGATACTTAAATACAAGTGAAAATACTAAGTATATTTGAAATTCATTATCCTTTCCCTTTTCCTTCTGTGTCCTTTGCTTTTGTTTTCCATTTGATTACTTTTGCTTATCTAAGCCATTATCCAACCTCTCCAAGATCCAATTCTCAACAAATACCTTTAGAGGAAGTTTTCATAAAGGGGTCACACATGCTTTAGCCCTGATTAAGCCTCTGTTTCACAACACTTTTGTAAAAAAAAGAAAAAAAGCCTTTAATTTTCCCACTTTGGAAACCAGTCAAAACCAAGGAAACTCCAAAGGAATAGAATGCAAGAGTAAGCCTTGGGATTTAACTCCCAACCCCTGGAATCCCTTGGGCACAAGGAGCAGGACTACTTGCAATAGAAAAACCAATATGCTCTAGTCCAGTGCAGTGTCAGGCAGCAGTAGACGAGACACAGATTTTCAGGTAATTCATTGACTTAGCACCAGACTTTTCACTGACTTGCAATGAGACTTGTTCTCTTCAGCTGTCAAGGGACATTTCAAATGGCTAAATCTATGCTTGAGATACAGAACGACCTAACTTCCTGAAGATTGCATAACTCATTGAAAACCAAACTAGCAAATGTGGGGTCATTTGATTAATTTTAGTGTAATTAAGGAAGATCAGCATTAAATGTATGTGTTTCTTTTCTTGGGAAAATCATGCTTTCCTATCCTCTGTGAAAGCCAATGCAAAAAAAAAAACCAAACATGTCTGTTCAATTGAATGTAGCTTTCTGCAGTGACATAGCTATATTTGGGATTCTTTTGTGTGCTGAGTTAGAAGGAGTAGCAGCTTTTTAAGCTCAGATGTGTAAATGTCCCCATTTATATCCTGGCTCTGCAAAAAATGGTTTTTGTGCATATTGCAGTCAGTATACACACACAAAAGAGAAAAGTGAAATAAAAAATATAATTCTCATATTAGAAAACTGAGTACTTACCTAGTGATAGCAGCTGGAATGAAAATGGCTGAAAGCAATAAAAATCCATTTTACCATTTAGTACAGTTTGTCAGACTAGAGAAATGGGATTGAATTTCAAAGCCACAGGCAAGCTGGCAGAAATCTGTGCTTATGCAGTTGATAGGGTTTTTTTTTCTCCTTTTTTCTTTTTTTTTCTTTTTTTTTTCCTTATTTACAACTCTTTTGATAAGCCTTCAGCAAGTTACATAGGTTGTTCTAGTTGTATCTCCTTTGACTGGATTAGAATACTTGATGACAGTTTGGATAAGTTTGAGGCAGATGGTTCTTGACATTTTTCATGCCATCAGTTACAAACCATGCAAGGAAACTCTTTCATCCTTTGTTTATCCTTCACTTAGAAGCCACTATGGTAGATCGTTAAACTTTCATTTTTCACAGTGCTGATTAAGGCGTACTACAAGGCAGATGTTATGCAGCACCATTTTTAACAATTTACATTTAGCACCAAAGCTGGCTTTGTACTTGTTCCAGTGGATCAATTCACATTTCAAAAACTTCAAGGTCAACTTCTAAGCATTGCTACTCTGTTGAACAACTAAATGTTTCATAAAGTTTTCCCTATGACTACAGCACTTGAAAATATGTGCTGGACACTGTTTACTTGTTTATATCTGCCAAAATGAATACAAGTAACTATTGTTCATCTCTGCTACAATTAAATGACAGATATAGAGCTATAAAATCCTAAGACTTACAATAAAATGAATAAAGATCACTATTTTAACACATGACAAAAAAATTATTTTCATTAAAAGCATTTTTAAATAACAAATAATTACTATTCAATTGGTCAGTTGAATACTGAAATACTATTCAGTTGGTCTTAATTTTTATCAGGTCAAGCAATAACATTTTATGGATGAAAATGTTTATTAGCCTACTACACATGTGTATGTGCATTTTTTGTTTTAGGATTATGCAAATTCTATGCTTCCTAGAAAAAATCTAATAGTTGTATGTAAACAAAAAACACGTAAAAGCACCTTTAGAGAATAGCAGAATAAGTACAGTCATGACAAAATACAATAAAATTAATTCACAGCCATTTAATCTTGATGCTCTGTAGAAAACTGAGTTTTGACAAATACTTGGGCTCATCAGTAAGTGATGTTAGTTCATTTTTTACTGAAAATTTACTGAGATTATCTGTAACCAATCATAGCAATTGGGTAGAAGCTTTTGTGCTAACAACAATTTCCTTAAAGGGACAATAAAGGGAAAAGGAACTTTTGATAACTGAAGATTCCTTTATTTTTTAATTCAGACTCCTCAAATTAGGGAATTAAAATGGAAAAAATAGTATATATGACATATAAAAGTGTATTTTATTGGATGAAGTTTCAAGAGCTTTTTTTTAATTTAGGGAATTTCCTATGTTTTTGTCTCATTTAATTAAGCTGTAGCAATATGTCACATTAATTATCATTGTCATGAAGTTAGGCAGTAAAAATTAGCAGATTGAATTATAATTTTATCCTCTGATACCTCCTGATTTTCATCATACCCTTTTCTTATGTTCAATTTATTCTTCCCCACCCTGCTTCCCCAAATCTGTGCCATAAAGACTTTTCTATCCTAGGCCTTACTCACTTAAGACTTCCCGTCTGGTACTACTACTGCACCCTTTACATCTAAAACCATTTCTTATCTGTATCTCTACCCATTGTTCTACTAAATTAATGTTTAGGCTTTTCTCAAATCAAAAATGGGTTTCCTCTGAGTAGTTCACTTGATTAATGACCAGAAATCAATGAAATGTTGATCTTGGGATAAATATCTATGCCATGGAAAATATATATGATACAAATATATCAAGAAAAATATTTTCTGTTCTGATCCTATGAATCTTAATTTCAGTAGTACTGGGGAATGCCTTCATTTCACTTGAGGAACTACAGACATTACAACTGTCAGTCATGCTAACAAAGATGTGGGGAGTGCACAGACAACACCACATGGTCACAACTATTTCTGCAGAAATCAGCCTGGAAATATTATAAAGAAAAGGCTACAAAATCTCAAAAAACCTGTCTGAAATGGTGCTGACTTGAGTTATGTATCTGTCCTAGATTTGATATTTTGCCACCCAAACCCATACACCAATCTATATTTATAAAACCTTGAGCAAATAAGGCTCAGAGTAGTGATGACTGTGTCATTCAGGAATGTGTAATGGCCTTGCAAATGCACTGCACAGAGCCTTCCTTTTCCATAGCTCTATCAGCAAAAATAAATATAGGAGATGAATACTAGTGGGAAAGCGTGGATTTCATCTTATTTTTGTTACATTATTATCCAGGCTTACAACAATATTTATCATCCTACAGTTTGATTTGTTATAATATATGTTTACCTTTTATCTTAGAAGAAAAGAGTATCAGCCCTCCAAGGATAATGGAGAAGCAATGTTATTTAATTATTCCAAACTATCTAGTGCTTTGGTACACAAAAGATAACAGTCAACATACTGCTACAAGTGTGCTGATATGCAAGCTGTGGTCAAGATAAAATATTTAACAGCAGAAAAATACACTTTATACTGCAGCTGCTATAATGGGATTTTAAATAAGGAGAAACAATTCTGTTTATTCTCAGTCTTGAAAATATGTACAAAGCTAACTACATTCATCCATAAATTAACTTGATAATGGCAGAAGATCGGTGTATAATGGAAGTTGACGATTTAACATTCACACACCAAACAGGTGCAGGAGAGAGAGCACATGCAGGTAGCTGCCAGCAGCACACTATCAACACATACAGGAAAAACCTGACGTTATCATGGAAACAGTGAAAGTAAAGCTTAAAGAGCTTGCACAATCATAGTGCCCCAAGGTTCATTTCCAGACTCAGCATAGTAACTCTGTACAGTTACATGGATTTGAATGTTTAGGAACAGATAAAGAAGAAGGAAAAAAATTAAAAATAATAACATGGACCACATTCTTACAAACTGGCATCACTCCATGGAAACAAATGCAGCAGTGCCAGCTGAGGATCTGACATTACATGGAAAAATCCTGAGGCACCTGCAGTTCTGTGGGGGTGAATAATTTATGAATACATGAAATTTTCTGAATAACATATTTTTCAATATTTTTCCATTCACTCTATCCTTTCACAGCCCATGTTCCTTAAACCCATTTATTACAAGCTTCATAGTAGGATTGTGACAATGCAAATTATTTGGCCAATCCCCACCCATTCAGTTTATTTGCCTACTGCAGTTTTTCTGGGAGGTGAAGAGAGGTGACTATTTTAGTGTATTCTTCTGGCAATTCTTAGAAAGTGATAGACAAAGGATGGACAGGTAATCCTTCCTGATTAAGAGGACAGACACAGTCTTTTCAGGCTTTCCTAATACCTTTGGCTGTACTATAAATGTTATTTCAGACTTTTCTCAAATCCACACTCCATTTTTACACCTAGGACCTATTAAATATTAGGTATTTTTCCAAGTCTGCTTACAAGCCAGAGAATGTAAAGGTGGAAGGCAAAGTATAACATGTCTCTAACTGAGCACCTCACTAAAATCCTTCTCCTAGGTTCTCATATGCAAGCCTAGAGATCAATAGCAAAAAAAGCAGTACCCAGCACTACTCCAAAATGTATTCTTTTTAGAAGAAGGGTCTACCTGTTGCCTGTGCTAAGGGGCTGCTGCCAGTTAGAGCATCACACATGAAGGCTGGCCTTCACCAGATGAGGAATTCACAGCCCTAGTTCACAGCTCATCCATTACAGATTTTCTCAACAACAGCTGAGATCCAGGCAAAGCCTGGGCATTCACTCCCTCTAGGTACAACTCCTCTAGGACAAAACTGTTCAGGGGGATCTTCCCTGAAAAACAACCAAGAAACTCACTATAGATCAGAAATAGCTTATTGCATTTCCAGATGCCAGGATACAATGAAATGTGCTTCCCAATGTGGAAGCATGGAGGCAAAACTCTACTGCAGCAAAAACATTCTGGCAGACAGGATTTTCATTCACTTCCTGCACTAATGCCTTCGTGGATTAGTCTGTAGTAGTGATAAAATGCCATGTGAACCTCCTTGGACAGCCAATGTCCAAACTGACGCTGCCTGTAGTGGATTTACTCTCTCAAGTCCAAACTTGAACAGCTCCCCAGACCCCCTCTGTCCCTGCTCTCACCCAGAGCAGGAGGTCCCTGCTGAGATGGGCATGAACAGATTGTGCTGGTCCCTGCACCCCACCACAACCGCCCATGTGACTTGCATGTTGGGGACACACACAAACCTGCAGCAGATCCACATTTGTCTGGGCCATGTGAATCCCTCCAGCCCCTCAAGCAGAAGCCTTTATTCCCACTGCCTCCCTTTCATCAAGAAATCCTGACTCTTATGTACACCTTTACAGCAGTGCTCTCCTCGCATGTGCACAATTTCCCATTAGTCTTCCTGAGATTTATGTATGCATCCAGAGAGGAGAATGGCCTCTATGAATGTTTTAACAATCAGAACAATGAAGCATTGTGCATCAGACTGTTAAAAATGTTTCTAAACACTGTGTTCAATACACACTACTTGATTTCCAAAGCTACTCTGGACAGAAATAATTTAGAAAACAACTCACAAGTAAACTAAAGCTCTTCTAATAAAACAAATATTTCACAGTTCATTTAATCTAAGATATTGAAAAGAACTGCCAGTACTCAGGTACGTGACCTGAAGCACAGAATTTTATTGCTTTCTCCACCAGGGATTAGAAATGTTTGGAGTAAAACAGTTGCTGCTAGGCAGGGCTCCTTCAACCTAACAGTCATATGCCAGGACCACTTATCCTTACCCTAGCAGTAGGTAAAAGAAGAGGGGGAAACTGAGGTCAAGAAAATGTCTTTTTTTTTTCTCCCTTTTATCTACCACATTACAGAAAAATTTCAAAACTCACAACTAAACAAGTGAAATACTTTAAATCATTTACATTTGTTAACGTGTACCAAGGGCTTTACATTTTCTGACATATTTTTTCTTCTTACAGGAAATGCTTTGTTCTACAAGGCACTTGGCCTTGTTGGTGCATGGTGCTCTCTTCCTTTTCTTACAAAACTTTTCACTCACCACTTTTCCTCCAATATTCGTCTATTTCCCCTTCTCTTCCATTCAGTGAGATGCTTGTTCAGAAGGCACAGGGCTGTCATTAAGGGGTCAGTCTGCACTCATGATGGTCTTGCACCATGTTTGCAACAGATGAAGCCCCCACCACCCAGACAATATTAGTGAGCAATGCCCCGGGTATTTTGGGAGCAGTTAGGACTCATCAGAGCTTTCAAGTGTCAGGCTAGCCACACAAAGTATACTTATCTTTTTAACAAATAGTTTTTTCAGGGAATAGTGCACTAGGTGTTCTTACTGCATGCTGTAATTTGTTTCACATTCTAGCATGCTAATAAAAACCAAATTATACTCAAGGAACTACATCTCTTCTGCATTATTCTCAGCAAGCCAATGATTTATCAAAGCTCTCGATCTCTAATCTTTAGATGAACTGACAGTTTTGCAGTCTGAAATAATGAATGCGTTCACAAGGAAAAGAAAGGTAGTCAAATTAAGTATTCCTCAAAATTTTTAAAATTATCAAAATATTTAAACTGATTCTAATTACCAGCATCCATGCTGTCTGTACATAAATTGCACGAGGCCTATCTCAGCCAAAACATCACAGCTATTCTCCCCCCTAAAGAAGGAGCAGATCCATGATAGTATCCTTTTATTATATTAATCTTCAGGGACTGTTGGGAAAACCCTTGCAGAAGGGTGTTCTCATGGAAAATACAGCAGCATATTCTAAATATAGATGTAGCAATGGTGAAACTTCTGAGGATCTCACCAATCCCAAATAAAACCACACCTCTCCCACTATTTTTTCCACAGCATTAATGCTGGCTACAGATTTCACTCCATCAGGAGACTCAAAGGCTGTTGCTGTTACTTGTTCATTGTCTTCTAATCAAAGATAATTTGACAAGTGAAATTATATTTAAAAAAATCCAATAAAATCTAGTCCTCTGAACTCATGTAGAAATTTAATTCCAATTTAAATCAATGGGATTTATGGGCATAAGTGCCTTTGGGACTTTAAATCTTAGTATATCTTTAATACAATGTAATAATCAATAGTTCTCAAAGCAAAAGGACCAGCAATGCTCCAGATCCCTTATGAAGATAGGGTACTTTTTTGTCAGATGTCTCTGAAGACACTGAAAATAATTATTTGCTTCCTTAAAAATCATCAGAAAAATATTAGAAGTTAAATAAATTTTTTTTTATAAATACATGTGAATGAGCAAAGTGTCACTCATTGGTTTATTCATGTTTATCAGATATAGACACTGAGTAAATCTGTCTCGTTGGGAGACCCACAGATAAATAGACATCTATTGACAATATGGATTATCATGAGGTATTAGCCCTTACATTAAGAAAATACATTGGAAGTTCCATAAGACATCAATAATGCATAGTCCTAAGAGAAAAAATCAAGTAAAATTTATCTTTTTTCATGTTATTTTGAATAAAAATGTATAGGGACAAAAATTTAAAAATAAAGGAATATCAAACTACTTTAGGCAGAAGTATAAAGTATTTCTTTGTGTAGATTCTACATATAATTTTCTAGTTTTTATTATTTCGTATACTTGTATGGTCAAATGTGTAAGATACTAGGATATTTCAGTAATTAATATAATGTAAACCAAGAATAATAGAAGGGCTTAGATTTGCTCGTTCATTAGGTGGTTCTCTGCAAACTGCACCATGTTCCTGTAATGTTTTAGTTAAAAGAATAAAAAATATCTAATTGAGAAAATGCTTTGTTTTCTCAATCACATTTTACCTTATTATTTACACTGAACTCTAGATAAAACCTTAGTGGCTTGATCTTCAAGCACTTGGTGTAAGGAGTCCACATTCTGACAAATATGGGAGTTTTACTACAGAGCTCAGCTCTTTACCCACTTAAAAGTTTTGAGTATTTATTTTGTTGGATTTTCCACAAAGTCATTTCAGTTAGAGCACCAGAACCTTACATAATTTTGGAACTCATGTGTTGGCAAATTTCTTTTATACACATCCACACAAACAATGCATTGCCTTTGGAAATGGACACATATTAATCAGAAATTACTTCCATCCATTAGTATAAGAACATCTAAACAAAAAGAAATCAAACAAAAAGAGCACTGGTTAGGGAAACCTTTAGCACTTCACCTGGGCTTTTGCCTGCCCCAGCTGGCAGAAGGAATCTAGGTTGGGCATGCTCATAAATATCAGTTTTTAAAAGGAATCTCTTTTGTCTATGGTAAAGTTAATTTGAAGAAAAGTTCTACCACAAAACAAAGAAGATCAGTCTGGGTTTCTACTTTGCAAAAGCTTTGGAGAGAAGAAATTTATTGTACTAAGCCAAAGCAACTACCACACCACACAATCAACTTCCAATAGAGCAACTTGCCTACAGAATAGCCCAGGAATGCAGCATGCAAGTAGATATATAATAGTCACAAGTTTGTAAATAATGGATTGGTTAGACTACCTTAAACCAGATTTGGTGAAAGAAAACCAGTAATCTTTGAACTTCACTTAAATATATCCACCTAACATGAATAATTCACTCCAATTCGCCCCTGTTGTCAGGTGATGAGAAATAAATGGTGGACACCAACATGAGGGGAGTTCTTTTATAGTGTCCATTTCCAAAGAAACCAAATGAAAAATCTGCCTTCTGTTACAAATGAAAAGGCAGGATTCAGACTTCAAATGATCAAGCTTTTTCTAGAAAAAGTACAGAAGAGAGCCATCATTTTTATGCTTACAATGGTAGAAATAATGCCATTTTTCTCTAATCTTTAGATAAAGATATGGCCATTGTTGGTCTATTGTGGACTTAAACTAAATTTTGAGAACTGGACCAGTTCCATACTGACAAATAATGACTGCTCATGTCCCAGAAATCTGCACTACAGTTTTCTCTTTGCATAGCTCTTGGTGTGAGATGGTCATGGAAAGAAAGAGCATTACCTTACTTCTTCCCACAGCAGCCACTGAGTAACTTTTCTTTACAAAGCTATTCAGTATTTCTGTTCCCTAGCTTTTCTTCCATGATGCAAGAGCCATGGTTACAATAGGCAGCATTATTTTTACACAGCTTGTCTGATTTTATCTTTTATTAGTTTGCAAAGAATAAAACAGGATGGTGGGAAGGAAAAGCTGCTCTTCAAATACCTGCCCTGTCATACTTCATGTGCTTTTTCCTGCAGTGTGCTTAGTGTTCAGTTTTGAGCCGAGCAGTATTTAGGCAAGTGTGGTCATAAATTTGCTTGTGGCATTATAAATGCCTTTTTCATGATTACTATTCTTTAGCAATTATCTTTGCTAATCAATATTTTGCAGTGTTTGGATTCAAGGCCCAGAAAAGTTGTCATGTTGTAGACTTAGGATGTGCTTATTGATAACCATTGAGACCCAGCAATGTGACTTCAAGGAAAACAGAGACAGGTCAGGGACCCTTGGCATGGTCTGATGTGACCCAAGTTCAATGTGTGGAGATGACAACTGATTTACATTGGCTTCCCATACAGTGATACGGCAACAATCCACAGTGAAACCAAGCACTATTCCTGAAAAAGCTATCATCCAAATTGTGAGCACAGGAATAAAATTAAATTGGCAAACTTTTATGTACAGACTGTGATTTCCAAATAGTTTCCTGTTTTACAATATTTTCTAAAATACCATGTTTAGTGGTCATGTACAGTGATCCTACACAGCTCTGAGGAATACAGATCATTCTTTAATAGTTAAAATGTGAATGCATTCCAATAATCTGTCTTGATCTGTACCAGAAGCTACATTAAAAACAGGACTCCAATATGTGTCTCCTGAGAAGGTGGCTATTTTAGCAGAAGGTGAGAAAAAGAGAGTCACAATATTGTATTTCCCAACGTTCTGCAGTAGCAAAGGCTTTCAGAGATTTCCAGGAGTTAAATACCTTTACAGTTAACCAGATGAAGAACGTACAGAATAGAAAAACAAAATTATACCAAGTGCATCTGTGCTTAGGAAAGGAGGAAGACATTCCTCACACCTTCTTTCTGAACCACCTCTGTCCCTGGCTCTGGTTGTGTGGAACAGCTCCAGATTCCAAACCTCAGTGGAACAGCATTACATTTCACCACCTACCATTTAGTTAAAAACTCCAGCATGAGGGATTGATAAATCCAGGATAAATTTCTAGACTGCCTATGTACCAATCTTTTCTTGATGGATAGATGACTAACAGGAAATACTTCAGGTCTTTAAGATGGAAGCAACTATTTGTAAATTGTTTGCCCAAAATACAAGCATAAGTTTTGAAACTCCTCCCGTTACACACCTGATGCTTGACATTGTGTGAATCAGTCAAACAGGATTCATGCCATATGCATAAGACACATGTGCCACAGTAGCACCTCTGACCATTTCTTACCATTAGCATAAAATGCTCCAAATTGATTGGCAGTTTGTGAAATATTTAAAATATTCAGAAAACAACTAACAAATTGTTATGAATCCTATATGTCAAATAAAATTGCACTATGAAACATGAAAAAAAGTTATACTTAAGCTGCCAAGTATTTCAAATGTAGATGTGAACATTCTGTTATCTTTCTGTTTTACCGGAAAAAAAAATCTCATACAAAAAATTTAGAGTGTTGCTTTATTTCATTATAGTACAGCAGCTTTTATCAGTAAGGGGACTAATTTCTGTAAATGGCAGGGCCAATAACGGGTTAAATAAAATTCTCAGAGTACTGGACAGGTTAGTCAAGCACTCACTTCCCAGTTACATCTTTAGGTTATTGCTTCCGATATTTTACCAAGAAACATGATCAAGACATAGTGCACATAATTTCAATTTGCAATTTTTCCTTAATAGACATTTAAATGTGTTTTTCTCCCTCTAAGTACATTTGTATTAAGAGCTCATTTCAATTGCTAAAAAAAATTTGAAATTGCCAAATTTTCAGGGGCATTACTGGGCCAAATCTGTTTCCAATATAAATCTAGATAAATGGATTTACTGCACCAATAACTAACAACACTGGTGTTTTACTTACTCCTATATATGCTTTTCATCTCAATTATTTTCAATTTTCTATGGAACACTGCTAATAAAGATACATTTTCTACATTTTAAAGGTATTTGAAGGCTTTCTGGAAAATAAAAGGCAGTTTTCATAAATATTGAACTTCCATTTTTACAAGTGATTACATTTAGAAATATATAATCCTACAAACAGTCACACTGTATATGTATGGAGTCAGAAGAAACGTGAGACTAAGTAAAACCTTGTAAAGTACACAGCATAATTATGCAAAGCTGCAATGTGAAGCAATTTATGCCATGGCCAATAGTGGGGGCTAATACTAAGAAGAATTTATTTTAAAAATA
This sequence comes from Camarhynchus parvulus, assembly GCF_901933205.1. Classification (NCBI taxonomy): domain Eukaryota; kingdom Metazoa; phylum Chordata; class Aves; order Passeriformes; family Thraupidae; genus Camarhynchus; species Camarhynchus parvulus. Next base: position 11,286,148 of record NC_044581.1, on the reverse strand, counting down.
GCAGAAAAAGAAGATCATACACCAGCTATTCAAGCAGAAGTAACAAAAAGTTTTATTTTGAAGGATGCCTTTGCATAAAAATGCTGTGATTTCCCTTAAAAGAGATCTTGCTTTTGTTTTCTTTAGTTATAATTGGGCTAGAGTGGCAATGTAACACCCATTGCCACCTTAGGTGCTGCAGTCACAGCATTCTTTGTAATTTACAGTAGAAAGTTACTCTGGATTCCTCAAGTTCCAGCCTGGCCAAGCCCACCCAGCTCAGCCAGCTGGTACCACACTGGCATCAGTCTCAGCACAGACTGGATAAGCTCATTGCACACTGAGCATTTACTTATGTAGAGACACATCAAAACAGGCTTTCCACACAATTTCAGTTTCAAATTCTTGTACTTCTTGAAGGAATAAATCAAAACCAGAAAACACTTTGACTTATGCTTTGGATGGTGCTCAGGGATACAGCAGCTCTCCTGCTAGACTTTTTAGTGATCTTAGCAGCTTAAACAATCCACCTGGCACCTCACTCTCCACATGTAAAGGAAGAGATGTGTGATTTCCCTTTTTTTCTGACTTGCCTGTTTATTTCAGAACAGTAAAAAAAGATACATCAAAACCACAGACTTCAGGGAACTTTAATCTGTCAGGCATATAAGAAACTTTACTCCTAATCAAAGTATCTATAGACACTAAGATATTTCAGTATATTAAAAAGGCTTCTCTATTCTGTTGTGATTAAAAAAAGGAAAACACAGCACCCATAAAATTCTAATTAGAGAATTACTGATTCTAGGAGAGACGAGTCTGAAGAATACACCTTTATCAAAAGGGATTTATTAAAGAAAAAACTCAAGACAACTCTACCATGTATAGCAAACCAGTCTGTCCCCCACTTCCAAATAATTCTCATTTATATTTCCAGCCTACTAGCAAGTGCCATCTTGCCTTATTTACACTGCATACTGACTCAGAAAACCGTACCAAAAACCCTGTATTTCAATTCCGGCCAACAGTAATGGAAAGTGTAACCTAAATTGCCTTACAAATGCTTCTTGCATCCAGAAGTGAATTAAACTAAACTTCTGGGAAACCTGTCTGCTCAATGCTATTGTGCAAAGGACGAAGCAGATCTGAGGCAGGGCAGGGATGGGGGATATCCATTTGCATAAGGAAGATAGCTCCTTTGTAAACATTGATACAGAATGGCAAGTCTAGCAATGACTTTTTCCCCCCTAAACTCTCTCTCCTCTGACTTACACATCCTTGTAATATATACTGCTGTTTTGACTTGAGCTATGCACCCAAATAGACTATTTGTGGAGCATTTGTGATGCACAGATCTATTATGCACAGCTATCAGAGGTCAAACACAGAGCAATTCTATACCTCTGATGTCAGCCTGAACAGAAGCATTGTTCTTGGCAGTGACAGGAAAAAGGCACCACATCCAAATTACTGAAAGCCTTCTCATGCCAGAAGAAAAAGCTGTCAGTTTAACAGCTGAACACAGAAGGTTCAACCAGTATATATCCTTCTCATTCAAGTAACATGAAACCCTGGAAAAAAAAAAAAGAAAGAAAGGAAAAAAAAAAAGCTGGAGCTGTGTCAGATTTTTTAAGTTGGAAAAGCTCTTGTCAACGCTGAACAAAGAAAACCAGCCATTTGTGTTGCCAAGACAGTGCTACTGAATTACAAAATAAAAGAGAAAGAAGGAGCCTTGGTATAAATATATAATGTGGATGTCTGTACTGAAAGATAAAATATTCTCAATTTACTATATTTTCATATTTACACTGCAAAGTAGGCTGCAAACAGTGTGAATATCTGTTAACATGCACACTCACACATAGGTATATGCTGATCTATAGTAAATCTATAAAATTTCTCCCCTATGTATATTTCCCTCTTCTGTATTTCATTACTCAAAATAAAAATAGTTCTCTAATTACCACACTCATATCTTATTCATGCTCAGTGTATGTTCCTTGAGCAGCATCCCCAAACTGCACAGGCTGTACTTATAGACTGGGGAGACATCTCCCTGCCTGGGGTGAATGACCCCTCCACATATCTTTGACAAAACAGACCTTAGCATGTCAACAGCTATCCAATAATGATACAAGAAAGAGTCCTCTGACTCTGGGCTGTATGAAATCAAGGTGTAGGCTGTGTCACACCCTGAGGCTACAATCCCCTCACCATTCCCCTAGAACAAAATGTTGCTCAGTGTAAGGGAAAGCTGTTTGAAACTACAGCAGTGATTACCAGACCTTCACTTTTTCTCCTCTTAGTTTTAAAACATACACTGGATAAACAGCAAGCATTTGTAAGAGTTAAGTATGTAATCCAGCTTACAGGCTATATTTCATTTTCTAATGCATAAGTAAGAGAGATTTAAAATTCCAGTAAATAGTTCTAACCAGCTACATCAAACAAGTGAAGGATTAGATGGGGAATGTGCACAGATCTGTCATCTGATCTGCCACATGGTCCTTGAAGAAATATCAATCCTGATAGGTGCTTTACTGGTTTTGTTTTCCACTGCCACTGGATAAGCAGTTTAAAAAGTGACGCTGATTTTTAGCAGAAGAACCATGAGAAGTAATGCGAGGAGACAGTTGTACACAGTCACAGGATGAATTCAGAATATTAACATGTTACTCTCTGCCAACATTAAAGAGAGAATTGAGTTTAATTTCATTCCTGTGGGTTGCTCTCGCTTTTTTGTCAATACAAAGCAAAAATAGATCATTTTAGCTGATTAGAAGTTCCCATGTTCTTCTTATTTATCTCACACTTGAAATCACAACACTCAGTTTGTGACAACGTAATTGTCTCCATAGAAACTGGTTCCCACGAAAGGGAGCATTTGCACAATATTTGGACCCTGTTTACTGAAAACCTGGTAAACACGTGTACTGCACAAACTGTCACCACTGGCAGATTTCACAGAAACCCACAAACCAGTTTAGTAGGGATTTATTAAAACAATATTTTTTCTACCTCTAACCAGCCAAAAAATAAATCAATCACTACATGAAGACTACATAAACTTCTCAGAATCAGGATACATGGCTCAGTGTTCTTTTATGCTCACATGTAGCTCTGCTCAGCCTAAACTGTGCATTAGGTGTCTGATTACCAGGACACTGACTCACAAACCAAAGCAAACACTGCGAATGCTCTTTACAGTATAATGGTCTATACCAAGTTTTCTGAGGTTAAATTCCTATTACCTTTATTTTTCATCTGCTTCTAATTTTAGACCTTTAATCATCATTGAGGGTCACTTTAGGCTCAGCTTTGACATCAAACTAAATTCTCAAAATCTTCTCAAATACAAAATTTCTATAAAAGCTTTTAGGAAATAGTGGAATGTTGAAATTCTCTTTATTTGGCTGCAATCACTGTTTAAGTGAGGCTCTATTCCTTTGCTGTATCGATAGCTGGTACTGTTTGTGTACATAGCAGTGAGTGGGATACATCTTGCCTAATTTGATTCTTTGTAGTCCCTGTACAGCCATCAGTAGGTACTGGCAGGTAACAACTCAATCTGCATGCTCAAAACAAGTACCTAAGAGTAAGGTGGTGTCTGGAAATGAAGTCAGTGACAAAATTTTAATTAGCCTCCAAAGTAGAGCACATCCTCCTGTGCCACTGACCTGTGCGGTCACTGTGACCACCCAGGCTGGAAGAGGGGAGGGCACTGCTCATCTGCATTTCCAGTGATTTAGAAAGGTGAATACAGGACAAATCTAGTGATACTCTTCCCAAACACCTTATTTAAATTTTTCATTTTGTCTAACAGATAACATTTTGCTAAAACTCTCAACAGAAAATGTACCTTGTGGCTTTTGGGGCAGGGAGAGCTTTTTCAGGATGTTTTTTTGGTCAGGTATGAAAAAAAAAAGGGAAGACAGAATTCGTGAACATCTAGCAATCAGTACAGCCTGCATACCTCAGGACCAGCCATTTATATGTAGGATCCCACCATTTGAGGGTGTCTTGCCAGAAAAGAAACAGATGGTGCCAATAAAAAGCAAAAATGAACTTCATTCTTCTATAACAAGGCAATAAACCCCAGCATAATATTATTATTTTCCATAAGTCAGGTCTTAACACATCGGGGGCAAAAGATGAAAAAACTGAAAAAAGAAATCTTGTGCTTTTGTTCCAAGGCTTTGATGTCATCACTGTTGGTTTTTGGAAAAAAGCTCGCAAAACTCTAAAAATCCCTTTTAGCCTTTAGGTTCCTCTGCTTAGGGATTTAGTAAGGATGTCAGTGTAGGGTTACAGACCAGATGACAATTCTCTTTGCTGCCAGGTGTATGTGGGCTGGAGGGATAAATAAGATGCATGGAGATGAAGTTTGTAGTTATCTCTTTTCCCATATATTGACAGAATACATTTCACTATGCACTGACTGAGGGTTTTTAAATTTCTCTCCCGTCTCTACAATCCCTTGTGTATGTGAATGTTTTTCTTTCTCTCTTGTTTCACCATTTTGGCTTGCAAGTTTATCCCACACACCTGCAAGACCAGGATCTTTCAGTCACAAAAAGCTGCCAGAGGTCTCATGACAAGGAGGAGACATCATTTGGAGCATCTTTTTCAGCTTCATTAATAACAAAACACCTGTGAGCTAGGGAGTTTAAGAGATTGTGTCTTCATCATTTATGAATCTTTCTCCCTGCTGTGGCACTTAGTTCTTTGCCAGCTCAACCTGGCACAATTCCTCAGCATCCAAAATTAAAAAAGGAAAAATGCACTTTTGTCTGCAGTGAAAGCAGCATGGATGGTGAAGGCAGGGAGGAAATACCACCAGGAGCTGCAAGCCTACCCTTGCTAGAGTTGGTAAGAGTGACAAGCCTTGACATTGCTGCCTACTTATTCTCCATTTGACACTTTCCTGTTGCTGTAAGAAAAATAATGGACAAGGGAAAATATAATCCTAATGACTCAAGTATGACATTACACTGCTCCTTTCCTCCACAGTCCCTTTGCAAACTTACCATAGTACATGGAATTTAAAATTTTATTGGTGAATAAAATAGCTGTGGCAAAAGCAGAGAACAGCTTTTAAGCCTATCTTTCCATAATACATTTCTAAAGGGAAGAGCTGCCATTAACAGGTTCTTGCCATGAAAGGTTAAACCCTATCACAAAGATTTATTTTTTAAGTCATTGTCTTTACTGGAAAGCTTGGATGAACACTCTCACAAAATGTTCCATTCTGAAGCACTACCAAAGGAAGGACATTTGATTTGCAACCAAACTAACAGCAGCTATACAACACGGTGTGGTTAATTTGACCTCTGAGGACACTGGAGCACTTTGCAAACTATCCCAGACTCCCAGGCACTGAAATGGCCTTTTGATATCATCTGAGTTATTGCCATCCCCCATGAGCCCTTTGAAATTCTCTCAATACAAGTGTTAAGACCCAGGAGTCCTTTGGTAGACAGTATAAATGCAAGCCAGAGATCATTGTATAAATCAATTATTACATCTCACAGGGTTGTTCAATAGGATTAAATAACCTGAAGGTCTGATAGATATCCATATCTAACTGCAGCAGACACAATACCAACCACCATCAAAGAATGTACCTGATGTTATAGTATTAGCATCAAATCTTGGATGAGAAACAACATCTTTAAATGCCAGAGAGTCACTAAGGCACAGAAGTGAATGACCAAATCTGTCTTTTGTTCCTTTTAAAAAACAAGCTACAGCTTCTGAAATTGCTTTTACTTTGGAGATGGTGCAGAGGTGCACCATCTTCACACTGATGCTGACTATGTCCTGCCCTCTTGTCTTTTGTAGTATATGTGAGTAAAAATCTCAGATTCTTACAATCTGAGAAACACTTTTATTTTAGCATATACAGATTTTGCAAGCAATTTCTGTTTTATGTACTCCTTGGAGAAGAAATGTAGTAAAAATAATCATCTGAAATGCAAAGCCTGAGCAAGAGCTGATGTACCACAGGTTTCCCTCAGCTCTGCTGATGGACTTCCATGCAACTAACAGGGTCTTTCCTTTTTCTTTAGCAAGGCATTTCTGGCTGCCCTAGAGTTGTGCCACTCTGTGATATAATCACACATTCTGCAAGCAGAAAACGAGTGCATCTGTTACTCATACTCTGGTGCTTCATCACATAAACAGTGCCTTGAACCTGCCCCATCAGGGCTGCTGTCCCAGCAATGGGTGTAGCCCTAACAGGAGCAAGCGTCTCTCTGGGATGTGCCTGACTTACAAGTTCAAATTCAGACACAAAGAAATGCAGCTGAGACCTTTGTTCTTTTCTCATGTGGCAAGTACCAGAAACCCCACTGGGAATTCAGAAGGATAAGATAGATACCATGGGTTTCCTCAATGTTCAGTGCTTGGGAAATCAGGTTTCAATAACCCCCACCACAGATTAGTTGGTAATTTTAGAAATTCATATATTAAAATCTCACCAAAAAAAACCAAAAAACCCCAAAAAACAAAATAATAATCTGAGAAACATGCTATTAAAAATTCACCCAGTTCATATGGTTTTGAATATTCCCAAATTCATTTTTACAGCATAACTAAGACATGGACAGAAAAACTGAACTGCTTTTAATGGTAGGACATTCCACTGCTGTGCTGGCTGAAGAGTATAATTCAGAGAGCTTATTGCTTCGTTCTGAGTCACTATTTTAGTCTAGTTTGTAAAGAAAACTAGCAAGTTGCCTAAATATGTATTCTTTTGTGAAAAAAATAATTAAAAAACCCTGTAGGATGGAAAACACAGCATCCTGGGTCAAAGGCTAATATCAAGAAGAAAAATATTGAAGATATAATATATTGAAGAAAAAAATGAAAAAAAGGAGAAGACATATACAGTGAAAAGAGGATATAAGAAAACAACTGAGTGAAAAAAAGCTAATGCAAAGGAATTTTCTGCTTATTGTTATGTCTCTATTCTCTCATTCTAATTACCATATACTTTAGCAAATTAAAAAGACAAAATAAGCAGATGAGATCCACAAGAGCAATAAGCCTCACTCACAGATTAAAAGCAGGTGGCAGAGTGAGAGAATGACATGAATGGGGTAGGACTTGTGCTCTGGAGGAGAAAGAGGACGTGGACACAGCTCTCAGAGCCTGGGCTCCCAGCACCTCTGGGGAGTGGGGCTGCCCCCACAGCCAGGCTCCCACAGAGAGCCCCAGCTCACAGGGCAGCACTGGCCAGGGCTTCTTTCTCACTCAAGTAACATGAAACCACAGAGAGAAAGCTAGAACTCCCAGATTCAGGGTAAAGTTACAAAAGCTTTTGTCAGTGCCAAACAAAGAACACAACTGAGGCAGTGCCATTGAATTAATAAATAAGATATAGAGTTTCAACTTGTATTTATAGTCTAAGTATACAGTCTGCTACCTGTGCAATGCATGTATCTCTCCTTGCCTTCTAATATTTACTTATAACTAATATCTTTAATGCATAAGTAAACGTTATATAGAAAATATAAATTCTACGAGTACAATATGGATCTCCCACTGAGTACAGAAAATCACCCTGCTGAGAAGAGTGTCTTTACATTACAATCTCCTATACTAGCTTTTCTACACTCCCAGCACATGAAGGTCTCCCTAAAGGCAGCACAGCTCTGACAGCCCTGCAGCAGGGTGACACCAGGCGCCTGTGCTCAGGCAACTCAATTGTACTGTTAACATTTAGAACCACAATCAACAACACGTAGCAAGTAATTTGCATGTAATGGTGTTGAGTGGCTTCTAAATTTAAAAAATTGAGCATATTGCCCACTGAAAGGGGATATTCCTTGTTATTTTGATGTTAGATGTGATTTACAAGGCCAACAAGTTAACAGCACAACCAATAGCTAACAAATCTGTACCATATGGATGTGGCTCTACAGATGACAAACACGCTTTGACTCACCTGCAGTTTATTTTCTAGCATACATAGATGCCTGCACTCAGGCTTTATTCAGACTCCTGTCCAGTACTGTCAACCGATTAAAAACTGAGATCAATTTCAATCAAGAGTTTCACAGACCAGCACTGTAAACAGTCTTGGGAAACATGACATCCAACTCTTTAACAAGCACTTGTCATTAACTTATATAAGCCTATGGCTGGAAGGGGGGAAAGGAAAGAATAAGAAAAAAGAAATCCAAGTGCAACCTTACTAATTAACCAGAATGGTGATTAAAACACAGGAGCACACAACACCCTTACAGCAAGGAATTGGTTAGGCCACTAGTAAGTCCAAAGCTTGACCAAACTATTGTCTCAAATAACTAAGGGGGTTGAAGGGAAAACCTACTTAAAGAAAAAAATAATCTATCAGATATCTCTCTTCTGTTGTTTATATTATTGACCTGATCACTTGGCAGGGTAGGTGAACAATGTTAAGTCAAATTCTCAAATGGTTTAATTCAGCCCAGCTTAATTCAGCTTTAATTTAGCACAGTTTCACTGACTGCAGTCCAGCTGGGCTGATTTATTCCAGCTAAAGGGTTGGCCCCACTCTAGTGTAACTGGTGAAAACTATTATCCACTGAAAGCATGATCATAAAGAAAAAGGTATTGAGAGGCATGGTATGAAATACAGGGTATTGATATACTGAATGCTAACAATGTTTATCGCAAAGACAGCTCGCTCTTTCACAGCTGTGATTAGGGTTGCCTTTTGTTACAACAGAGCAAAAGAAGGACATCTTTATTGCTTGGAAGTCCATGTGCTCCTCCTATTTATCTTGCACTTGAAATCTTTACCCTTAGTTTGTGACAACATAATTATCTCCATGGAAACCAGCTAAATTGTCATGAAATAGAACACTTACGTAAGCCTGGACCCTGCTACTCTCCCAGCCAGCACAAGCACTGCACAGCCTGACCTGGGCACATCTACACAGGCCTCTCTCCCCCTTGCAGAAATGCCAGAACACACTGCTTTTCCTGTACAGCCAAAATATACCACTTACTACCTTAAGGCTTCATAAATAGCTTTCCTAAAAGGTTTCATTAATTGTTCAATGCAATGACAAATTACTCTGGTTTGATACTCAGGTATCTGTATGTCTACCTAAGATGGGCTTAGGGTGATTTATTGAATAGTACAGCATATGGAAATTGTCATGGAAAACATCAGTGCTTTACAAAACTGAATTTCCAGTTTCACAGTCTGAAGACACAAGTCTAGCAAGGCAAGTATTTCCTAACATTAGTTAGAATGTTCATATCATGGAAGCTTAGCAACAATGAGAAGATTAAGTATGGGAGTTCTATTAAAGTATTTTTTCCCTTAGTGCTTTTGAAAATCCCACTGCACACTATTAGTTGCAACTATGCTGGGCCAATCCTATTAGCTCTCTCCATTAAGTGTTCACAACTTCCCCTGGAAGATGTATTCTTCCATTTCAGCAGATATTTCATAAATTAATGGCAGGCTTTTCACAGTTAAATTGCATTCATTTTATTTTTAAATTCAGCATGCACTGATGCTTTGTATAACATGACAGAGAGACCCTCGAATACTCCACCACGTTTAATAAATAAATGTGTGTGCACACAGACTTTTCTGGGGATAGAAGAGAGAAATAGGAATTGTGTGGTAACATACCATACATTTGTAACATATTGCAGATATCTAAAGGCCAAATTATTTTTAGCCTGCTTTCCTAAAGAAACGACTCTTTTATGCTTGTGCCTCTGCCTGTTCCTTTGATTCTGCTGGCCAGTTACTCTCAACAGACAGGCAGTATTATCAGAGAGATTGTTGCTAAAGATTTCACAAAAGGCAGAGCCAAATTTTGTCCCCATTAAGGAGATGCTCAGAGGACTTTGTCCCTGTACATTCTCACAGGATCTCTTCTGACTGCTCATGCTGAGGACAGGCTCACTCTGGACTAGCGGGGGTATGTGCTGTCTCTGTCCCCTCTGCACAAGAGCTTAGGAGTCATTGGGGAGCAATTACAAAACACTAAGTTAAACAACTTCATCAGAAAACAGGGCTGAAACATAGAAAGGACTCTGAGGTACTGCCACGGAGAAGATGTGATGAGGAGAAATGAAGCTGATGCCATGACAGAACATGTGAAGAAATTGGACAGAAATCAGTAAGGACTTTATTAGGGAAGGCTCATATGGGAGCTGTTCCTGGAAAAACAACTGCTCTCTTATTGTAAAGCAATTAACTGGAATTCACTGTCAAAGGTATTGCAATTTTGCAAATTATTTCAAGAGAACAGTCATCTAAATTTACTAATGCCTTCTGTTTCAGGTGAATACATCAGGCTTTCCTCCCCCAAGCTACTCATTTCTGAAGCTGTCCTGTGCTCCAACAGCAGCAATTTCATCCCACATTGTATTTAGTAAATTGCACTGAACTGCATGAAGCCTTCCCATAATCTCTGTAAACATGGCTGTATATCTAAAGGCAACTCTTACATATCAGTCATTATCTATTCTAGGGCTTGATAGCTCCCATTCATGGCCACGTCATCTCAGTAAAAATGAACTTGTTCTGCATTTAGATGGCAAGTAAGATATTCTAAAATATATACAGGCATTTCCATAAACATAATTTTCGATATATATAGTAGATTGTATCATTCATATAATGCCTTTAAACTAAACAAAACACACATCTGGAGATTTAAAGAGCTCTATAAGCACTAGGTATTTTGCTCAAATGCATCATTACCTGTATACCTATGTTATTTTCTCCTGGACAGTGGTACCAAGTGAATCTGAAATGTTAGGCTGTTTTGTCACCCATCTGAAGTTACTATAAACTGAGTCAGGAAAACAAGAGGCCAGACACAACAAATTTTCTGAAACTGGGGTTGGTGAGTAACACAGCTTACACATATGGTGTGGCACCTGGTGCTCATTACATACAAATCAAACAAGCTCATCATTCTTGTAAAGCATTTCTCCAATATGAGCCTGTTAAACCCCCTTCTCTTCTATTTCTAATTTTTAGGTGTCATGGTCAAAAGGTGACAACCACTAACAGGAACATAGCAGTTTGCCACCAGGGAATAGGCTGCAGCTGAGTTCCCTGCTCCTAAAGACTTTCATTTTGTGATCCTGCAATATTGGGGCACATGACCCACCCACACCAGCTGAGAGCACTTAGCAGTACCCCCTCCCTCATTCCATGTTATGAGATGCATTTCAGAAGCTCTTGGTTAGACCGAAAATACCCCATAGAACTCAAAAATAACTGACAAGAGTAGCAGAAAGCCTGCAAAAAGCACATAAAATAGAATTGTTAACAGCTCATATTCGAACCAGCATGATAGAATTATTACTGCAAGAGTGGGGCAGCCTCAGTGATTACCCCAGTTAAATGTACCAAATCAAATTCAGAATATTCTCCAATGCTGTTTAATAAAATGTGGCCCCAGAGTGTTTGCATAAGAGCGGACATGTACAGTGCTAAAGGACTAAAGGACTTCTGGACTTCTCCAAGTTATCTCTCATAGAGTTTCCCATAGCCTTGTCCTTAGTTTGCAGGAGGCAGAACAGATTTCATGACCTAATAATTAACAAAGAAAGGCTTTAATTATATGACAATTTAATGGCTGGGCTAGAAAGAGCTTGTGTTATGAAATGAGATGTCTTATAGGAGCACTCTGGTAAAGTACACATCCAAAATAGATCCAGTTTTATTTGCATGTGCTTTTTGGTCTAGAATACCCACTGAACCCTGCCAAAATGACCAGCTGATGCCGTGGCAGCCTTGTGATTGTACCATAGTACAAGAAAAAGGGACTATCCTGCTTCTCTGAGCAGCTGTGTGAGCCCAGCAGCTCTGTAGTACAGCATAGCAATTAACCAGTAATTACCCCCTCAGATCCTTGTTACTTAAAAAAAAATAAAACACACCAAAAAAATCCCAAAAAATAAACTCAAACTTTGCATCTAGATTTCCTATAGATGCTGGAGGGAGACAACAGCATTTTCACATGAGTTCTTTCTTTCTAAAGGTCAGAGTCTGTAAATTTTAACTTGTTGTATAAGAGTTTGGATTCACTAAGGCTTCTGAAACAGGTCAAAATAAAAGTTGTGGAGTTGGGCAATGAATAATAAAATAACAGTATTCAGAATAAAGACAATCTCAGATGATATATAAATCTCTCTAAGAAGCCACTATCTAACATTTTAACTAAAAACCTCACAATAGTGCTATTTTGCAATATTTTTCAAAACCTACTTCTTTTACTCAACAAAGAAATGTAGCATTTTTTACCATAGAAACATCTCATTACACTTAGCTATGACGTGAGGGAAAGCAGTTATAAATGAGTAATATATCATCAAAAACAGAAAAATAAAACTATTGGTAGCAATTAGCTTTATGAAAAGATTTTGTGAGTAAGTGAACATGTATTTAATCTCTGCTAATGTTTTCCCCCTTCAGCATAGAGAAGGAGTTTCTCGGTCATTGCAACACTAAAGTATCATCTATCATAGGAGGAACAAAAGACCAAAGCACTATTCAAAGATGATAACATGAAAGACTTTGAGAGCCTTTCATGCCTTCAGTCACATAGTTCTGAATCCTCCCCTTCTCCATTATTTCTGTATATTACTATATAAAACCATGCATCTATCCAGTAGAAGATCTCATCTGGACGTCAGAATTTAAAATAACACTTATGCAAAACTACAAATTGTTAGTGTGCTTTCTCAGATTCAAGCTCTTTATTTTCTAATTTTCATAGCAGTTATACCAAACAGGTGAAGGGATCTGTCATAAACCAATCTATCCTTCATGTCAGAGAATTTAGAGATTTTAGTTGTAAAACCTCTATAAAATAATACTATTCATGTCTTTAGTAATCTTCTCTGAGGATTTCAAGGTATTGCAGAAATTATAATCAACAATTTCCTAATCAGATTCATATTTTTCTTACCAATAGAAGAGAAACATAGGCATTTTTTGCAACATTTTTTAAGCCTTAAAATAAGCCTGTGGCAGAGTTAAGAACAGAACCTATTATCACAGATGTCCAATTGCTTTGAGCACAAAAGCATTAGTTCAGAATGTGTCTTGTTCTTGTTTAGAAACTATTTTCTATGCTACCAATTTTGTAGACAAAATGCAGCAGAGCCCTGAAGTCTTTCAGTGGTTTTTGTACAGCCATAGGTACATGAAGTATTTATTCACATGTTGACATGAATTGTTTCTATGTAGCCTATGAGAATTCTTTCTTACTCTGTTTTCTTTCTAGTACGTCTTCAATTTTTCCACCTCTCATCAATCCTCCAGAAGTACAGCACATGCATTTTAATGGAGAATACATCAAAGGTCGACAATGATGCCTGGCTACTCAACAGAATGCCAAACTGGTGAATCACAGCCCACAGGCTAAACAAAGACCAATCTACACACTCTACATGGGCTTGATTTTTAATCTCTGCAAGCAGGAATAAACTCAATGTATTTGCCTGGGCTCAACAACATTTAGCTCTGCTTCTACTGTTCTCACAGAGTTTTGCAGCCTTCTAGAAATATCAGCAAAATCTCTAACACCTAGATCTGTTAAAAGCTTGTCTTTGCCAACCCTCCTGGAAGTATCTTTAAACACATTAAAATTCTACTTGAAGAATTAAAGGTGGAAAATTGAGGTGGAAGGATTTTTGCAGGATAGTGTATGAGAGAATTCGAGTCTTCTGCTTGCAAAGGAGACTGTAAAGGGAATACAATTTATTGAGAGGAAATAAGCTATATATTAGATGGGATCATGCTTATACAGCATTGTTTGTTTGTCTGCTGGAATAAGAAGCAAGGATGAATGAATGAGATGGCATGAGGTGTAAGACAGTTCTAGAATTTCATCCATATCCAATATGTGCCATCCATTCAGTAATAGTGCTGTTGCTACATAGTGCCTCTCCCCTCTGTACAATCATTTCATTTTTAATGGAATAAATACATAAATTTAAAACCTGAAAGCTTGCCTGCAGCCATTAGCAGCCTATTGACAATGTCCATGCATTTCCAAAAGACCCTTCCTTACATCCCTCAATACTGGCAAGTCAGAAGGCAGAATAAAATGAGTAAAATGGAACCAAAAGATGAAATTCAAATTTCTAATGCATGGAAATGTTGTACTACCCCAATACTGTGTTGAATATTGTCCCTCTTCACATGATGACTACAAGCAGAGCTCACAGTACTGAAGACAACAGTTAGCAAAAAAGAAAGACAGCTCACATCTCCAGGGCACCTCAAGCACAAAAATCTACATCTTTGGGTGATCAGAAATGCCAGAAATCCACTGAAAGAAGCCATTCTGCAGCTATTTGACTTACAAACAGATGGACTTGACCCAGGATTAATACATCAACACCAATCCTGTGCAAACAGTGACCATAATCCCAACACTCCTCAGCACTGCTGGAGGTGTGGAAGAGGGACAGGTCTGTTCCCAGGACAGACAGTAGGAACAAGGATTCTGGTGGCTGGGTGACAAACTCTTCCTCTCTCGTGAGTGCCACTTACTTCTCCTCACAGCTGCCTAGCGCACCAGAGAAAGCTTCCAGGATGCAGAGACCCAACATTATCTACAAGCCTAGCAGAGTTCTGATGTTATTTGTGCATCACATGCTGCAGATTCTGTTTGGCATCAAAGGCTAAAAGATATTTATTTCTAAGGCATATATCTTGTCAGGAACTGTTTGGACCTGAAGGCATGAAGTGTCTGTAGAAAAATGAAAATATTTACGTGTTTTAAAGTGTTTAGAGTCCAGCAGATGCTGTTGCAGCCTTCTTGCTTGCAGAGAGCAAGGTGGACTCACAGCCATTCCCATTTTCAGCCCAGTAAATACCTCAGCCCACTGGGAAATGAGAGGGGTAACCAGAGCTGAGCAGAGCCAACAAACCCAAAGCTTTGGAGGAAAGAAGTTTGGAAGAACTTCCAAAGTCCTCCTCTGAACACACACCCACTTATGACACTGCCATGAAGACAGCATCCAAGCCAGCCAGAAGTAAATAACACATAAGAAATAAGAGAGCAGGGGGGGAAAAAAGCGTTGGATTTTTTTTTTAAATTAAATACTCTTGCCTAGTTTTCCTTAGCTAATTAGCATCCCTTCTTAGCGGTTTAAGTAACTGCTCATTTAGATCAGTGAATGATTGCTCTGAGATTAGGGTGTGGGAAAAAATTTTCTGTTGGGAATAATCTACTTATGCTACTGTTTATTTGAAGCAGTGATAAACATAGAGATTTTCCTTCCATATGTGCCAAGTATAAGAGAAAGCAGAATGATTAATGAACCCTTACATTTTACCAATAAATTACTAACTTCAGACACAAATTTATAGTTTTCATTAGTACATGTTTCATTAGTTTCATTGCAAGTTACTCTTGCTTTTTTAAAGAATGTTTATATTATTTCCCTTTGATCTGCTGGGAATGACATTTTGCACACCATTATTTATAATCTACAAAAATTAATTATGCTTCTAATTAACAGCATGAAAATAAATTAATGCTCAAGGAGTTATTTATTCTGTTGTAAAGCAGGAGCTTTAAGACTGTATATATACATACACATTTCATTTGTGCTTATAGAATTTTTTCTTTTTTCCTTTTTGTTTTACTTATTAATTTCTTCCCACATTTCTGAGGTCCATTAAAGTTTGGCCTTTGTGAAAGACTGCAGAATCTTAAATTTGCTTTTTCTTCTTCTTCAGTAAATAAGAACAGAATACACAATTTGATATACATCTCCCTTCCTATACAAAGGCTTAGACATCAAAATAAATTAATAGTGGGAAAGAAAAAGTGAAACTACTTTGACTTGTTGATGTACTCCCTTCTTATGACAATTTAATGAAATTAGCAGCTCTAGAATATGCTAAAGGTGGCTCCAGAGGCTGACATCTTGTCACAGCACATGCCACAGAACACGCCACAGTCGAGATAGCCACCATGCACAGAGCATCACCATACAATTCCAGAAGGCTTTAAACATTCCCCCAAACACACTAACACCTTACTTCATCAGAAGGCTTCAGGTGTCTGCCCACACAGAGCAACACCATTGACCATTGCACTTCAGAAGGCTGCAAGCATCTGTCCTTGCTGTTCTTTAGCCCAGCCTTTTATACCCTCTGTTCATGCATTCCACCTGTGTGCCCCTCACTGTCAATGCCCTGCACCTGTGTGCCCCTCACTGTTCATGCCCTGCCCCTGTGTGCCCCTCACTGTCCATGCCCTGCCCCTGTGTGCCCTCTGCTCCCTTTGGTGGTTGCTCAGTGCCCCTGGGCACTCCATGGCTCATTGCTGTCAGTGCTGCTCACCTGCTGCTCACAGCTGCAGCTCATTGGGGATGAGGCTGGGCCAGCCCCCATCCCAATTACCACAAACTGGGCACCTACAACATCTGATTATCTAGAGAGCGCAAAAATGGGACCATCGTGATGCAAATTACTTTTTTTTCTGCTCTCCAATTTTATTCAGGTGTAATTAGGAGTCACCTTGCAGCAAAGGTAGAACACCCTGTCCCACTCCATTCTCCCCTCCTTTTGTCAGGTGCTTGTCCCTGTGCAGTGGGTCTGACAGCAGCTATCTCCTCTCAGAGCCTCCCAACAGCTGCTGGGTGACAGAAACTCTCAGTTACAAAAGGGGCCCAGCAAATGCAACCCCACAATTACTGCGGTTGTTCCTGTTTTGCATACATTTACAAGTTAATGGTAGACAGAGTCATAAAAATATTATGAACTGATTTTGCAGAATATTCAGAGAAAATGCTCTTTAAATCATAAATATTCATTCACACAAATATTAAAAGTATTCCACATAGGATGTCAGGGAAATTGGTGGTGGTGTTATGCCCAGGAAAACCACCTCCAGTTTTCAAATGTAAAGAGTCAGGAAGTAGTTTCCAAACATTTTATGAACTGCAGTATGCTCACACATTTCCTTTCAAATAAGTGGACCCAGGCTGCCTACTCACAGACACGGGATAGAGAAAGAAGGCAACCACCAATTTTTGAACTGTTAAGCCAGAGATAGGATAAACTATTTTTTTCAGAAAAGAAAACAATCAGCTACCAAAATAATTTATCTGATATTCAATTAATCCTTTGTAGTCTTTAAAAAAATAAGGACTAAGACATCTAGTACAGTTTTCAGCAACATTTCCACGGTGTGTTTTAAACCAAGGTGTGCACACATCTGAGCAATGAATATTCTTCACCACAGGCTGTCTGCATCTCTCTCTTTCTTCCCAAGCCCCAAATCTCAGCTGAGGTTTAGCACTCCAGTGAAGGTGCACAATCAGTACCTGTACAGTCCTGCAGGCACAGTCACACCTGTTCCTGCAGAGCTGCTCTCTGCCTTTCCCTTTCCCCTGGGGCAGCCAGAGGCCCCACACCTGCCCCCAGGGTCCTGCTCTGCCAGGGCCAGGCAGGGCTGAGGTCACCACTGTTTCCCTGGCAGCCAGACTGCCACAGCCTGCCCCATGCCCTCTGGAGCCTTGTCCTAACACAGGGCTCTCCAGAGAAAGCTGCAGGAGCAGCTCGAGGCTTTTGGACACAGCCACAGAACAAATGAACAAGATGATTTAAATAAAACAGGTTTTTAAAAGAAACAGCCTTGTATTTATAGATGGGGCAGTCACTGCTGAAAAAGAATCCAAGACTATCAGCAGTGAGGGGTTTGTGCATGGCAAACACAGCAATGGCTGAGGGTGACTGATCTGTTCCACCAAAACATCCAGCAGCTCCTCCTCTCATAGCACGGGAGCTGGAGGAGGCTCTAGAGAGTGGAATTTATTTGCCATGGAAAGCTTTTATTAGCTGCCACTGTGACTCTTGCTTCAGCCATGGTCACATGCCAGGGCCCTTAGCCGGAAGGGGAGCTCAGGGTGCTGATGCATCAAAGGGAAAGTGGAGCACAACGGCAGCAAGAGGGACAGGAGACTCAGCATCTTCCATGGCTAAGACTTTGTGAACCTTCTACATATAAACTCTCATAGGTGAATATTATTTCAGGCTTCCTGCACCTGCCACAGGCTGGAATTGTGGTGGGGATACTCCTGCTTCATGGGAGGCTTCCCTCTGCGGAGGAGAGCATGTGCAGACCCTCACTCAGAGGGAAGGGAAGGTGCTCACCCCAGCTGTACCAGAGGACTGGCAAGACAAGACCCAGCAGCCCTGTTTTAACAGGGAATTACTGAATCTAAAGCACTGCCAAAGACCAAATGCATACAAGAAGGGTCTTGTTGAACCACTGAACACTATGGCACTAAAACCATCTTGATCTGAAACTTTACAATAATGGTGCAGCAGTTTTGCTTTAGATATACAGCACATACAGAAGGGGAAGCTTTCCTTTTCAATCCTGGTCCTTAGTCATCTGTTTTTTTTTTTTTTCTAGTTGCCATGTGGGTCATGTTGAAAATGTAATGAGACTATCAAAAGGTATGTTGGACAGTTTAATAGAGAAGTCTCATAAACAGATGTTAGTAATGAACAGCTACCAAATAGATTAACATATCTTCTTTCTAATAAAATGTAATGTAAAGTAGATAGATTGTGATACTCAACAACCTCAGTAGTGGAGTTAAAATTGAATTATATGGAAGAAAAACCAGCTCTGTTCTGATTTCAAAATTATGATGATCTACTATTATGATCCATCACTAGCAGAGCAGTAGGTGAAACAATAATAAATCACTTCTATTTATAATGCAGCAAATCATAATAAGTATCAAACGGAGTTATAATTCATTTTCACTTCAGGTCATAATTAGACATCTACTGCATTGTATTTTTCCATAGGTATATCCCTAGCTCAGTAATTCATAATCCATCACACAGAACCAAAACAAATGTAAACTGAGTAAAAAACTATTTCTCTCCCCAATGTATTTAACATAGGTATTAAGTAACTGCAATAAGTACAGCTATGCAGTACACACAAGTGATATGCAGTATATTTCTTTTCTATTATGTTAATATATTTCAGTAATTCTTGCAAAATTCCCTAATGGCTTTTGAGTTTGAGGACTTATTAAAAACAACTGCATGCTTCCAAGTGTACATTTACCAGTTATTTGCCAAGCTGCTTGGATAACACAGGGGGTGATTTGTCAGCCAGATACTGGCTGCTGGTTTCCTCTTAGTTTCTGAGTGCACAGCTATTCAAGGGAGATTAGTATCAAACTGGTATAAATTTGCATTTGAGGGAGGAATTCAGTTATTTTACCTTCTCCCTTTTCTTGTTCTTCTCCCAGTGTGAGAAATTTTGCTCCATGGATCATGCAGGAAGTGCTGTGCTGCTAAGAAGCAGCAACTGTGATATACACCTGCTCAGATCAGGGGAGTTTATTATAGTAAGGATTAGAGAGTCCTAGGCATATTTACAAAGAATTTCTCTCCAAAGCAGAGTGAAGCCCATGTAGCTTATTCTTCACAAATAAATACCTTTAAAAAAAAAAGGCAGCACAAGATTAGTTTGGACATAGAGACCTTGTGTTTTACTTTGAGACAGTGTGAGATCAGCCTTGCTGGAAGGAAGGTGCTGTTTTCTAGAAGCCAGATCCAAGCCTCTAAAGTTCTTGGCCACCACACTCATTTTTTAAACATGCACATGTAGGGGTTTTTGAGGCATAGGGACTGTTCATTAAAGATGAAAATAGGGCACTACCATTGTAGTTCTCTCATTGGCACAGCCAAGGCCAATGGGTATCCTGCAAAACCCCCAAAAATGCAAGGCACATGTTCAGAGACAGCTGGTGAAAGTTACAGCAAACTGCTTAAACTTCCTATGGCTTGTGGTGCTACTGCTGCCCTGTGTTACTCAGCTTGCCACATTTCCATCCTCTCCTGCTCTGACCTTTCACTCGAGCTCTGCCCCTTGACTTGGGCTCCTGACACTCTGACCTATTCCCAGCAGTGACAAACAGCACATTTCAGCTCCAATTTACATCTGGCTGAGGTCAGCCTTTAACACCTCCAGCCATTATTCTACAATCCTGTTGATTATAGAGTTATTCCATGAGAACACCTGTCTTCCACTTACAACACATCCTCCCATTATTTTGTCACTCCTAAGACCACAGCTGGAGAAAGCAGTCACCCAATATCTAAACAAGGCAACTTTTGAAGAGCACTGAAGGAAGATAAGCTGTGCATCAGCATAGTTACCTGCATTTCACAAGCCTTTAGCCAAGAAAAGGTTATTAGTGTCCTGTGGTGGTCAGGGCATTCTGGGGCACAGCTCCTTCAGCCCACTCAGGTCTTGGAGCCAGCAGGGTTAAAAACACCCCCCTGCCATAAATAAAGCACCAGGGGCAGGGGGGGCCCTGCCCCTCTGGATCTGTGCATGCCAGCATTGCTAGAGACATCTGTCTGATAAATAGCTCATTTTGCAATCACTATCATATAATTTAGTATTTTGACAGGTGCATAAACTTAACATGAGCTTTATATAAATATTAAACAGTCTTTCTAAAAATGAAAGCTCTGAAATGAACATAGCTCCCTAGGCCTGCCTTAATAATTATTCTGAGGAAAGGTTTTGCTGAAGAAGAAAGGAAAAGAGATTTCTCAAGTGAAAGAGAACTGGAGTAATTTGGTGATATTGTAGCTCAGTTTTGTGACTGCCAGCTTCAGGTGGTCTTGAACCAAGCCCTTCTACCCTTTGTTTTGGGATTCTTGGTTTTTTGTTTTGTTTTGAGACTCTTATGTTTTTTTTTTTTTTTCTAGTGGGGTTTGGGCTATTTGTTGTTTTTATTTTAATTTCTTTTATAGTTTAAGCTTATCTCTTGCTCCTCATCCTGAAGGGAGATGTTTAGTATAAATTAGAACAATATCACAGAATGGTATCGAGGCTGAATGGACACATAAGAAGATTTAAGAAAGCAAATACATGATGGAATTAATGAAGATGTTCCCTTCTGATGCTCTTCCTGTTGTGATACCCCCTTCACCCCATGATAGCTCTTCCATTGTCCACCTCCTCCTTCCTGGCCACTGTTCCTGCCCTTGCTGGGTAAGGTTTTGTTCCTGGAGAAGCACTTGAAGGATAAATCCTGAAGCCTTTGTGCTGCTTTTCATTGTTTGTTTTTTTTTTTTTCTTTTTCCCCCCTCACAGACATTGATTTTACCAAGAGCATACTCAGCTCTCAGCACTTATTGCAATCAACATGAAAATAGTGTGGTACTACTTCTGAGGGTACCTTTCCTGTTTTGTCTTCTGTTACAAAAGATCATTTAAAGTGCATGATACAGCTGAAATCTGCTGCTTAACTCCTTGTGAAAATGTTCTCTTATTTTTCATCCTTAAATACAGTATTTGGAGTCACCTTTTATGAGGCCTTTCTCCTGTCATGATGAAAGTAAAAAACACCGAGTTAAATATACTCCTGCTATGTCCTACTAATGACAATCAAAAGGTACACAAAATGCATGCCTTATTTTAAAGATTTTTTTTTAAGAGTCATCAGATAAATTGTCCAACACAATTGAGAGAGCCAATCTTGGGACTGAAAATTATGACCCACAAGATCCTGATTCCTAATTCTCCTCTGTGGTTAAATCTAAAGGTTCTTAGCTAAAAACAGCGTGCATGCCTCAAAACCCCAACAGGTATACTGTCCAGGACACCAGAAACCTCACTTGGAGCCACAATGTAAATCACACAGTTTCTGACATCTACCTCCATTACTTTCTTATACACCATTTTTTAAACACCATCACATTCACCAGTATATAATTTATTTAATAAGTAGATGAGAAAATTCTATACATCCCATGCTACATTGGATGTTTTTATCATTTCTTACTTTTCCACTATAGGGAAATGCTTTTAGAGTAAACTTAGCTCTGTGATGAGGAGTTCCTTTTTCCCCCTATAACTTCAGCTGTATTTCAGTCTTTTATGTCTTCACTGAAATCCCTTGCTGACATGCAGATACAAAGAGAAAAGAAATATTCAGGCATCACTTTTATAAAGGATTAAATTCTGCAGGATATGACACTGAAGGTGAAGTTTTCAAAAGATAAACTTTCCCATAGGATTGAAGGACATAATTCTAAAAATGATTTCTTAAAATGGCAGTTTATTAATAATGACTTTATGCAAACAGTTGCTGTGGAGCTTATTTTTGTGACACATCAGAAGTAAAGCAAGCCTATAAAATCCAGAATGTTCTTTTCTAATGTTCTTTACTGTTCAGACACTGAATAGATTTTACTTTTTTTTTTTCAATTTTAAACCAGTGAGTTTATCTGATAAGTTGATTCTTGATACCACACTCCAGAGCCATCTTCCTTTAACCTGCAGGGCAGGGTTTTGAGGATGCACTGGATATGTGACTCTGCAGCTCTGTGTCACCACATTGCTAACAAAGTAAATGAGGAAAGCCACTCTGAACTCTGCTTTCAGAGTCTAGTAAAATTAACCTAGTGTTTAATCAATTTAGTTTATTATTTAAAGGGAGGTGTGAGCTGCTTGCCTCAGGTTTAGGTCTTGTGAGTGCTACTTTAATGCACAAAAAGATCTCATCCATGGAAAAGGGTGAATTAACTAGAAATAAATTTCACTGTAATAAATTAATATGCATCACTGCTCCTTGTGCCACATTCTAACACCAGAAAATACAGCCACGGGCCCAGAAGTTGAAAATCTAGACCAACTATAAATATAAGATACTTAGAATTCAAAATCCAGTTAATTAAATACAAATACCAAGAACACTTACCAGAAGTTTTCAGGAAAATCCAAGTCTTGTAACTATGATAGCAAATCAGTTCTAGTTCCTACAAACCTCTTTTTGACTATTTCTACACCAAGTTACCTTTCCCTGTTCCTTATATAAATAAACCACTGAAGACCCTTATTATTATTTGACCAGAATAATTCAAAATAAATAGAATTTACATGTGTTGAAGTGACTTTTAAAGACAGAATTTTCCAGTACAATAATATGGACCTCAATACAGTAACTGAGCTCCCAAAATATTTAGCAGTGGTTGTTTTTAAGACCCATCTGAATTTCATGGACAGGTTTTGTCATGTGTGATTTCCATTCCATTTTCTTCATCTCTGTTATAGCATAAAATTTCATCAAGTGTAAATGTCAGATCTTTTCTTTATTATTTGCTAATGTCATAAAAAGCTGAATTGTTTGCTTTGTTAAAGGGCTTACTGAGCATTGACTTTTCTTTATTTGTATTTTACTACCAAAAATGTTTTAAAAAATAAAATAATAATAAAAAAAATCCCATCTGAAATGGAATTTAAATAACAGAGCAAGGTTTGCCATTATCATAAGTGTATAAAGTGCTTTGTGAGTAATAAAATGGATCATGGATTCTGGATAATTCAAACTGAAATGTTATGTTCAGTATCAAGATTAGATTACATTAATGTGGTTCATTTTAAATGGTTTAAAGGCCATCAGATGCATGTGAAAAGAATCTGTATCATAACTTAGAATAAATAGACTGAGACATTTGTTTATAATGTCAGTGCTAAACAAATCTATTACTACATTTCTGCATGTAACATTATGTTTCCACTGTTATTAAACAGGCAGAGCATGAAGATAAATTATAGCTTTAATTATAAACATTACCTTTGCATATTTATTAATTTAAAATGAAACAATGTTCACTAACCTCAGATTATTTATATTTTCTAATATTTTAATTAACTTTGGTTTATTTATATAACTTCTTTGCTGCTGGTCATACATAGCCACTTAACTTGTGTAAGCTAATTTATCACACTACATATTATCCAGGAAATCATAAAATACTGTCCTGGTTAGCTTTGCTAGAAGATACACAGAGGAAAAGGAAGAGTTAATGACTGATGGGAACCCCCATTTAAACTCACTCTTAGATATAAACTCCAGTCTTGCCTTTTTTTTTTTTAATTACACCCATCTAAACAAGATTCAAAGAAAGCTCTGCTTATCCTGAAACTATTCCATTTGACACTACGCCCTTGATTCAACATTGCTAGCATTCATTCTTAAAGAGATTTGGGGAGGAAAAAAAGTCCTTGAAGTACTCCATGTTTATTATAGCTCAATAATGAGCAGATAATGGGCAAAAAGGAGGAATTAAGGTCATAATGCAGCCTGAAATTTTTCTTTGCCTGGTTGAAGTATTTCAGAGGAAGAGAAACTGCTGAAGTTTCAAATCCCTGGATGAGTTTCAAATCCTTCCAACTTCCAGCAAGAAAATAGGAAAACAAGCTTAAAAGTGAAATTCTTACTGCTGCTTTACAATGAATGTCTTTAAAAACTCCAGTCAGCCAAACTTAGCTAAAGTCAAAATGGGACTCAGATGACTTCCCCAAAACTCTATCAGGCCCACCTGCAAAAACTCCAGGGCAGGAGGGATGGACAGGTTGGCTTTTGCCTGCTCTGATACCAGTGACCTGATTAAGGCTATTACACAGCTTTTCTCTTAGGATAGAGGTTTATGTATGGCTGGGGAAATGGCCAAGTGATGAAGACATCCCCAGAGAAATTCTTTTGAAATTCATGTTAAATACTATTAAATATTGGCTTGTTCTTATATGGGTTCTCTTTGTCCCAGATATCTGGGAGAAAAAATTCTTTAGTGTTGATTCCAGTTTAAATATTGGTTTTAAATCTTTAGAATTTATGATATTTTTTGTAATTAATGTTTTATAAAATAAAATTTATCAATGCATTAGCTATCTTTAATATAAAACAATCTTTGCATCAGAAATGTTTTTAAATTAAAGTAAATAACATATTTTTATTGTATTCCTGTCTCCAAAGACAGAGTTGCCTTAGTAACCATGAGTCAGAGACATTAAAGGGAACCAGCTACAGAGACCTTAGAGTGGAATGAAATACTAACACATTTTAATATTAAATAGAAAGCTTAAATTAAGTTTTAGAATGGCTTTAACTCTGTGATGATTATCTTTGATATGCTACAGCATCACATATCCTCAAAAAATAGGAAGCTTAATACAGCCTATTTTCTACATGTTACCCTCTGCCAAATGTTACCTGCACAATGCTGAGTGTGACTGGAATCAGCACCAATCCTGTTGGGATGTAGCCAAATTCAGAGAGGCTATGGGTGTCCTCCTCATCACATCCAGGTGCATCATCAGCAGAACAGTGGGGTTTAGGGCTCTGGTCAAGGCCTATCCCATCTGAAAGGAAATATAAAGAGAAGGAAGTCCAGCTCAATCCCTTTTAATAGTGGAGCAGCAGAACAAAATTAAATGGGGTGGGCCAGGGGGAAGGGAGAAGGGGCTTGGATTATTTCTAAGGTTTCTGCTTCTAAAGAGTTGGACTTGTGGACACTTCTCCAAAATTTCAGTTCTCCAGTCATAATCTAACTAATAGATAACTTGACCATAAGGCCAAGATTCTCCTTCTATTTTAAGAAATTAAGGGGGTTTTTTGACTCTGACCCCCAAAAAAGGGAATTATGCATTTTTAATTATTGTCTTAATTACAAGTAAATAAGACCAATGTTGTCATTTTTCTGTCTGCACCCAAAGCTAAAATTAGACCTCAGTTTTTATCTAGGACCATCAAAACTTCTGTGTCCTTAAAAAATATGCACCATACTGAGTTACAGCCCTAGCAACGACAAAAAATAACCTTATTAATTATAAACCACCCCTTTCCAAAAGCTTATCACTAATCCAATCTAAGAGCAGTTGAAACTTTTTAGTGAGATCACATGTTAATTTCAGATAATCATCACTAAAACTGTCTAATTATTCCAATTCATTTTGGTGACTGAAACCTCCTTTGTCAGCTCTTTTGACCTCTATAGTTTTATTATTCTTTAAATCATTTATAGCATGTCTCTTGCCATAGCTGAAATTGTAATTAACCTTAGCAATATCATCAAACATTTTATCAAGTTCTTCATCCAAAACTTTGGGAAAGGTTAAGAATAGTAGGCAGAACTAAAAATAAAATGTCCTCAATGGTGGACCTTGTTCATCCAAGTTTGTTATGAAATAATGATGTAAACCCAAGGTTAGATATGAACAATGAAGTAAGAATCATCACTCTTCCTTTAAGAGAATATTGTCTTAGTTCCAGCATAAGACGACAGTATTCTTGATGATATCCAATTAAACTCAATAAACCAATTAGCATTAACTCTCAGGGTAATTACATCTCTGGGCTTGACAAAGATCATACTTCAACCAACATGCTAGCAGAGCTTAGAGACTGAATAAATGTGTGGTTTACCTCACAAGGTCATCTCCCTGATGTTATTATCCCTGACAAAGGAGTCAGCACTGCGAGAGCAGAGCAAGATGGCAAATGT
The DNA here is from genome assembly GCF_901933205.1 of Camarhynchus parvulus. NCBI lineage: Eukaryota > Metazoa > Chordata > Aves > Passeriformes > Thraupidae > Camarhynchus > Camarhynchus parvulus. Next base: position 11,259,840 of record NC_044581.1, on the reverse strand, counting down.
GCACACTTGTCTGATCGGGCTTCTGCCCAATTTTCTTGATAGGCAAGAAACATCTCCTGGAAAAGCTTAGCAAAACTCTGCACCATTCCAGCACTTCTTAACAAAAATGGAGGAGAAAAGCAATCTAGCCATGCAGAAATTAAAATAGGAAGTGCCAAGATAATGCAATTTTACTTTGTGTATGCTGGAAAGGCTGGCAGAGCAGAAACAAAAGCTATCCATGCGTGGCATACCTGGGGAGAGGCTGCAACTGTGAGACTCTTGTATCTGCCTTAGAAATGGGGAGTTATTCAACTCTCAGGCTGCATTTCCCAGTAATTCTATTTCTATGCCAATAACAGGAGAGGAAAAGACCAAAACCTTTTGTGCTAATTCAGAAACAAATTCTGCCAAGTTTATGACACCATCTTAAAATACCTCAGAAAATGTTTGAAGATTGAATAGCTATCAACTTCACTGAGCTTAATTCCAATTTCAAGCAAAAACATTTTCTTTAGATTTTATTTAGCATTGATTGTGCAGAATCATTCTCCTACTAATCAAATGTGCAAAATGTTATTAGGAAAAGACAAGAAAAAAGAATGATCTTATTTTGATCCATTTTTTGGGGTGAATGGAAACTCTGCAAGAATGATTTATTGCACGGCTCTGTAACAGTTCCTGCTGGTGTTCACAGATGTCTTAAAATGCAAAATTGAAAAAGGTGATAGACATTTATTACTGCAATATATACAGGAAATTTATTTCTGATTTGAAAATTAAATTGATCTCCAATTTAGTTGTATTTTCTAAACTACTTCACCTTTCTCTAATACCTTCACTTGTTCAAATCAAGAAACCTTAGGAAAAGCATTTGAGAAAAGATAATACCAAATGTGCTATGACACATTTAATATTATGCCAGATTTGACAGCTGGAAAAGAATCCTGTTTCCAGCATGAATTTTCCATTTAATCTTAACCACAAGATTTGACTTTAAAAGATGTTAAAAGTGACATTTGAACTTCTGTGGCCAGTGCTTTATATTTGTGAAAACAGAAGAGATGAAGCAGTGCTTGTGCTTCTGAGCCCCCAAACATGCAGAGTCCTGCTCTGAAATGCATGAAGCATCAATTCCAAAGGCTGTTGCCACTTCCCTGACTCCAGTGAGAGCCTCCCCCGTGGCACAGCCTTCTGAAAGAGGAAAGGGGACAGTCACTGCTGCACCTGAGTGCCTTCCACCCAGGTCTCCTGCTGTCATAAATAAATCCAAGATGCACAGAGGTTTTGTTATGTAGGTGAGGTGACTTGCAGGACTTGCTCAGACCAGACTCTCCAAAGGTCTGGGGGTTTGTATCCAACATGGGGAGCAACATTTGTGTGGCTGAGACTCCCACAAACTTCTTTTTCAATTTCACAGCACACATCAGAGATGTTGTTCCATGGATGCTGTGTATATAAACTTACTAAATCACCAATTTAATCAGGCCTGCCACAGTACCTTAGCTATCATTTAATTGAATGTGATTTATATATTGCAGATTTAATAGCTATGTGATTTACCCACTTAACCAAAAAAAGACAAATATTAACAAATGTTCTACTATGAACTCAAATTAAATATGATGAGTTTATTTCTCGGACTTTTTATTGTACTAAATAAAGCTCACAAGCTGAATCTGTAGAGGATAAAAAATGTTCCTAATTATACCTTTCTAGTTTCTATCAAGAAAAATCAAAACATAATTGCTGATACAGCTAAAAAGATCTCATTAAGTCCTGCTCATCCTTAGCACCAGATCTTTTTCTAGTAGCAGGTGATCCTTTATCTCCCCCCTTTCCCTTCAGGTTAACTGCGTTTAACATTTGTCCAAAAGACTGCAACACATCTTGTGACATTTCATAAGCTTTATAAATTCCATTTTTCCGTTTTACTTGTTTCCTCTGGTAGTTTTAGAGCAGTTTATCTCTCCCACAGAGCAGAGGTCCTGACCTGACACGGACCTTTGACCGTCGCAGTGCTAACACAAGAGCTCACTTATCAGATCTGAGTGCCTTGGAAACCCAAAGACAGCTGGCACTTACTGAGACTGGGAGCTTAGTAAAATTAATGATGTTGCACTGAAATGCACAAGGTAAATATTTTGATATGTTAGAAGAGCAGATATTCCCATAAACCTCATCCATATGGACACCACACAAGGAGGGCTGAGCCGGAAAGGGAGAAGCAACGTTCAGTGCCAAAAAGTGGCTGCTTCCTCTCCAAAACAAGTTTGATTTTTTTTCCCTCACAGATTTTGTTTTCTGTAATTGAGCTTTAAAGTAAAAGGGAGGTCAGTCTATTCATTCTTGGCCTCCTTGGAAAATTATTGAAAGTCAGAGATATGTGGCAAGTACCATGACCTCGTCTGCACACCCCACGAAGGGGCAGCCGGGTGAAATTTGTAACTCAATTTGTCATAAAATGTACGAAAAGCACTTCAATTATTTAAAATGTTTGAGGAATAATATATCTAAAATGAAACTTTGGTATGAAATGCTAAGCAGAGGCAGAAGTTATTTTACCTAGAACATCAATTTGTTCATTTTCAAGAAAATTAGGAAGTAGCTGTATTTCCTGCATAGAAAAATAACCCCACCAACTTTCAGCAATTTAGAATTTAAGTTCTTATAAAACCTAGGAATACACAGCATGAATGTTTGGAAATTCCCTCAGTTTTCACTGCTGCAGAAAAAAACCCCACAAACTAGAATATCCACAGAAATAAAGAAAATCCATTTTAATTATATCTCTATACAAGTTTGCTATTGCTACCACAGTCGATCCTGTTTGCTAAAATGTTTTCTATCTGAAGGAAATCTTGGATAACTGTAGCCTTGAGAAATTTAAGAGTGAATGTATGAAGCAAAGTGACACAATCCCCAGGCAGGTGCAAAGGAGAGCCCTTTATTGCAAAACCAGGCCTTTTTGAGCAGTTAGTCACCAGTTTACAGAGTTGTAAGGCACAACAAGCCTGAGTCAACCAACCACCACACACCACGATGTGGACATGGTGTGGACATGCAGCAGTCACACAGCACAAATGTTAACTGGGATATTAATATTACTGGTGGTGTTGTTAAGATTCCAAAGATTTCAGTATTTTTTTAACAATATAATTTTTTTTTTCAACCAAAAGGGTCCAATTTAGCAGAATCACTTTTCATTTACAAACAAGTTGTGCATGTATCTTAGTGCGAAATTTCTTTTCTCCTGAGCACAGGGAAAAGATCAGGCCCTGATGTTAACAGGCTTTATTAAACATAGTGGCAGCCTTGTCACGGGCTTCAGTAAAAACAAGTACATAATCAAACTTTCAATTCAGCGCTTATATGTCCATTCTACTTTTCTTGTTAACATGGCATGCTCTAGCTTGCTCTATGAAGTACATATTCTTTCACAAATAAATACTCCTTTGGAAGTATACGTGGAAATGGACTAATCACAGTTTAGAAAATCAATTATGGGAGCATAAATAAGAAAGCATCTCTTCCCCCTCTCCCCCCCTTGTTCCATCTTCAAGTCTGACTTTGATTGGAGTGGGATTGCTGGTAGAGCTGCACAGTTTACAAGCTGTCCCCAAAATCCTGAATGATGTGTCTCTTGCTGAGCCTATGCCCCACAGGATCCACCAAGCAGACATCACACTAATCCAGTATTGAACTATTCAAGCACGTGGGAGTTCGAGCTGTCAAGAACTGTAAGAATCACGGGCAAGAAACTCAGCTTTTTCTCTCTTTTTCTTGCCCATTTCATATATGTAACTACATTTATCAATATGTTAGGTGTTCATCTCACCACTCACCTATTTTGATTTCTTGCTTTGAAGAAGCCACTATAATCAATCTCAACCAATCTAAACAAACCAATGAGTCTCATATGTTCACTTCAGAAAGAGCCTCCATGAAGAAAAGGCTTTTACAATTCAGGCACAGATGAATGCAGGGGGAGGCAGCTGAAATGGGACAACTCTCAAAGTGGTCACAGGTTTCCACTGTGCCCTGAACAACAACTAAGCCTCTTTTTCCCTGTACCTGCAAGCATGCTCAATATGACCTCAGCAAGCTGGATAGTTTTACAATAAAGAATTTATGCAAACCATTAACACCCTGATTTTGCACCCTGCCCAAGTTTGAAGAGAGGGGAGGAAAGATGCCCATCTCATGCACTGGGACCACCAAGCTGCGTCTGGTTGTCTCTGGGCTCCAGTGCTTGCAAAAGAACTAGCATCATTTGGTTCCAATACAGGGCTGGGCATGGCTTTAAGGGTACTATACAAAATTCTGAGAAACTCCTCAGAAAAGCCTTGACACAGATTTACTCCCGGGTGACACGGTGTAATCGACCCAGCACTTCCGAGAAAGGTTTTCAAGAAGGAAGAAAAAAGCCTTAAGCTTTTGTGCATGCTCAGTGTGGAGATGCACTGTTGTGTACTGCCTAAAAAAAGGTTAAGAAAAGTAGATCAAGAAAGCAGACAGTTCCTAGAGTTATGGGACTCCATGAATGGAAAAATCCCAGCTTGAGCTCTCTGTAGAAAAGTGGGCAATATCTATTTCAGGAAAATGTTTTTATCATTTATTATGTCATAGGCAAAAGAGTAAAATAAACTGTTTATTATCATATATAAAATGCTTTTGACCAGCCAACTGAAAAACTAATTTCATTTTCTCATTACACTGCCTCAGGCATCCTTTAGCGTCAATTTTTATTACAGACAAAGAAGGGAAATTAAAATGATCAGTTACAGTGGAAGAAAAAATATTTGTTTCAGATTTTTAAAAAGTAAGACTAATAAGCACTGAACCTGCTACTCATTCTTGGTGATTACCATTATTTTTGCAAGAAATGGAAGGGAAGTCCTAGGGATCTGTATTCTAATGCCCCAGAAGGAACTCTCCTGTGTGGAAGTATTAGGGTTTCCAAGAAAATTTGAAACAGTAAAACCAGGAGTCTCTGCAGAGACTGCTAGGTCTCATTGCACTGGAATAGGAAAGCTAGTTATAGACATTCTCCCTAAAGGAGAATTAGAGGCATTTTCTTGCTTCTAGGTGGAATTTACTGCTCTCCTTTGGGTACGATTAAGGCTCTCCACCAGCACAGTCACATGCCTCCACGTCTTTCCTACTTCTAAACTGCACCAGATTGCTGCACTCTCATGGACGTGCCAAACACAACAACCACACAGCCACAGGGCAGGCTGCTCAAAGCCCCTCTGCTGCCCCCACCCAGGGATCAGAGCAATGCCAGACTGAACGTGGGACCCATGGGGGTCCCTGAAGAGACATAGGAAGATAAACAAATATGTAAATAAATATGCAGGTGCCAGTGTCCCACTAACTCATTTTGTGCTGTGGTTTTTCACCAGGTGTGAAGCCTTTTTGGAGATAAATGTCTAGGAAATTGAGAAGCAGCAAGACTGAAACAGCTGACATAAGTATCGACCATTTTGCAATTTTTTTTTAAGTTAGTTTGAGTTTTTTTCTTTGAAAGATTCAAATAGTGCTATTAAGCTCATCAGCACACAGATCCTGAAGGAAAAGATTTAATCATCTGGAGCCTGCAAGACCTTCCCTGTGCTTCAGCTACTGGGGGCTGGCAGCAGGGAGGACCTTCACAGGTATAGCATCAACTGTGCAGTGACACCCAAAGTGATGTGCTTCTTGCAAGGATCTTCTGCCATAAACTCTGCCAAAGCAGCTCCAGCAAGACAATAACACAGTAGGCCACTCCACAAGCAAAGAGAATGCCACATGTTTTTGGGTAACAATTCCATAGGCATTCCCCAGCCAATCCCCAATCTACTGACAGATGTAGGAATTCAGGCTATTCATTTTCCTGAGACAGCTTTAGGAACCATCCTGTTTCCTTCCCTTCCTTTTTTCCAATTTTCTTTCTTTTTCCAAACTCCTGGACTTCACCATGAATGAGAAATTCCAAATGATGACAGAATATTAGCTTAAATGACAATCACTGTCTTCAATGGAAAAGACTCCAGGGGAGTATATTTATAAATATATGATGTTTTAATTCACCTACATATTAAATGACCATCTTAAAACAGTGGAGCTGGTGCTGGAGGAGAAACAAAGGCAGAAGTGTGTGCTATGAATGTGGCCAGCTCAGTCGCTCCCTGGATACAACCACAGGGAGTGGATCCTTACCCATCCACAAAAATCAAGTTAGTAACCTCAAACCCTGCCAAAATGGTAATTGTTAGGGGTCACCTACTTTCAAACCATCCTCCAGGACAGGCCTTCCTGGGATCCAGGTGAGAAAAATTGCTCTGGGCAGTTCAGGCCTGATCCTCTGCTCTTGGATCTTGATGGAATTACTCTGATTCATTCAGTAATTAGGCCAGTTAACACCAGTTCATAATATAGTTTGCACATACCTGTTTGCAGTGTCATTCATGAGACAAAATGTCCTCGTGTAGATCTGAATCATAGACAGGTGTTTTTCTCTTTTGTTTCCTGAAGTTTGCTTAAATATTTTAGGCCCGTGCTTGAATAATCACTTATGGAAGCTAACTTAGCATTGACCTCCTTTCCAAATGACATGTTGATTTAGGACTGCATGGTACATCAGTTATAATATGACTAAGCCCACCTAAGTTATTCTTTTACTTAACTCTACATATTATCTGTAGGTGTTTCTCTGTTAGGCTAATACTGTCACTGTGGCAAGTTCCCTTTACTTTAAAGCTCTTCTGGCTTTTACTGGATAAAATTATTGTTATTATTAAGCTGTTGAATCCTAATGTAATTCATCTTAAAAACAGGCAGCAGCAAACAGTTAGTGCATATAAGGATGAGGAGCAAAGCTTGCTCTTACTGCACTCACAGGAACCCCCCACTAGCTAATGGCACCACAATAGGGTTTGCTTGGGTCTGTAAAACAATCTAGGCAATCTAGGATATAAAAGTAATATAAAATTGGATTAAGGGTATAAGAGGTGCTAAAATAACATTTCCAGAAAGCAAGAAAGATCGTTAAAACAGAATGCACTCACTATACAGAGGTAAATACAGAATTTTGAGAATACTTTCTATTATCCCTGTGAATATTCTCAGGAGGATAAGGAGGCTTTATATCACAGATAATTAAATGCAGGCTCTTTACTATTATATCTGTTGTATTCAAGAGAGCAGTAAGTTATAGGGCAATAGACTGAAATTAGATTTTAGCAGAACATGTGTCCTGACCTTTCTTTAAAGCAGATCTATTTACTTTATAATGCAGTTCATCTTGTAGGAACTGATGTACTCATAGCCAGTGTAAAGGTTAAGACATATGCGACTCTTAAACCTTCCTGCTTCTAACTCTGACATAATTCTCTTTGTTTATATTGTGCAAAGAGATATTTTAAATAGCCAGCATGGAAAATAATCTTTCTTTGTGGCTATGTTAATTTGGGCTATTGCAACATTTACACATCCAGTGGAGCAAATGCATTTCTGAATTGCAAATCTAATGGGCCTGATCTTCCCAGTGTAAATCAGAGCAGCTCTGCTGAAACAGATACTGAAGCCAATGAAATCTCACTGATTTATATCTAGGTACCTAACTTGGAGCTTAAATGGATTAAAGCCAGATTTACACAATTGTGAGTGATAAGATCTTGGCCTTGTGCATTTTGATACATTATGGGCCAGATTGTGAACCCCTTATGTCAGTGGCACAACTTGCATGAGAAAGTGCTCACCAATGATGTGGCTGTGGGCTGCACAATCTGGCTCTGTATTACACAGATGTAAACAAGTTACCAAGAGAAAGTTATTAAGTGGCTTTGATGATCTCATAAATAAACATGTCATGACACTTAAGTAGCTTTAATAGTATCAGAACCACAAGAAATATGAACAGTCCTATACTACAGATGTCCTGTGTTGTAGTCCTTAAATAAAATTGATGAGAGTTGATTCAACTATATCATGCCATGATTCTGGATATCATTTGATTTGCAGAGAAAAAACAGCATAAAATAGGACAGTGTCATACTATACAATGCAAATAGGAGGTTTTTCCCATTGCTCTTACTCCTCTTACTATTGTTGTCTATTTATCTCCCAAAATCTTTTCCCTTCGCATGTGATTTTATTTTTCCTCTTGATCTTATCTGCCTCGGTGTAATTCATCTTTCTAGCAAGACCTTCACATTTTGAGCACTACGTTTTTGGGTTTTTTTGCATTAGGTAAATTCTCTATTAATTCTGCTATTAATTTAACATGAAGGTATACAACAGACACTATAAGTGTGTGTGCATGCATATTTCACTGACATTAACACACATATATTAACAAATCCTGATTCTATGCATATCACATTGACAAATTCACAAGAAACATGGCCATAAATTTAAGCAGTGACAGCCTCCAAAGCCACCAAAGATATACCCCCAAAATGCATGGCCACCCATGGAGCAACTACTATGGCTTAGCAGGAAAAGGCTTTGGGATGGGATGTTCTGCATCCACCCAGGCCCTGTGCAATCACAATGCCATAACACATCCCTTACTCAGCAGAAGGTGACAGCTTATTGAATCAGCTCATTTTCTACGTCTGTAGCTGCTAACCACTAAACACTGAATAACCCTCCTACCCAAATGTGTGGGTCTCTCTAGTAACAGCAGCATGAACAGTAAATACAAAAGAAACGGAACTGAATTGAATTTTTCTTTCAGACAAGTAGCATTTATTTTAGGGAAGTTTTCATTGAACCTACTCTGTTTGACCATTTGGGTAACTATCAAAATTTGCAGCATGCAGGGATAACACTTGAACCTTCAATTGGTTGGGAGGGGAAAGCAAAGGACAGCACCTCAGCAACTTCTCAAACATTGCTGCAAGCAAAGCAAAAGAATATTTTTACAAAAAAAGCATTTAAAACCAAAAAAGCAACTATGAGATTGGCTAACAGGGCCTCTGGAGGTGCTGTGCACTTCAAACTCATCCCACCCAAAAGCTGTTTGTCCTGGACCAGGAATCGGTCACTTCCCAAGTACTCAGCTCAGAGCACATTCACCAGCACTGGCACCTCATGGGGCTGGAAATACAGTTCCCAAGGAGCATTCTGTCTGTCTCTACAATTGCTCTGAAAAATCTGTTTCCATTTAAGTCAAATGGCATTCCAAACAGAGCTAAAGTAACTGGAACAAACAAAATAGAAAAGCAGAGGTGTAATGTGTTGTGCATCTACACAGCAACACAAAATTTTACCTTAATCTTTTTGAGAAACATAAAAAACTTATGCCCTTAGAGAAATAATTATTTTTAAAAAATTCCTTATCTTAGTTTTTGTACCTAATATTGTCATTTCCCTCATTCATAGTATGGAATGCATACAAACTACAGAGTCTAGTCTTTTAAACCAAAATAAAAAGCAATAAGCAGTAAAACTAGGAGGTTTCAAGGGCAGAGTGTGGCCCAATAGCTCTGTTCTGACATGATATGATAAATATCGATTCAATGGGCTGTTAGGCCTTTCTACTGGATTATCCCAAGTCAGTTTTTATTACTGTGTGCAGAGACACACAGAGCTGTGCCACAGGGCTCCCCACAGTCAGCAAACACAGCAGTGTGGAGTCCCAGCCCTGTGAGCGCTGCAGCAGCAGCACTGGAGCCTCCTGCAGAACCTGCCCCCTCCCCGCACAGATGGGCATTGCCACTGAAGGCTCATGGCAAGACCAGAAAATTCTCCTCCTGGAAAATGCAAGCCCATGTAGCGCCTGAGATCAGCTAATCAGCTGGTACTGAGCCCCACACGCAGGCACACAGAGAAAAGAAGGGCCAGGGAAGGGTGTTGGGCAGGAATTGCACTTGCTCACTGCACATTTTTTTCTAACCAGGAGAAGCAAAAGATGATTTTAAAACATGACCCAGGCTGGGAGTTGCATTACTGCCTGCTCAGCTCTATGGGCAATTCCAGTTGCTCCAGTTCCTCTGATAGTGCCATCTTTGTCACACTTCCCTCGTTTTATGGCTACCCAAGTGAAGAAGTGTGCCTTGCTAATGCCCTTCAAGAAAGAGGAAAACAATTCCAGGTTTCTATGCAAGAGCCAGACTTCAGAGAAAGCCCTTAAATATTTTGATGGAGCAGTGCCTTTTACCAGCAACACCACCAAGATAAAAACCTCTGATGGTTAATAAACACAGCTGCAGCCTTACCACTATCACCCTTGCTTAGAAATGGAAATTTAGAGGTTTGAAACTCTTAATACCAGGTTTCTCTTGATACCAGGAGGCACTGAAGAGAGGGGCTCTAACAGCAACACAGAGTTTTCCTGCAGCATCTTCTGTGGGTACCTAGAGACACCAAGGCTCCTGGCATGATCTTAAGCTCTGCCCCTGCCACAGGAGGCAAAACAGCAGAGACAGAAACTCCCTCTTCCCTCAGAACAAAGCTTTGCTGCAAGAGGGATGAGTGAGAAAACAGCTCTGAGAGGGGCCAGCCTGTGCCAGGGCTGCTGTGTGAGCCCATTGCAGGAGTGAGGAGCAGCAGCACACCTGGCACAGGGTGCTCCGTGCTTCCCCAGGGCACTGCTGCTGCTGCACAGGCACCAGGGAGATTTTCCACGAGCACAGGCTGCCTGGGGAAAGCTCCCGCAGCCCCTGCCTCTCCTTTCCCTCCTCTCCTTTCCCGACATTCCCCTGAAGTTTCTAAACTCACCCATTCTCCTTCCTCAGAGGAAGGAACACAAGGGCTGCATTATGCACTGGGAGATAAGGGAAATGGTGAATCATGAAAAACAGTAATTAATGCTGAAATGCCATATGTGGTGGTGTTTTTAAATGCATTGCATAAGATTAGTGCTTTCTATAGATATTTTTTTCCAATAAAAGACTAGGCTTTCTCTTAAAGCTAAAATAAAAAGCAAACTCTGAAACAGCAGCAAAAACCACAAGCCTTGTAATCATTCTCAGTAACACAATTTTGAGTTCCACAAAAATTTACTTATTCTGGCAAACTCCAAAACTGTGGGGTAATTACCACTGGGATGAGGGATATCTGCACTGATTTTAATGTGAGCAAAATGGCTTCTTCAGTGTTCTAAGAGGAAAAGTAGATACATTGTGGAAGAAGCTTTACATAATAACCTTTTTGTAAAGCTTGGATGGCAAGATGATTCTGTAAGACACTGAAGTCACATGTCATTAATCAGAAATGACAGTCTTTATTCACATATATTTGACTGAAACTGCATAATTTTAGCCTCCAATAGCCCTGAATAAATGACCTTAAGTATAGCACTTTTTCAAATTGACAGTGATTGATGATGGACCAAAAAATTATGAACACTGAAGAAGTAAACATGAAAAATAGACAAACCCCTTAGTATCACACAGATTTCTTGTTTGCACTTTTCCAATTCTTTCACTCATTTTTATCTCTATAACCTTGCTCATCATGCTTTAATCATTTTTATACTGCTGCATTTGTTACATTTTGCCTGCAGTGCCCCCACACTAAACCCTGAGCTCGCTGAAAGATTCATACAGATAAATGGAATTGATTTCATATTTTCCCATTCATGAAAAGGGTCTTTAAAGTTAGAAACTCTTTATGCAGAATGAAACTAAAGAAACTGATTACTTCTAGGCAGCATTTATCTACATCTCTTGACAAAACTACAGAGCACTTATTCACGTGAGCAGCATTCCTTACACAATGAGAGGTTAACCAGCCCCAGCAGAGCTGCTGCAGCAGCCCTTTAGCTTCCAACTCCCTTTTACAAACAAAAACCACCTGACTGACCATGGGATAAATAATGTAAACAATGTTCTCCAAGTAATTAAAACCCCACCCTATTGATCCTTTTACAAACCACTTTATGCTCACACTAATTGATGAAACAGTAAAGAGAAACCAGAACCTAATTAAATTCATTGTACATAAACTGGTCCAATCTGTAGCAGCATCCACTGCTGGAATTAATTAGTGACCCCACCTCAGACCCAGCACTGTGCCTCAGCACCAGCTGATGTTCCCTGCATGGAGAGGACACAGGGCTGAGGCTGGAATTAAACACAATTTTTATACCTTCCCCAGAGGGTCTGCTTGCATTGCAGCCTGAGTTTATGGCCTGACATCTGCACTGGGGACAGCATGAACAGGACACTGTGGCAGAGGGTGTTCACCCACTTGCTGACGGGACTGGTCTGTCTCTGTGTGACCCACCAGGATGGGACCAGCTGGGAGATGGGAGAAGGGCAAGTGCTGCCCTGCACCTATTCCTTCTGCCTCTGCAACCAGTCAGTCAGCAGGACATGGTTTCTGATTTCAAATGGGCTTTACATGGTTTAGTCTACAATACAGACTTCATAGCATGAGATTACTGGCTGAGCAAGAGGGAAGCCAGTGGCTTGCAAAATGTAAAAACATTTGGATGCATCTTGTAATTCATCTCCTTACAAGAAGCTTTAACATCTAAAGATTAAATTAGAAATAGGTGTGGCTCTATACTTGTCCCTCAGATCAAGTATTGGCCAGGTAGGAGCATCACCCAGAAGTCACCACAGCCCTGCTTGTCACTGGGGCTGGTGGTTGGGCTGATCCATCACAGAGGGTTTGATCTCCCTCTCAGTCCACATGGCTGAGTGTGTGACAGTGGTTTGTCGTCCTGGCAACTGAAACTCTGTTCTAGATGCTGCTTTTATCTGGTGCTGTACAACAACACAAATCCCTTCTGTCTGTCAGGTTTAAATGAAAATTTTTGGGGTTTTGTTCAGTTTTCTGGGGAGTTCTTACGTAAAAAAATTCTTGGTTTTACTAAGAGCTGGCAGCTGTTGTGAAGGTAAGGATGAACTTTAAAGCTTTCAATTGGTATTAATTCACTGTATTCCAAAGCTTTGAACTGATTCTGGGAGATTAAAATTCTGCAACGTTTTATTAAGAGCATACTGATGCCCGTGCTGCTAGACTGTATAAAATGAAAGGCTTTTATTAGCACTTTTCCAGAGCACGAGATTGACTTTCATATTGGATTAATACAGCTAATATTGCCACTGCATTATCACTTTATGAAAATTTGCTAATGAGATTTGAAATTGCTTAATGAAAATATCCCAGTTCTCCCAAACACCTACCCTGCTGACCAGCTGCTGGAAGCTGGACTGCAGGGCCACTGCAGAGGTGGGGAGCAAGCACCTGATGCCAGGGGAGGCAAACTTTGATTTTCTCATACACTGCAGCATGTAATAACATTGTACATCAGGATCCCCTGAGTTGCACCATGCTGGCCTCGCTCAGGGCTTCACGCAGTGTGACAGAAGGTGATACGGTGTGACACAGAGCAGTAAGCTCTGAGGAGCCTGTTGCCTCATTAAAGCACTCCTGCAACAAGGCTGGCTGTGCTGTGATCCACATTCCTGCTCTGCTGAGTCCTGTCCCCACACCTCTCTCCAAACTGGGGTGGCCAGACCACACTGCCACTGTGTGCCCTGTACAGATGTGGGCCACCAGAGTACATGGGGACGTGCCCTGCCAACAGGACCTGTATTTCAAAATAACAACTAAAACAAACAAAAAAACAACCTAGAACCAACAGCAACAAAAGTTGTTCCCTGCTGCTTTCTTGGAACAGTTTCCACTTTGGGGTCTGTTTTCAGTTTTAAGCTTAGCTTGTCCCACTTTGCTGTTCCTTGCCCAGAGAAGGCATAACAATGCCTTGGGCACTTGCAGAAGTAGCTGCACTTCTGCATTTGCAAGAGGGAAGATCTTGGAGACACTTACCAGTGCTTAGGTGTATTTTGGGTCTAAAATGTCATCCCTACAAATACACAGCCCAGGTCCACAGATTTGCAACAGATCCATTAAAAAGGAACACTTCTCACTTCTTACAATAATTACTGAAGGCCATCTGACTCCTCTGGTAAGCAATAAAGCTCCATTTCTTCCCCCTCATTTCCAGCTCTCACAGTTTTCTACCAGGCCATGAAGACAATGAGAAGGAAAGCTGGAAAAGTCTTGGTCATAATTCTGCCATTCCCTGGCACATTTCTCAGCTGTGGAATGATGCAATAGAGGAATCTGTCCTGGGGTGTCTGCTGTTCCCCTGCCATGTGTCATGGCTTGTATCACTGCATCCAATGCCCAGTGAGACAAAAAGAGCCCTCGCTGTAGGAGGCATTTGGGCTGCTGGTAACAGAGTGAAGAGCTCTGTGCAGGCAGCAGTGCTGTGCTCCAGGAAGTGCTGAATGCCAGTGTTTATCTGCCAGGAATCTGGAGCACCTGAATTTCTCTTTCGGTTTCTGAGTCTTTCATTTTTTTTACTGATTGATTTATTGATCTATTACTAGCTTTTCATCCAAGTGAAAAGCTTACAGGAAAGAGCCACTATGCAGTTTAAAAACAGATTAGTGAGCAGATGTTCATCTAATCCAAGAACCCACCAGGAATTTTTGTTTATTAGTGGATTACATTTAGACCACAAGAAAGATAAAGCTGCTACTAGAGTGTGCATGTATAATGCACATCAGGGCCATCCTACTGCAGGTTTCAATGGAGAAATCCCAATTTTGGATACATACCACAATAATAATAATAGGCAACCCTAGGTCAAGTAGTTCTACTTTCAAACTCAGCTCCTTGTGCCACTCAGATTCTCACCAGCAGAGATTCACCAACACCCTAGAAACATCTGATGTCGGGTTGAGAGCCATTAGGACTTGTTTCCAAGATTATAGTCCAGACCATTTTAGATTCACTCTTTGGTTTCTTTTCACACCTCCACAGGTTGGTATGATTTCACAGCACATGTTGGAAAAATACACACCTTGATTTTGGCACTGTGCCAAAGGCAGGTGGTTAATCGGTTATGTTATTAAGTAGCCAATCCACAAAAAGCATAAACAAAGTTAAATGAATCAATGTTAATGAAATACTAAAGCAAGGACTCCCAAACAGTCTACATGTATTGATCAGACATGGAAAACCACAGAACCAAGCAAAACCCCAGCCCCCTGAGCCAACTTCCAGCATGGCAATTGAGGGACTCAGAGCTCCTTATTCTCATTTACACAAAGGTTTCTGAGGCATCACTCTAGCAACAGAGAAATACCTCAAAGGGGATATAAATATTCAATCCTTAAGGTCCATTTACATTGCTGGAGGGGTGTAAAATGGCCTTAGGGTAAAAGAGAATTAAGATAATAGATTTTAGGGGCAGAAGGGATCCCTGTGATTACTTAGTCTGACCATAGAGTTTTACTCAATAATTCATTTGTTGAGTTGATGCCTTCTGGTAGCAGGAGTGCATCTCAGTACCACAGGTACTTCCTGCCCAGTGAGCCATGAGGATATTTTGCAATGAATATGCCAAGGCTGCACAGTGCAGTGAAGTGCTCTCGTGGCATCCAGACATCCCATTTATAAGAGCTGAGTCCCTTCTGTTTGGGCTAGAGCCCACCAGGCTGGGAGTGTGCAGGCTGATAGTGCCACTTGTCCAGGCTGATGGTGCCATTTTGGCTGGGGTACAGCATCAGAAGGAGCATCAGGACAGGCATGCAAGCAAAGTTTATAAGAGGAATTCTTTCCTCAACAGTTAAGGCAACTGACTTCCCACGAGTGCAGAACTCACAGCCTGAAACCGGAGACTGTAGTTCTATAAATCCCACTGTTCTGCTGCTGCTGGTCATGGCCATTGGTGCTGAGAAATACAGTGCTGAGCCACAGCTCCAGCAAAAAATGAGAAGGTCGGAAGACCAGCACCAAGGTGGGTGCAGTAGTTCTATTCTGAAATGCAAGGGGATGCATAAAGTCCCTGACACTGGGGCTCATCTCCCATCCTTCTGGGTAGAGAAGTTGACATGCACAATGCTGGATCATACTCTAGATGGCCTAATTTTAAAAAAATTGGGTTCAACATGCAGGCTCTTGCTAAAAAAAAACAGATGCTGCAAGTGAGCTGAACAATCTTGGGTAATTAAATTGTAATAAAAAATTTGCTTCATTCATTAACTATGGTAATTGACCAAAAAGCAATAGGACACCTGCTATTTTCATTCTAACTGCCCTGATAGAATTCAGGGTGCAATCTCCATGTAGAACAGGTCATTTAAGTTTAACATGGCTTGAGATTATTATATTAAACAGCTCATAAATATGGTCACTTTTTATTTCCAATCACTGCTTTCAACAGAGTTTGACCAAAGCTGAATCCATAACCCAGGATTTATAACAAACAACACTTCATCAGATTTCTAAGAGTCTTCTCATGTCCTTTTGCTCATTTCTCTAGGACCTATCCAGCATGAAATGTGGTCTCTGTATATCGTTCAATGGTCAGTGGGTGTGGCCTCATATTTTGCTTGGTTTTTGAATGTGATAATGTATTGCCTTATTGCTATTTTTATTTATTATTTACAATATGCCAATAGATGGAAGTGTCTCCCCTGAAGAGTGCTGTCTGACAAACAGATGTACTGGAGATGCAAAAGAACACTTCTGTTTTTCCAGTACAGGGCTTTTTTGTTTTGTTTTGTTTTTACATCCTGCAAAAAGAAGGATTTATTGTCTAACTGTATGGATGTCAATGCTGAGCCAATTCTGCAGCCCAGTCAGACAGGGCTCCTACTGCAGTAATATATTTACCCAAATAACAGGCATTGTGGCTGCAAGGATGCAACCAAACACATTTCTCACAGTTTTAATTTAAGTAGTAATGGAGTATGAATAAATAACAAGAGCAGAAAATAAGATGGATACATATAAAGCAATCATTTCAGTGAGTTTCTTACTGTAAAAATTACCCCAGAGCTCCTAAGTCGTATCTTGAGAATTTTAGCTAAGCTGCTTCTTGGCCAAGTTCTGTAAGGGCTCTGCTTATTTTCAATTTCAGCTGTACAACTTGTACAGCACATTGAATGATTTAACCAAGCAGATTTAAAGTTCAGTAGACAGTGTTCTTTGTTAGATTTTAGTCACATACCAAATTCAATAGACTCTGCTGCAGGCGTATGTCAAAATGCCAGAAAGGCATGAGACATTGTTGAGTATGTTGGAGTTTATTGTTTAGAAAAAATTAAACTTGGTCTCTCATTCAATCTTTTTAATTAAATAGTCATACTCTAAACCTCAAGGGACAAAGGAAAAGAGAGAATAAAGGCAGTTGTTCTGTAAAACACAACAGATATTTCTTTATATCTGGACTGAAGAAGTCGGTATATGTCATCTTCCCCAAAAATAAATACAAGTATTTTGGGTAAATGTGTTCCAAGCAATGAATTGCCATCACTACTACTAGCTATTACCTGCATAAGATCATTAACAAACAAACAGCTTTCCTGCCTAAATAGAGCTTTGTTTGTTTCTGCATAAGAACTGCTATCATATTCTCTGCTGGTGAGTTTTGGAAAACAAGTCTAAGATCTCACACAAAAACTGAACAGCCATATGTGATAGCTAGCTGGAAACCAAGTCATTTTTCTGCTCCCTGTCTGCAAATTTGTCCTTAAATATGAGCACTGAACAGACTGTATGCTAAATCCCAGGCATGAGCATTAAATTGCTTAAGCCCAGAGAACTCTGCCAGGATTCTGCCAAGCCTCCCATTTCAAGGAATCCACTCAAAGGCCACTATTAATAGTCTGACCACAAACCCAACCACTGGATTCAGAGTGGGAACACTTGAAAAGTGCTCCCAGTGTGGGCAACCACACCACAGAGAACCAGCAGCCTTTAACTCTGTCGCCCCAGCAATGCTGGAAGGATGTTCCCTCTGCAGGGGTCACGGTGGGAAGCAGGCTGCTGGCCAGCACAGTTATGGCTTTGCTAGGCCATCAAAGCAAGATTTTAATTTCAGACCATCCATGGGGTATGGGCCTTTCCACTCCCTGCCATATTTGCCCAGACAGTAATGCATGTCACCAATCAACGTTAAAAATAATGATGGGTTTGGCTGCTCTCTGCCTTTGACTGTATGATCATCAAAATAACAACAGAAACAATAAGTCTCTTTTATCCTAGTTAATGCTAAATTGTGTGACAGAAGTGCTTAATTCCTGCAAATGTAATGAGAATGAGAAGTGGTATAAATTCTAAGCCATTGAATTACAATCTTTAAATTGTAATCCTGTTTTCTTCCTTGCAGACTAATTCACAGTAACTTGCACCAAAGCAATCAGTAACTCTTTAGATTTGGCCTAATATTCATATTCTCAATTACCTATTTAACATGGCTAGAGATGGTTCATTATTTGTCTTACAAAACATTCTCAAATGCAAAGTGAAGTTTTACAAGGTTATGACTAAAATATGCACTGTTTTCTTACACCAAACTGCCCAGTGAGTAAAGTCAGCTGATTAGTGGTGATCAGACAGCAGCCATGGACTTACAGGCAGGAGCCTCCATCTGTTCCCTCTGAGACTTCCTAGGCCTGTGTAGCAGAGCAGATCAATCCTCAGTGTACTCATCTTCAGTAGTATTTGAACAATAAAATAAGAAAATACTTCTAAGGTATCTAAAGTTTGAGAAAGAAAGAAAATTATCAGTTACTGCTCACTGTTTGGCAGTTAGGCTTAGGGCTTGGAAAAGACTGACTTAACCCAATATTTTAAGTTTTCCCACTTACTTGCCTTCCCATTCTCATGAATTTTGCCTATAGCTTGCTCATGAAACTAAGCTTTACCTTCCCTATTTTGAAATTTTCCAAAGCCAGAGTCAGATTTGCAGTGGTTTTAAAAGTCCATTTAACGCAAGACTTAAAAATAGGGGTTGCAAAATTTTACCCAGTCTCATCTCCAGTGTCCAAAATGAGCTGCTCTAGGATGAGGGTTAGTACAAGACACACAGAACATGCTGATTTCCCAGATTACCTTCCAGCCTCCAACCAATTTTATCCAGGGGCTTCCCCAACCAGAAATTATGTCTGTGTTGAAAAAACCTGAATGGATTTCCCTTGATGATTTTGAGTCCTGTTTCAGCATAGGTCACAGTTGAGACACAAGACACAGAGTATCAGCATACAATATCAGAAAGCTTCAACTCATACAGAGTAACACCTTACCTCAACAGAAGACTGCAAGTGTCTGCTCTTCTTGTTCTTTAGCCCAGCCTTTTATCCCCTCCTGTTAATGCCCTGCACCTGTGTGCCCCTCACAGTTCATGCCCTGCCCCTGTGTGCCCCTCACTGTTAATGCCCTGCACCTGTGTGCCCCTCATGTTAATGCACTGCACCTGTGTGCCCCTCACTGTTCATGCACTGCACCTGTGTGCCCCTCACTGTCCATGCCCTGCCCCTGTGTGCCCTCTGCTCCCTTTGGTGGTTGCTCAGTGCCCCTGGGCACTCCATGGCTCATTGTTGTCAGTGCTGCTCACCTGCTGCTCACAGCTGTAGCTCATTGGGGATGAGGCTGGGCCAGCCCCACTCCCAGTCACCACAAACTGGGTACCTACACAGTCCATATTTTGAGCCCTCATAAACTTTTAGCGTACTGACAGGAGGAGTCTGACAGGTTGAATATTCTGCAAGAGGCAATAGAATGGCTGGTACAGGTGCTGTACAGAGGAGTGAAGGATTTAACCTTTTGCATGAATATATCAAAGCAGATATTTAGCTGCGAGTACAGTAGCTATGTGGCAGCGTTTTTTTGGATTTTTTTTGTTAAGCAGAAGTTAACTTTTTTATTTAGTTGAACAGGCTTGAAGTAAATTCTACCAACTTTCATTTTCAAACTACAATAGCCAATAATCACTTACAATCCAGGTGCTGGGGAGGTGTGCAAGAACCTTTTAAAATGTAAAATAACATGATTCTCTGACAAATAGAAAGGAAATCATTTTCAATCTAAAAGCAGTTGGAAAATTCATGATGTGTACTCATTAAAAGTGCCTTCAAGATATCAAGACAGGCTTTCTCTGTAAACGCCAGATGAATGAGAATGGTAAGCAGCAGCTATGATGTACAACGCTTCAATGAACACAGTTGGTTTTGGTTTATGCTGCTGGGTTGGCTTTTTTAATCAAATCTCTATTGCTTAAAAGAGTTGTATATGTACTAAAAGTAGGAAAGGAGTAGGGTAGAAAATCTAATCCCACCTCTGAGTAAAGATGGAAAATATTGATGTTGCTTTGTGAGCAAATATTGGGATAGTGGAGGCAGCACTTGTTTTTTTTTAATTGCTAGCTGCTTAAATGCCTAAGTGGGAAAAGCAAGACACTTCACTCTCTCTATAAGGAGAAGCAATATAAATTCTTTCAGCACCAACTGAAGCCCCAAATTTTGCCTAACCTCAGTACCGCTCACAATCATTCATACAGGACTGCAAAGGTGAACAGGGCTGTGTTGGGCTCTGAGTCAAACATGCTTCACCTTGGCTGTTCTGATTGCCAGGAAGAAGATAAGCACAGCTCTGAGTTATAATAACTCTTTTACATTATAAAAGTACCAAAGCTGCTCTGTCAAGATTTGGTCCAGTAGCTCCAAAGCCACCACGAGCTTTACAATGGATTTCAAGAGGTGATGGCTAAAATCCCAGGGTTGCTAATGAAAAAGTATGGGATGGAAATGCTACAGATGATACCGTAAGGGTTAATTACTTTTTATACAAGTGCCATCAAATTCACAAAAGGATGACCTATCTACTTTGTTCCAAGGACTCAGTTTCTTACAGCACCTGACCAGCAAATCTTAGTCACAGCTCTATTTGTCTTGAGCTGCAGGGGATCAGCCTCTCACCCTCTGCTTTTCCATACAGGAAACCCAGGAGGATGTTTTAAAGAAACAGGTGCAGTTATCAACATTTAAACACCACAGATGTTAATTAATCACCAAGAATAATAGTGACCTGGCTCAGCTTTTCATGAAGCCACCTCTTTATTCTTCTGCTTCAGTTTTAACAAAAACCTGTGTAACAAACTTTTCTTCTTACTCCACTTTTATAGAGTGAAATCCTTAAAAGAACCAAAACACAAAATAAAATTAAAGCATCAAACCTTTGGGAAGACTTGTTATTTCTATTTCCAAGGTCTGGAGAAAGAAGAGATGGATTATGAGCAGTTACAGGCTCTTCTGCTGTTCCTAAATCTTAATTATGTTTTATACTCTGCAACATACTTCATAAGGAGCTTAACTTTAAGCATGAGTTTAAGAGCCATTGAATCCAAGGAGAAGAAGGCAAAGTGTAAGAATGCTGGTAACCAGACATGGGCTCTTGGCAGGCCACAGGTATCAATAGCTTATCTCCAGGCTGACAGAGGCCATTGACACCTGTGGGAGATTTAGCATGGTTTGATTCACCTGGACTTTTACTGGTGTTGATCTCTCTGTTGTTTAATTTTTCTGTAATTAAAATGCATGAAATGTAAGCAGATTTTTCATCTGAGTGTGTGCTGAATCAGTACAGTCCAACTGTCAGTGTGCCTGAAGATGTATTTTTGCAGTGCACGGTGAGGGCTGGAATACGATCAGCTCAGCCCACAGGGATCTGTGCCCCAATCCCAATCCCAATCCCAACATCCATCACAAGATCAGCCAGGTGAGTGTCTCTGTGGTGATGCTGCACTTCTCACCCAGCAAACCCCCCAACAGGGAGCATGGCAGGGAGCTCCTGGAACTGCTCTCTTTTTGTGGGCATCTCCAATCTGTTGCACCAGGCCCACCTTTCTCCTCAGTGCTTTGGTTCCAGTCATTTTCCAGCGATGTCAGAGGTCAGAGACAGATCAGGGCCATGTTAAAATATCTACCATCCTAAGAGCAGTAGGGATTTTGTAACTCTATCCTTGACCCCAAGATTCTGCAATTTAAACAGCCTCATGTCAGAAACAGAAAAACATCAAACAATCAAACATGCAGAATCACAGGCTGAAAATCATCTCTCCTGCCCTTTCCTTCTCCCCAGGCTTTTAATCTTACATGGAATTTTTTGCATGTGCATTAAGATGATTCTTTCCCTAAATTAGTATTGACTGTAGCTCTGGATCTTCCAGTGAAGGCGTTTGAGGGCAAAAGAATCACAGGATTATAGAATGGTTTGGGTTAGAAGGGACCTTAAAGATCATCTCATCTAGTTCCAGCCTTATTGCCACAGGCAGGGACACCCTCCACAAAGACCTCACTGGTCGAAGCCCCATCTGACCTGGCCTAGAAACACTCCCAGAGATGGGGGACACATAATTCTGACTTCCTTATGCCTGGTGCAGCCAGCAAAGCGCCCTTGATCCTCAGCAGGGCCTGCACGAGCCCACAGAGGCCCATATCCCAGGGATGGTCCCCTCCTGTCTCAGGGATTTTCTGTGGGGATCCTGGGAGTCACTTTTCCATCTACAGGCTGGGCCTGGCTGGCTGGTGAGAGCCAGCAGCAGAGACTGGTGACATGGCCTCGAGTCTGCATAAAAATGACAGTCCTGAGCCAGTGGCAACAAGCAGAAAGCAATGTTTGCCCTCAAGAACAAGGCCAGGACAGTGCCTGTACGTGCACTGCGCCCTGCAGGGACTCTGCAAACCTGTCTTGTTATTCCCAGTTGCCTGTTATGAGCAACAAATACAATTCTAGAGGAATTTTTTGCTACACATGAAAGCTCATACAGTTTGTAATTTTGAGAGTGTTGTCTTTGGGGTTTTTGTGGTTTTGCGTTTTGTTTTGTGGGTATTTTTTTTTGTTTGGTTGGTTTTTGGAGGTGTTTTTTGGTTTGTTTTTTAAATTTTTTTCTGGTTTTTTTTCTGATACTCTCAACCTGAATACTATTTTATTTCTTCATTGTAAGGCTTTTTGACTTATTCAGCTTTAATTTTCCTGTGCTGTCTATGAAATGCTTCTTGTTGGCTGAACCAGATTATGCTGATACAGAGTGCTCATGTACCCTTGCATTTCCCAGATATTGACTGGAGATCTGTGTAATTAAAACCATGCTTCCCCACATGAATGCCTATTTGGAGACTCTGTTCTGGGTAGGCCAGCAACTGCTCCCTGTTAGGGTTTCTTAAGGGTGCAAATTGTGTCAGAATACATAGTGTATGTAGTTTGTCTCAATTTATATAGATAACCAATTCTCTTGTCATCTCCTTGTCTTTTATTCTGTTTCATGCCTTCAGCAGCAGAGGGCAGGGCTTGTGCAGTGCTCTCCTCCCACCTGGAAGCACCTGGAGTCACCCTACTTGGGAGGCAGGCTCCTACAAGGATTGTGTAACTTTCCAAAGAGGTGACTTTCCTCCACTGCTCAGGTTTCTGCTTCTCAGTCCATCTGTTTGTTTGGTCCTCTTGTGCTCCTGGCTCCCTTGGAATGTTCTCCCAGGAGAACTGAGTTAGTACCCAAGATAAAAAAGATAAGGCCAACAGTCTTACCAATGTGGATGGAAAGGATTTGAAATCACCTTTACCACTTTTGTATGTTAAACAAAACTCCTGTCCAGTTAGGAACACTACAGACGTTTTGCATTTTTTACAAATAAGGTTACCTCATACTGGCAATAGCTTTTACAAGTATAATTGCACTGTAGTTCTATAAAATAAAATGTAATGCAAACCTTACAGTTTCCAATTACACAATAGTAATTGTGAATAATTTCAAAAAATCTCTGGCCTTTTATATGGCTATTTCTAACCCTGAGCTTGTGCACACTATATAAACACCATCTGTAGAGAACGTAAGACAACTTCTGTTGGAGCACAGAAATATAAAATTGTATCATCAACTTCTCAGTGAGAGTCCAGTTAAACAACTATTGTCTGTACCTTCTAAACAACATCAATTCAGCAACTCACCTTTTGGACTCAAACTCCTGCTTTATTGCATCCAAGCTTACAGACCTTCTGTTCTTTCTGTTTATTGCCAGAACATTTATGCATATGCCCCAAATCCCTACGGCACCTCCATCCCATCCTGCCTGGGCACGTGCACCTCACATCCTGCCCCAGCCCCTCCCTGTGCAGCCCGATTATGCACCAGCAGTTGACACAGGGCAGTGGTTTCCAAATTCTTGCTGTGAAAAGCTTTTGAGGTGTTTCAGTAGAAGGCTGCTGGTTGTGAATACGAAAGCAGGGGCTTTCCCCTGTGCAGAGGCCCCTTCTTAAGTATAAAGTACAAACAATGAAAATGAAAAGCAATAAAAAAAGAAAGATCTGGGCTTTCAATGCTTCTTAGGGTCAAGCACTAAACCCTCTTTTGACAGCTACACAACCCACACTTGTTCTCCTCAAGAGAATTTGACCTCAAGTAAGGAATTGAACAAAGTGCATATTTTGTCTACAGTGGACAAATACGTTGTTCTAAAGCAACAAACTGCAGATAAAATATACAGATAACGATAGGGGAAAAAAGCCACACTCCCTAAAATGAAACCCCACTGTAATTTATGCACATTAAAAAAAAAAACAAAGTGTTTTTTATTTCACTGATTTTATATTGTATGGCAGAAGCTTATTAAAGCATTATATTTCTCCTCTGTTATTGATTAACCAAAGTCAAATAACATTATCATTTTGCTTAATGCATTTAAAGCACAAATATTTTCCCAGATGCTCTGCACAGGCACTTTGCAGATTTCAGTGGAAGTTGTTTACATGCTGAAACACTGAGCCTGGATAGAAACACTTGCTGTGATAGCAACACACACCCAACAGTTTTCATTTTCTCAATTCAGAAGGAAAATTGCTGTTCCTCCCTCTCCTTCAAATTCTCTTTCTCCAAGAAATATTCCTACGTCATTGGAAAAAATTACAAGCATGCTCATAATGGCTGCATTTCTCTGTCCATTTTCAGCTAAGCCCTGGTCCAAAGTATCCTGAAATCACTGGGATTATTTTTACAGGCTTCGTGGGCTCTTATTTAGCCCTGAGTGCACCACAAAGCTCGTGTTAGTTTCTGAGTGGGGAGCTCAGTGGTGCTGCTGCCAATGGGCCCCCCTGGCACCAGGAGTTCTCCTCCTGCCCCAGCAGAGGCTGCAGCTGCACACCCCATGGCCACGGGGACCAGGGGATGCAGTGAACCGTGGTGGGCTGCTCTGCTCCCTTGGAAATTGTCATTTATACCTTGCTTTGACATCTAACACCAAAGTGGCATGAAATGAGATGAGCATGGAGCCCGTGCTGCACCCACGTCCTGCTGTGCCTGGTGGCACAGGGACCAGCACCCACTCCCAGTGGGAGCTGCTTCTTGGGCAGCTGAATGGGCAGGGATGCAGAACTGTGCATCACATCAGTTCTTTTTTCTTTTTTTTTTTTTTGCTGATCAGCAGCTCTGAAAATGGAAAGGAATAATTAGAACAAACTCCACCTTCAGTTTAAAACCAAGTACAGCTACAGGAAACATCAACAGAAATGACTGTGCAAGAATCATGATTTTTGTTCAAGGATGTTTAATTTGTCCAAGCCTGCTAGCAAGTTCTGGTCATTTTCTGAAGTGAAGGATAACTTCATTTGCCTTGGGTTAAAGGAAGAAAGGAAGAAAAAAGAGACTGCCCAGCTTTTACAGAAACACAAGTATCTAAACTGACACTCAGAATTACATGTATTTCACCACAGGCTCAAGATTTGCTGTAAAATACTTGTCTGCTGTAATTGACCAAAACTCTGATAGATTTATCTGCCACCATTCTATAAGGGAGAAAGTCTGTTTACACAAGGATGATAATTATCACTAGCTTCATCTATATTCTGTCAATGCCAAGGCATGCTAAGCAGTAACCAAATCCTTTGACAGTCCGTGCAGCAAAGCACCTAACATGTTAACCCCAAAATCCCCAAATGCATGCCTAGATTTATGTATATTTTAGACATTTGCCACATACAATTAAGTGTACCCATCTGGACATCTCTTTAGTAAAACAAATATGTATTGTGTATGTGAACAATCTATTAATCTCCTTGTGACCTGTAGGAACAGGAGGAACATGAAGGGGGTGAAAGAGGAGAAGTTCTTCAGGACAAGCTTTCCACAGGTGAGGAGCAGATAGGAGCAGGGTGCAAGACTTTATTTTATATATATATATGTAAACATGCACATCAGGGCAGCAGTGATAATAACCTGATCAACAGTCCATACAGCAGAATTTGCCAAAGTGAGTTCTGATTTCCAGACACTGAATATTCTTCACTTTCAAAATTAGGAAGAGGAAAGTAAGAAACAGGGTACAGCTACTTATTATTTTTTTTTAATTTAATGGTCAATTCTTATGATTCCTGGAATATCAAAACCAATTCCAAGATTAAGTACCTTTAACTACCAGCAAGAAAATTGTAACACAAAGGGTTTATTATGTATGTACTTAACTTACTGTTTATTATGTATGTGCTAATGCAATGTATATGTTTGTTATCAGTACAGTATGGGCTGTAGCACTAAATTAACCAGCCTGCAGTAAATACACCCTTTAGGTTTCACAAACATTGCCAGCAGGTACCCTGGCACTTTGTTTGCCTGCATTTACTTCTCTGTCTTGTAAATACAAATATTTGGTTAAGGCATCTGCTCAGTCAAGAGCTGTGACTGCTGATCCAGGTAGAAGTTTTCAGACCTGTGCAAAGTAGAATCCCTTCTAAATGACTGCAGATACAATTCATCATCAGGTGGGTAATTCTTTACACATTTATGATCATTCAGTCATTGAACCAGAACTAAGGTTAGAATACTTGTACTTGAAAATGAGACCCATTACTTGTTTTGAATAGAATTTAATAAAAGAAAATGCAGAAAATATAAGATTACTTTTAGGTTCTGATTATTATTATAAACACTTGGATCTGTTTGGAAAACAAATACAATGTTTTGCAATTAGACCCCTGACCTATAAAAGCACTTGAGCAACTGTGTAACAGAGCATAGGAGTAGTCACTTCAATGAAATTACTACCTTTATACATGAATTATCAGCTCATTTTAAATTATTTTCTGGATCAAAGCCTCTCTTTTACAATTAGAGCAGCAGAGCTACAATGATGTAGCAACTGCAGTTTGGAGAAAAATAAGAGACCGAAGGTAACTGCATCATAAAGATATTCCTGGAGAGGAAGGAGAATAAATGATACCTGGAAGAGGTGTCTATATAACTGCAAGACAAGTATAATTTTCTGTTCAACTTTTTTTTTATCTAGAAGATTAAAATAAATTTCATTTCAAACCTTCTAAGAAAACTCTCCATTACTTTGGCTTGTTTAGGGCCTGAAGATGTTAATGCTCCAAGAACTTGGACAAAACCCACTATTTAAAGTACCACTTCTAGTTTTTAACTGAGGTAAACAGAATGCATTCTAAATCTCCAGTGTAGGCTATTGAAGTGTCACAGCAGCTCGTTCAAAGCAATACATTCACTTCTCAAAGATTTTCGTATTATAATCGAAAATTCTCTCCCTCCGATGCACCTGAGAAGCATTAACTTCTTGGTGACTTTAAGAACCAAATCCTTTAATACAAACCTAGCTTTTCCCACAGGCACTTGAAAATATTTAGCATTTTTTCAGTTGGATGCAATTTTCATAATAAAGTAGCTCACTTGGCTACCTGACACCACAGACAAAGACGCCGAGTGAGCAGCTCCTGCCAACTCAGAGCATGATCGCAGCCCTCAGTCACATATTAAGTAGGCTTTGAGACATCCAATTGCTGTAACAATGCAAGCAATTTATGTATTATATATTAGTGTTATATATTTTTTCATTACTCATAACCTATGTATTTTCTTCTGTAACATCCAGGCACAATTCTTTCATACCACGTCTTTCAGTCAGCCTTAACAGAGCATACAATAGTACTTATATTTATGTAACATTTAAATTTCACCTCTCTGACCAGTTTTAAGTTACCAAAGCAGCCCTTTGGTATTATTCTGAATGCCACTGGCCCATCCCTGTGGACGCTGCTCCATACATTTGTTTAAATTTCACTGGCAAGCCTCACAGAAATGTGTGGGAATGACAAATTTTTTTTTTCTGTGACAAAATACTCAGCCCCCGTCTATCAAATCAGAAATGTTCATAGTTAACTGCATTTCTGGCAGTTTCAAGGGTACAATTGTAAAACTACAGTATATTTTGTCAAATCAAACCCTACAATGATCCTGGTTTACTTCCATCCACTTAGCCTATTAATGCAGGCTAATACTGCATGTTCTTGTGGCAGCAAACCCTAAAGTGTACCAGGAGACTCCAGTGATAGATTACATGTACATGCTGTGTCATATCCAATTAACTCAAATTGACTGTGTACTGCATTATGCTGTTAGTGCATGGAAGATCAATAAATATGGAGAAAATCCAACGAGGCGCTCTCCATTCCCATCCAATTCTAGTAGGTCTGAGACAGATCATGCTCCTATGATGTGTGTGCTGCTGCTGAAGAGGGCAGGTGGTGCATAGACACCATTCAAACTTGGCCTATTCAATCTAAACTCCTCTAACTCGCCATTCATGCATAGCAAAACACCATCTGGTCCTATTTTGCCTCCAGCAATCACAGCTGACCAAAAACGATAATAACAGCTGTTGCAAAACAAAAGCCAAACAAAGGGGGGAGGGAAAGGTTAGAATGCAGTCCAGTGCTGCAAAATACTCCATGAAGTGAGAAATGAAAAAGGAGCCATTCAAATAGGAATCCCCATTGAAAAGAGTCAGTGCAAGACTTGTGGTTAAACTTGAGATATTTAATCCATCTGTCCTGCAAACCACAATGGTCAGGTGATAATATAAAATTGAGATTATGTTGCACAGAGGTATTTAAAGGCTTTGTTCTCCAAGTTAGAAACTAATGACCCTGTGTCAGCTAAAAATTAAACCTCCTTATGTTCTTTCATCATGTGTCAACCTGGGTTAATGTGAAAGTAGAATGTGGTTAACCGAGGTGATAAAGCATCTGAAATCTCGGGAAAAGAAGGGAGCAGTTAAGTGCTTGTAAATGCTATGAAGGAAAACATTCTTAAAAACCATGCAAGACACTGAAACCATACAGATTATTGCATTTTTCTTGTATAAATTGCATATCAAGCAATTTAAACTAACAGTTTTATTTATGACCTATGATAGCACAGTTATTCACTTAGATTTAGGGAACATGAACACAAACTTGCACAGTTTGAAACACAAGATGTTCTGCAATATGCTATTGTGGATAATGCAAAATATAATTTTGTGGCAAGCAGGGAGATGCTCCAGTTTTTCAAGATTCAAATTTTGATATTTAAAATGTACGGTCCTGCTTGATGATTAATTTTTTTTTTTTTTTTTTTTTTTTTTTTTTTTTTTTAGCTGTAGTAATTAAAACTATTTTTCCTGGAATTGAACATCAGTAGTTCAGCAGCTCTTAATCAAATGTGATAAAACCCAGGATTTATGAAACCATTTAATGAGTGTAATAACACCTGCTTCTCGCTGCAAATAGTTGAAAACAGACTTCAGTTGTAATTAACTCTTATCACTTGTGACATTTTTCCAACGATACTTCATAGGTCTTCAAAATGACAATTATAGAACTAATACACAATTACTGTCACATGCAGTTTAGCAATTATTTCTGAAGACATTTGTCTAAAGGTTTCAAAAACGACTATAAAATGGTTTCCTTTGTTACGTAACACTGGTTAAAACTGACACACACGAAATCTCTCCCAACCAGCCTCTGTCATGCCATTTCCAATGCAGACAGGCTTCCTTGCACTTGGAATAAACACCCTCCATCCCAGGCATTATTAGATATCAAGCTAAGGCTATTAGGAGCATGGGTAGCTGTCAACTAACACCTATTATGAAAAGCTTCAATTTATATATGATTTTTTCTGCTCCAAGAAATCTATAAATTTATAATTAGAATCTCTTGCTGTTCAATATTTGTACATAATAAGCAGAGTACCTGAGGATGATGAAATATTGGAAGATGAATTCACTATAAAGAAACTTACATGCTGTAGTACCTCTTCCCTCAAGTCTGGCTGCAACTTTTGGGGGATCTCTATTCCTTTATTTTTGGGTTGTGCTCTGAGCATGGTAGCCATGCCACAAACAGGATTAGGATTCTGCTCAGGCTTGACACTTGCTGTTTTTAATTTTCATTTTATCATAAGCAGTTTAAGATTGTTGCCAGTGGTAATTTGCAATTTTTATCAAGACCTCTTCATTATAGCTTCTGACAGGACAGATGCTGTAATTAATCATGCCAGACAACTGGGGATAGTGGTCAGACTGCACTCACAGCACAGATACTGCAGGAGAAGAAGGGAAACAAGAAAATAGAGGCTCTCTCCTTTCTGTTCAGAGCAAAAATATAGGAACAGCATTAATAACCTGACAACACACCGAATGTTAATGTTTCCAAAGCCTTCATATGAAAGACCTGCCCCCTCCATCCTCCCCACTCCATCACATGCTACCTTAACAAGAACATAAAAGTCAGACAGCTCAGGAGCAGCCCAAGGCAGGAGCTGGAGGCTTACAGAGGGAAGCCCACAGCAGTAGCTGTGTTTACATCTGGAACTCTCAGATACAAAGCAACAACTAGTGCTGATTTCCCTCTCTGAACATTATGTCTGAGAGACAGGTTCACCTCCCTGCTCCTGCAGCTCATCAGCACAGGGCACCATGACTGTTGTGTGACCCCAGCATTTGCTTCCTCTCTCTGGAGTCACTGACACCTCAGAGAAGTTGCCCACAACTCTGCAGCAGAGCGTCTTGGAGGGCACAGGAGCCAAGCGCTTGCTCTGTTCCCATTGGTACCTGTTCACCCAGAATGTCTGATAAAAATCCAAAGGAGTTTAAAAATGTCCAAGAAAGCATTTGCAGAAGGAAATATTTCTGGTTTCTCTATCAAAGACTTACAGCTCATCAGTTTTACTGAAATGTGTTTATTCTATAGCAAGATAAAAGCATTTATTTTAGATAAGCAAAATACAAACAACTTAATTGCTGCTATCATAACTCATAAAAAAGTATAAAACAGCATAAAAACACAATAAGCAATGTAGCAATTAATAATTCATGTTACCAGTGTTTACATTAAAGCCTCATTTATGAAAACTTTACAACACATGATATGAAAACTTACAACTTTTAAAGAAAATATTTACATTGATTATTCAGTTGTGGAGTTTCATTTAAATATTCTACTGGTTTTACAGCGTATTAATAACTTGCATTTCTCATCTTAGCTTTCTGTAATAACAGTTTTATTTAAGTGCATTTCCCTTTTAAAAATACAGTGTATTAAATCTGAAACTCATCACTTCGACACAGAATATAATATTCACATTTGTTCTGTAATTGGAATTAACGTAAGAGGGAAAATGTCAATATATATTTTCTTACAAACTATGGCAGGTTTATTTAGAGAAATGAAGTGAAAAGTTGGGTCAAACATTTACGTCCAGTTACTTGCATTTGTTTTTCTGAAGACATTTAGGAGAGAAAAAGAAAAAAAATAAGAGCTTTGGCAAAAATCTGTAATTTACTCTATTTTTTCATGACAAAAAATGCCATCAACTAACTCATGTCATACAAGTATGATTGTGTGAAATCCAATCATAATTTTACAGGTAGTTACAACTGTGCTTTAAGGGCTTCATGAGTTCATACTGCCTTGAAGTGCATTACTCACTTTTAGAGAAAGAAGGGCTATAGCATACAACTCTGAAAGGCCATTTTGCAGTCATAAGGTCCAGGTATTTTTTAGGCCAGCTGATTCCCATATTGTAGGTAAAGCTTAAATAAATTAAAAAGGCATCACATGAAAAAGAGAACAGATTTTTTTCTTTTAAACAAAATGATTTATAGTCAGCTAAAAGATGATACACAGCTACATTGTAGTTCTTTATTGCCTATCTAATAGACACTTTAGAGGATCATTTGATCTGTTATGCATCCCTGCATAACTACCATCAACAATTTACAGTTTTCAGCCAAATATGGTTTACCCCTACCCCTCCATCAACACAAAGCCATGTTGCAAGATCGTTTATCTTCAGAAAATACTGACCTGTGATAATACTTGAGTCTGTGTCTGAGATTGTATTTGTGACTGGTGCTGCTGAGGGGCTGGCTGAGGGCTCCCAATGGCAGGGATGGGAGAAGTGATCTGCGGGGCTCCTGGGGAATGCTGCTGAGGAGAAGGCTGGGACTGGTGCTGCATATGCTGCATTTGCTGCTGCTGCTGCATTTGCTGAAGCTGTATGTGCTGCAGTTGCTGTTGCATCTGCTGCTGATTCATCTGCTGCTGGAGATGCTGCTGCTGCTGCTGCTGCAAATGTTGCTGCATGTGGTGCTGAAAATGCTGCTGCTGCATTTGCTGTTGTATTTGCTGATGCATTTGATGCTGATGTAGTTGCTGCTGTTGCATCTGCTGCATCTGTTGCTGCTGGAGCTGCTGCATCTGGTGCTGCTGGCTTTGCATGGAGGGGCTGAGCTGAGACGAAGACGGCGTTGCCACCATGTTTGAGCCCATGGAGCTTATCAATGGAGCTGCAATGTTTGTTGGCATGTTTGGGGCAATGGTGACAGAAGCTACAATCTGATTCATTGGCAGTCTCATGGTCAAGGGTTTTGGAGCAATGGCTCTGGAAAGGGGCTGTTGAAGAGTTTGGGGAGATGCCGACACCGTCGCGTGCTGAGAAAGAGAACTATTCAGAATGAGGGAGGAAGACAAATTTGTGGATGCCAGTGTTTGCTGGACAGAACGAATTGTCTGGGCCTCAGCAGATTCTGCAGCAGCCTGTGTTTGGAAGAGAAATTAATTGTCTTTTCAACAGAAAAAACATTATTACTGTCTACATGGTAATAAAAGTAACAGCTATTCAGAGACCTTTGCCATCTTTTGTTTTCTATCAGAAAAGATCTGTTCAGTCTGAAACAACCACTGATCAGAAACACATTGCATCACCTCTTTATCTGCCTCCCTATATGGTACCTCCAGGTCTTACTTGGACAAAAAGTAACTTGTGCCCTTGATCAACACCAGAAAGTCAGAGATGTCACACACATTTTGTCGCAGAAAGAGCTAGAACAGGTCCAATATATTCAAATGTTTTTAAAAAAACCCTGCTCTTTGGGAGTCAGCAGCACACACACTCCCCACCCCATCAGTTACCAACCAATGAGCAATTAACTGACACTCTGTAGACATTTACCTGAGAATTTAATAAATTGTTGCACAAGTTTCTCTCCCATCCCTACCGTGAGCCACCATCTCATGTGAAAAAGCTATAGCAAGGAGGTCTTAATTTAGAGGAGATGAGATACAATGACTTTGAGCGTCATTTCCACCTGCAATCTACACAGAAGTTACTTGGTAGTCCTGGTCCCATGGATTAGGGGAAAAAATTATGATTCCTGATTGTTTTGAAAAGGGAACTTAAGATTCACAAAATAATAACTCTCAAAGGTATTTAGAACTCCTGCTGATCTTGAACTTAGCATTGTGATACTAAAGGCTTTTAGAAAATTATCTAAGTCCCAGAGGCAACAGAAAAACACAGCTACTTAACACAAGAAGAAGAAATCTTCCAGTTTTCAAAAACACTTGTATAATTTCTGATGTTGTAATTTTAATCAATAATTAAAATACACAGCAACTTTCCATATGATTTACTAATGTTCTGCAGTTGTACATTCAAACAAATAGTCTCAGGAGTTAAGACATCATCACCCAAAGTTTTACCCATATTTTAAATGTCTATAAGCACATTTCCATTTATGATATTCAGATGCAACAGTACTGCAACCTGTATAGTGCTGCTGTCTAGAAAGGTAAATTCTCAAGTAAGACAGCAGAGCTTTGTTTTCTTCGCAGGTTTTATTTTAACTCAGGATCCACTAAAATACTCCTTGTGGCTCACTGCCAGCTAGTCCATTTTTTAGTACTCTCCAAATTCAGAGCCACCACACATTTCTTTCCCCTCACCTGCAAAAATACTTAAGCTTTGTCACACAACAACTGCTCTCCAACTCCACGCAAAGCAAGCCTGTCCTTTGAGAAGCAGCACTTGAGGAAAAACAAACCTCTGCAAACAGCTTGCAAATATTAATGTCAAAAGGTCAGTATATTTTTCATGACTGAATTTTATTTTTGTGGTGAAGTGCATTACTTTGCCTCTGCAGCTCAAGGAAGATGTACAATTACAAAGATGGTTTCTGGTAATCATTAGTATGCCAGGAGAGAGATGAAATTATTTTTGCAGAGACTAAGCAGGGTTCAAGCAGCAGCACAACATCTTGTAGAGCTCTATTACAGAAATGCCATGATTCTACTTCTATTGTGCATAACATCCTCCCCTTGCCCCACATATTTCAATATCACTGGTAAAAGCTCATTTGCATTACATTGAAGGCAATATTAGGCTTACCTTAGAAACAAGGCTTGCTCTGTAGGCAGCAAGTGCCTTTAGGTATTCTTTTTTGGCAGCTTCAGTTTTTCTTTTATATACCTATTAAAAGAGACCACAATTTCACCAACTTCAACTATTAAGATTTTTTTTTTGCCAGAATGCTCTCAAAATCACTTGCACATAAACAAAAAACATAGACCAAAACCCCTGAAAACACTCTACTGTTAGATGTGCTTTTTCTTCCTTGAAAGTCCTAAATATTCTCGCAGGTGGTCACAGGCTTTCAGGGCTACTTGCTGGACTTGCAGTACAATTTATGTTTATTATCAGGAATAACAAAATGCTGCTATTTGACATCAGTCTGAGCAGCCAACTGATTGACAAGACTACCTATGCATTCTTTCCTTCCCCAGAAAACAGTATTTTATTGACTCCAAGTAGCAGGGGTATTAGAAAATTGGGTATTACAAATGCCAAAATGTATCAGCAGTAGTGTATAATAGCAGAATACACCTGTGCATTTTTTTTTCAAAACAGATATTCAAACTACATATAAGAAAATCTGTACACATTTAAAAAAGGTGGATCAAAGAACTTGGACTTGCCCCAAAGCCAGCATGAGAGAATCCCATTGAGTTAAACAAGAAATGTGAGGCAAAAATACTAAATCTGTATTTTTAATAATTATTAAATTTAAAGTTCATCCTTAAATCATGTTCATTATCATCTGTTAGATCAGACTAAAAGTTTCTAAATGTATTTCAGAAACAAGCACCATTCATCTCTTGCCAAAAGGCATCCAATCTGGGAATCTGTCCTGCCCCACAAGCTTCTATTAACTGTTACTGGGAACAAACAAAGGGTATTTTTAACCCCCTTTAATCCATGTGCAGCAGTTCCATGTGTATAGGAAGAAGAATAACCCTCAAGGAAGTACAAAACTCATCACTCTGTACCCAGTTGGAGTTGGAGATAGCATTTCCCAGACAACATTGTAATGAGACTCAGAGGATTGGCTTCAAAGGTTAGAAATCAACACTCTTTGTAACAAATTCATAAGGCAGATCAAAGGAAATGGTAAATATGCTGTACCTTCCTCTTTTCTAACTTATTAAAAGGAAACAAGGGCTTTGAAATAGGAATCATCAAAAGATGGTTTTAAGAGGACTCTAGGACACTATAACCTGAGCTCTTTTACAAACTGCCCTTTAAAATTTAAAGACAAATAGTCATTTAACACTACCTGTCAGCTCTCACAAAGAAAAAAAATTAGATGCCAGGTCTTCAGTTTAGCTCTACAGAGGTGGAGTTCTACATCAGCAAGTAGTGTGGTCCACTCAGAGAAGAGGTAGGAGATTTTTTTACAAGGACTACTATATTACTTCTTGTGAGACAACCCTGCATCAATTTACCTGTTTTTGTTCTTCTCCTAAACTGTCCCACATAGATGCCACTATTTTTGAAACATCTCCAAATGTAGCATTCGGGTTCTGTCCTTTAATTGCAGCTTGTGTGTCCCTGAAGAAAAGGGCATATGCTGACACTGGCTTTTGTGGCTCATTGGGGTCTTTCTTTTTCTTCTTCTTTGGGGTCTTGGGCTTCTTGCCAGAATCTGGGGCAGCTCTTTTTTCTCCAGCAGCCTAAGAAACAGTAAGAACAAGAACAGTCAATAAATGCATTAAATAAGTCAGATAAATTGCAAAACAATTATTTACAGTCAGTTGTAATAGTATATGGATAAAGCTGTTATGCAGGCAACACTTGGGAGAGTCCTGTTGTGCAGGCCCTTCTCTCTAGCAAAGAGTGTTTAGCCTCAGCATAATCTCATTGGATCTCCTGGAACTAAATACATGAGTAAATACTACTCATTCTAAGCACAGCTCTGAGAGCCACATCTTACAAGTTTGACGTAAAAAAGGACACCCCAATGCTAATTAATACTAAAAAATATTAAGATTTACCTCATAGCATATTTTGAAGAGGCCATCTATGTTTTTCCTTTAAGATCCAGTCTTGGCAGTTGAGACTCAAAAGGCAAAAGCCTGGAGGCATTTCCCAGTTCCCAGGCTTAGACTGGCAACTTAGACATGGGCCAGGGGTTAAAAATCCCACCCTTCAGGCAAAAAGCAGCAGCAGCAACTGGGCAGTGTGTGCCCACGTGCAGAGCACTGGCTGTGATCCCCCAGGGCAGGGCAGGTGTCCCTGGGGGAGCCCTGGGAGCTCTGGCAGGCACTGACAGCCCCTCTCTTCCCTCTGGGATGGGGATCCAGCAGCTCTGCTCCCTGTGTGTGCCTCGTGCCCTGGACCCTCCTTTGCTGAGCCATGCACAGATTATTGCAACAAGGGCATCAAGTGGCTCTAAATATGATATGTAGTATGATACATATCTCTGTGATAGTGACTCACTTTGATATTTTGAGGATCCTTTACAATGAGCTTTCCACATGTGTAACTTCCATCAACTTAATGAGAAAACCTTTCATGGAACAGTCTTAAATTAGGCTTTTACATATACTGCTATAACAACATTTGTCCTTCACTTGGTCAATATTTTTTCCTTTTATAAGAGATTTATTTAAAGGAAGATATAAGTTAACTAAACTTTCAGTTAGAAGAAAGCTTATTTTACTTCTCTCTATACACATCCGTGTTTTACATGACTCCAGAGAATACCAAAATGACAAAACTGTCCAAGACTGATGCCTGAAGAGATTCAACAGATCTGAAAACCAGAGTCAAATTAGACCAAAAGAAATACATATATATAATATATATATCTACATATATATCTACATATATATATCTGTCGATTCTTATATATCTGTCTAGTCTTAGGTCCATTATTATGACAATAGTATGGATACTTCTTAAGTAAAGAAGGTAATCAGCAAATTAATCATATTCCACTTTACTGTAACATTTGTGTTTTAAATGATCACATTGCAGCTGCAGCCATGCAAATCCAGCATGAGGATGTGTGAGGCTTGCTCACTGCAGCACATGGAATAACTTACTCTGTTTGATTCATCTGCATCTTCTTCATTGATAGAGCTAGATGGGGAAGGAGTGGCTGATTTACTTGCAGGAGGGGAGGGAGAAGTGTGTGGCAAATTAGTGCCTCCTAAATTTAGCCCCAGCTGCGCACTCAGCTGAGACTGGTTAATGGTGGTGAGCTGGGACGGAGCCATAATTCCCGAATGAGCAGCATCAGTCATGTGGACAATGGATCTCATGATCAGAGAGTGGTCCTGGCGGTACTGGGAAACCTGGCTGTGACTCTGATCCTGAAAGAGATGGAAACATTGCTTAGATATTACAGTTACCATACAGAAGTAGCAGGTGAAGTTATTTTCACAGGCTTACAAACGGAACACTATCAACGTGCAGCTTGCTTCCTTCCTTTTTAATGAATTAAACATATTATTAATAAATTAAGTGCAGCAACAGTTACTATAATTGCCCCAGACTTCACTTTTCCCCCAACTGGAGCTGCTTATTTTGTTCTTTGACTAAAAATTACATTTGTCTGTTTTTAAACATTTCTTCTCTTGATGTAGTGAGAAATACCCACATAAACAATAGGGAAACAGGATATCTGAGGATTCAGGAAAACATTGCAAATGAGGAGACACAAACTGTCGTTAGAAAGTAAACAAAATTGGGGTGGGATGAGGGGATATAAATATAGAAAGAAAAGCATCTTCCTTTACTGAGTTTCAATTATTCTTGGCCATTACAGTAACAGCAGTGGATACAAACCAGTCCTGTCTGGGTGGGATTTTAAATCTGTTTTACACACAGAACACTGCCCTGCTGGTCTGGAGTGCATTCACTGCAGCAGGCTGGAGAAGCAGTCCAGTAATCCTAAACACTCCTAAAGAGCCCTGTTAGCAAGTAGCACATAAAACTGCACATTTTTATCTTCAATCCAACAATCAAATGTGTGGAAGTAGCAAAATTTGTACAAAATCGATGTACAAATCACCGACTTCATTTTTCTTGTACTCCACATCTCAGAAACACAAGCACTCACATGGTTGGGTTTCTACTGTTTCTTGAGGGCACAAACTGTGTCTCCTACATCTGCACAACATTTACCACATTAGTAAATAAAAAGAAGCAAGACCCTGAAGGTAAAGTCAGCTGCAATCTGCCTATGAAAACTAATTTTTTTTTTTTGGACCACACACAGATCAATACACAATGAAGGAACATGTAAACAGAAAAGAAGATTTTTAAAAAGTTAATAAGAGAATAAATAGCTCACAAATTGATTCAGCAACCTGATTAATCTACAGTCATTGTTTGAACAGCCAGAAACATGAGAAATAAATTAGATTTTGAAAACTCTTTCATTATTAATAAGCCACATTGCAATTAGTAGCAGGTGCAATGATCCTTAATGCAATGACACAGAACAAAACAGCAATTGTGGGAGCCCACTGGACTTCCACAACAGAGTCTGACCTTCCTGGTGCTCTCTTATTAAGTATGGATAAGTACAAACCAGTTTTCAAAAATCTGTGTCAGCATGGAGGTAAATGTTTAGCCCAAATGACTTTCCCTTACTTTTTATAACTTTGCCCTCAACAGAAGCAGTGTTTCTGTGGTGCTGGAAGGCTTTCCTTGGCTGGGACAAGGGTGGCCATACAAAGAAGCAACATGTGTTAGAGAAGATGCACACCCTGCCTCATGGATCTTTATACACAAATACTGCAGCTCACTGTTTCCCTATAACAGTAAATCACATTAATTCTGAACTTGACAGTTGTGTCTCTTTCTGCTGAAGCCTATACAGTAGAAACAAGTCCTTCTTTAGCATAAAAATGCACGAGCAGCTGGGTCCAGTACAGATCAAGTTAAACTCACAAGCTCATGATCCAGATCCTGTGCCCCAGGGCTCACCCTCATCTTCCCCTTGCTTCCCCAGCCCTTGCCAGCTTGGCTCATCATCCACACCACACCACACTGCTCTTCCTACTTCTTAAATGCTTTTAATATTTTCAGTAAAGGACTGTAGTTCCTTAGAGATGAGTGTGTGTGCCAAAAGTGGAGCACTTGATACAGAAAGATCAAAACATCAGACTTATTGGCTGAAATACCCATTTGCTTCAGGGCACCTTTCTGTGAAAATTTACTGCTGTTAACTACAGGGTCATTTTGATTGTGACTTGTATTGGCAGTGGCATCTGGAAGTCATTCAAAGTCTTTTGTGAAACGATATCACTCTGCCCATTACTCCAATCATTTTACAGACATTACTTTATTGCATGAAGAAAAACTCTGCTGGTTTTCTCCAGCAAAGCTGAAGAGGATCACAATAACCTTCTCTCAGAAAAACTAACTTTCTTCGTTATTGTGCAGCCAGTACTTTCTTGGAGGTGCTCTACCCCTGAAAGCCTTGCTTTTGTTCTCCCTTTATTGCTACACAATGCAGGCCTTGCTGGCCTTTACACTCAGGCAACAAAATGTGATGACAAGGGTTACAAACCATTTACTCCAAGTCTTGTCATTTCAGTTGCATCTATGATTTTATTGAGACTAAATTCTCTTGACTTGCACTGACCCAGAATCTAATTTTATACACAAGCCCATGAATTCTTAACTGTCCCTTTTTCTGATACTATCTGATGCTTGTGTGGGTTTTCTGCATCCACTTACTTAATTTCAGTTTTTCTTTTATGCATCTTTTCTTGATTTCTTTGGCTTTTTTTTTTCAATCTTAAGAGCTTCAGTAAAATCCAGGAATGGCAACAACAGTATTTTGTAACTGGCCATTTAGAACTAAACTGATAAGACATATTATATGAAAGAAAATGTTTCATATAACATCCAATCCCTTATTATTCATATGTCCATAAAAAAACCAAAAAACAATGTATTTTCTGCACTTTCAGTTTAACTTATATGGCTGATCAATATTAAAAAAAGAAAGGAACAGGGTTTTCATGTTCTGCTTTGTGGTACAGTGCTGTGGCCCTGAACAACCTATGGTTCCTATACCAGAGCTTTCAGACAAAGAAGTATAAGCCATTTTTTATGTGTGTACAGTGGTTTGGAAAGAAGGCAGGGAGGCTAGTTCATAGCAATATTAAAGTCCATGACATTTTCCTATAGCTCCTGAGCAGAAAAGTCTTCTAAGAAGGGAGTTAAATCAAGAAAACAAAATCTCCATCAGTTATTCTCTTATTTTTTCTGTGATACTACCAAAGGCCAATATCAAACTGAAGGGATCAGTAGCATTTCATTACGCTTGAGATGTTAATCAAAGAAATGTTTAACAATGAAAATCATCCTGTATCAGAAGCACACATGGAAATACAAGTGCACTGAAGCACCCATATGACATCCTAATTACATTACTATATGAAAACTGAAAAGCTCAGATATCCAAAAATAACCCACTGAGAATACTGGGAGAATTTTAGACAATATCACAAGATCTTCTGCATAAACTTTACCCGAAGTAAATGTGATACATGAGTATTAAAAGCCTTCAAGATTTTTGTAACATTAAGCAAAAACAAGAGATCAGTTCTGACAAAAATTCATGAACTCCTCAAGCAGACAGTATCAAGTTTTGATGGAACCTGATCTGCTTTACAGCCTTAGATTGAAGTTAGGCAAAACCTGGTGATCTTAAAACAAGTCAGGCAAAGCTCAACCCCTGCTTTACTCAGCATGATAATCAGACAAGGACATGATGTGTGGAACCAAACCAAAAGAGAAATGACTTTTCTAATTCCTCTGCAGGCTGAAATGGCTTTGACTGAGATCAATCTGTTGTCACCCTACATGAGTGCTACAAACCCCTCAGGTACAGAGACATTTATTGAGGGCAACACTGGGCACCTCTCTGGGCTCTCCAGTGACAGGGCGAGGGGGAAGGGCTCTAAACAGAGAGCAAGGGGTTTGGAGAAGGTGTTAGGGAGCAATTCTGTAATCTGAGGATGAGGAAGCCTTGGACAGAGTCACTCAAGGCCAGGCAGGGTGGGGCCCTGAGCACCTGGTCTGGAGGAAGGTCTCCTGCCCACAGCAGGGGGGTTGGAATGAGATGATCTTTAAGGTCCCTTCCAACCCCAATAATTTTTACCCTTCTACGATTCTAATTATATATCTGGATTTTAAAAAGCAAAATAGAGTCCAAAATGTTTTCCCCTTCTCAAAACAACTTTATGGTGACTGTGCAGGCACACTCTCTTACACAGCTGTCACCACCTTGTTGCACACATTATAAAGACATTCAAGCACTTGGTTCATAGAAGGCCTCATCAAAAGAACCATACAGATATCTGTCCATCAAACTGTCCTACTCTCAACATTTCTAATCACTTTAGACAGTCATGCCATAAAAGTCATATTTAGTCCTATTGCTAAAGGACACATCTCACAGCCTAGGACAAATATACTTACTTATGTAGCTTATTTTACACTGGTTTGTAAAAGAATAAGTTCTCAAAACTATATAAAATATCAATGCATCAACAGACACTGGAAAGCAAATAACGGAGTAAGGAGATTTTAAAAATAAGAAAAGAAAAAGAAACGAATGTGTAAACTCCCATGCTTTAATTTATACAGTTTTATCAAAGGTGTTTTTCAAAGAATCATAGAGTACTAAGTGAAAATATTATATTAATAAAGGATAGTTTGCTCTTCTGTTAGCAACTCATTAAGCATCCAGTACTTAGTATAGCTTGTAA
Source organism: Camarhynchus parvulus (assembly GCF_901933205.1). NCBI lineage: Eukaryota > Metazoa > Chordata > Aves > Passeriformes > Thraupidae > Camarhynchus > Camarhynchus parvulus. The sequence continues at coordinate 11,217,888 of NC_044581.1, read as the reverse complement.
TAGAGTTAGTATTTATTTTGACAGATAAATGCATCCAGCCATTACATTGAGAGATGTCCTAATTTCTACTTACTTACCCTGCATTTTAAGAATCATTTCCATACAGTAATTCTATCCTGAATTCCTACCCTGATATAATTTTACTCTCTGGGAACATTCAACAAGACATTTAAAAATATAACTAGGAAATTACTTTTCAGAACATTTTTGAGCAACACTGAAGTCTTGATTAAAATCAAAGTCTACAGCCTTCCATCATTTAAATATGCAATACCTCCAGTGAGACTCTGGTCATGTGAGAACTGATGAAAACACCCCATGGAAGTGCCCACAGGAGGATGTAGGGCTGGGCTCTCACCCCACACTGCATAAGATAATTTAAGGGAATTGAGAAATCTGCCAACCCAAATAACTAAGAAATAACTAAGCAAAACGCAGCATTTATGGTTATGTTCACTGTGCCCTGGTTTCAGAAGTTGACTTAAACTATTATATATTCTATTGCCTGAGGAATTCATCACTGTCAATGTAACATAAGCTGATGCAATATTTTAAAGGATGTATTTAAGTTGAAGCAAATGCACTGCAATGTAAGGAGTGAAATCCTCAGTTGTCCCTGACTGTAAATTACTCCCTTTACTTTTAGTCATGTCAGCATATCTCTAGAAGAAATCCTCAATATTCTTTTTCTCCACAAGTAAAGCATAGATAAAAGAATCCATTAATCTAAATTTTTACAGGATTGGACTTCACTGCCAATCAAAACAAATCAAACTAACAGGATGCTTTTCTCTGTCAGAGATTAAATCCTTACTTAATAGAATACAAAACAGTTGCACTTGGTACTGCCACCACTGAAGAAGTGTCCTTCCTCTCCCCTGCACACACACCATCATCACTAATAGAGCTGTCAAACTGCAGTTATCAGGAGATCCTACAAGCAGCAGCTTCTTTTCTCCGGCAGTGAAAAAACTCCCATGTCCCACTTCATGTCTCCGTAGAAAAGTTACCTAATTTGATTTCCAAAAAAAGTGTACAAGAAGCAGTACATGTCAATTTGTAAAAAAAAAAGTCTTCATCTGGATCTAAGAGATGGGTTGGTGACAAGAGGTTCACACACATTTTATTGCCTGAAAAACAGGAAAAACATGCCATTTTTTGGTCTGTGTGCCTATCCAGTCCCTCTACTCTCTTCTGCTCACACATAAACCATAGAAGAAACATGAAAAGAACTTGAGGGCCCACTGATCTGTTCCTTAAAATGGAGCAACTTATTTTGGGGGTCATCAGGGGATACTATGGGGGTCATACAAGATAGGTATTCTCAAAATCAAGTCACTCATTTGTGGTACCACTTCTTGCACTTACACAGACTTGTTATATAACATACTGCATAATCTACTGCATATATACTGCACAGATAATGGAACCTGGCAATGCAAAGTATCAATTTTGTTCCTGCCTACCCCAGGCCTGAAATTTTTTCCCCTTTTTGGTTTGTGCATAGGCACCTGGGATGTTTCCTGCAACAATTTTCACCATCCAGAACTTGATCAAGGCACGCACTGCAAATGTCATTAATGCTTTCCTTGCGCCGCTGACAGGGGTGGGAGGTGCAATGTGAGACCAGCAAAGCACAAGGGAAGATCTCTTCTGTGGAAGCACACTCAAGGGTCAGGCACACAATGACAGCAGGCAGTGCAGCAGCACCCAGAGATGTGATTCCAAACAGGAACGTGCCAGGGACAGGGCCTTGCACCCTGCCTGACCAACACCACTGCAGGTCCCAGGACACTGCCGCTGCAAGGTGGGGCTGTGGCCTCCGCTGGACCCAGGCACTGACAGCATGCTGGGCTGTGAGACTCTACCAAAACCCTGTGTTAATGTGGTGAGGAAACACACAAAGCTCACAGCAAGGTCAGAATCACACAACTACCAAACTGAGGACTTGTCTCTGAAATTCTTACAATTCTTTATTCAGATTCTTACTGGAGATGCCTCATCACCCTACCCTGGAGTGTTTTCTCTCTGGGAACTTTGTTCTTAGCCAGTTACTCTCCTGTGAGCCTGCAGATTCCTCACATGATCCCCAACCCAGGCCAGAGAGGCTTCTTGGTTGCCTCATTTGCTATCAATCCCTTCTGCTCTTGCAGACAAGGACAGGCCGGTCACAGACCTCCACCCACCCAGAGTGGCTGCTGCTGCTGTTTTAGCACCACCCAATTCACAACTTCTTTATAATTTAATTTTTACACCATTTTGTAGTGGCATTTTAAAACAGACTCCCCACTCTCTTCCTCCCAAGCTTCTACCATACTTTAAAGCATATTGAATCACACTCCTCTTGGACAAGGCACCCAACAGCATGATCACAATACAAGTGTGACTCAGATCACAGATCTGGGCTCTGATCTGATGAGTCTCTTGGCATGAGGAGCTTCTCTCCAAATTAGCAGTACAAGCTTAGGTCTGCTGTGTGCAAACAGTGACATCACATTGCAAACAAATCCTGGATAGTTGAAATTAAGTCCCAGAACGTCAGATAAACGCTGTTAGCAGTTTTGTTACAACCTCCACAACTCAGGTGCTTCAGCTCCCAAATCAAAGGCAGACTTCAAAGGTCCTTATTATGCAGTAAGGAACGTGGGGAGAGAGTGTGAGGGAGCATGACAACTAACAAACATTATCAAAGGTAACAAGAATTGTGCAAGGAATTGCAGAGGGACAGACTCAGGGGTTACATGGCATTTTTATGTTTGAAAATTGCTACAAGTGTTGGTAGCTATGTTCAGGGATATGTTTTCTTTAGGTTTTGCGGGATTTTTCTTTTCTATTATGTTTGTTCATTTACTTGTTGGTTTCTGAAGTAAATCAGAAAAGTAGGTCTCATTCTGTTTTGTATTACCAGACCCAGGTATCTTCTTTTTCCAGCTACCTGACAACATAGAGTAATTAAAAACTCTAAAGAGACTTCACATTTTCTCAACACTTGCAAACTTGAGGTGAAAGCTAAGTATTGGGTAAGCTGTCCAAGGGGAAACATGAGTGGCAATAGCAGAAAATAGCAGGAATTTCAAAGTTTTCAAATTACCCAAGAGTGAGGGTGGCTGGACCCAACAAAGCCTTTGGCCAGGTACATCCAGACCAGCTGCAGCATCTGCCTCATTCAGCTGGCTTATGGAAACAGCACCTGATTTTAAACTCAGGAGGCAGAATAGCTTACAGCCATGGCCTAGGCTTCATGCACAGTTGGTGTCCACAGCCATATACATCTGAGTTCCTTCTGAGCTCATTTTGTAGGAACATCAGACACTCAGCTTCTGCTCCAATTCCTAAAAGCTTTCCCAGTGAGCTATATCCTTTCCCCAAAATTCATATGGCACCTCACAATATTTTCTGGAGCTGATGGATCTTGATTTTGGTACTATTACTATAAAATAATCACATTCCCTTTTCCCAGACTGTTCCAATGATACTGCCCTTCTCTTCTTTCATGCAGGAGTCCCTGATTACCTCAACAGGCAATAACCTACCTGTTTCAATTTTTATTATTTTTTAGTTTAGTTTAGTGCCTGCTATTCAGTCTTTGGCAACTGCTGCCACTTTTTTTCCTATGGACAGGTCCTCTCTAGTAGCTACTATGAGTGACTTATTTTTAAGAACAGCAGAAGACATTTCCCTCTCTCATTAACAGGGGACCCATTCATTTGTCAGTGAGAGGAGAGCATGTTTCAGAAAAATGACTCTACATGATCCATACTGAGAATTATAATGTCACTGGGATATGAAAATCTTCACACCATTGTTTAGCAGGCCAGCACCATCTTCCCATCAGGCCAAAGCCTCAGCATGGCCCTGTGCCAGAGCCTCTGCTGCCTCCAGGGCCCCAGCCTGTCACCCACCTGCCCCCAGGGCCCTGCAGCTGGGCACCCAGGTGCTCTGGAAGGTAACTGCAGAACACCCAGCTACCTCATCGGGTGTAGAATAAAATATTTAATTCCATACCAAACAAAAAGGAAGTACTCTGAAAAGACTTGGAAGTTCATCTACAAAGCACCCAGCCCTGAGCTGTGTCCCAGCCCAGCTGGGAGCAGCCACCAGAGCTGCCAACTGAGTCCTAAAGGTCTCAATTTCCAGAGCAGCCCTCTTGTTCTGTACATGGCCAAATGTCACTGCTCAGAGCCGCCCAAGCATCCTTTAATTCAGGGCTGCTTGAGATTAATTTTTCCTGGTACCACAAATTCTGCAAACCAGAGGCAATAACAGCTGCCATTTCTGCAGGGAAAGGCCAGTACAAGCCAGACTAACACTGCTGATTTAAAGCATGAGCTTAGAAACTCAGCACAGAAATCCAAGAAAAAATAGAAGAGAATCTCTTTTTCTAGTAAGAGTAATTGCTACCTCTATAAACTAATACCCAGAAACTTGTGAAATTTGTTGTACATTTTGCATCACAGATGACAATAAACACATCCATAACAATAACAAGGGCTTGTTTTAATAAACCATTCCAGGCGTTAAACACATTAATGACCCATGAAATAACTGTTTCATCTGCAACACATTAAACAATGTTGTTATAACATTTTATTAATTGAAAACCTACTCCATTTCTCTCCAGACAGGAGATTACTGACTGAGTATTAAAAGAGAGATGTAGAAATAAGTTTCTTTGTAAAGGAAAATTAAACCTATAAATGAGAGGCATCCAGTCAGGTGAGTAGTGAAATAACTATCTTTTGCCAATTTCAAAGCAACATTTTTACCTTTTAGATTTCCAATCTTATGTTAATCTATTAACTTAAAGTTCATTAGTAATTTGGGAATTTAAACTACTAAAAAAGATTCTGAGCTGTAAGTAAAAGGCACCACTGTTCTGAAACATTAATAATATTTCTATTGCCTGCAGCCTTCAATAAGCTCAAATTTGCACCTCATCTTTTTAAAGGCACATTCTTGAGATGTTTATTTTAAAAGTCTCTTCTTCAAATAAAAGCAAAAGTCACAATTGTGTCTTTGATTTGAACACAGTGCTACTCCTAAGGAGTAATATAATTAAAGATGAGCATATTCCACTACGAATTAGCCTTATCTGTGCAGAATCCTGACTGCACTGGCAGCACTGCAACAATTATAAAATATAAACAGGCTCAAATCTTCATCAAATAGGAAACACATTTTCTCTAACAGCATAAGTAATGTAGTGAGCAATATATATAAAACTATCGGTCTGTTTTTCCAACAATTGTACGTTTTTGAATAAAAGAAAAAATCAGACTGAAAAAAGACAATTATTTTACTGTCTGTTTCTTAGATATCAGAAAGAGAATTTTGAAATTCATCAAAGCTAACCTTCTGTTATGTACAACAGGCTAAGCTGAAAAGAATGTTAACAAGTTCAATTTTCATTCAATCAGCACTACTGCTCTCTGAAATGTTTCATTGCAGGAAAGAAATAAAAATAATCTATATGGTAATTATGAGGATGAATCCCCCAGTAACTTTCAGCTACATGAAAGGTCAGTTCTATTCAAGATATTTTATCAGTCCCCTGCACATACTCCTGTCCTGTCATTTTAAATCTGAACAGTATTTTATTTTCCCATTTACAGCTACCTGCAGAATTAAGTACTTAAGCCAAATAAGAAAAAAAAAAAAAAAAAAAGAAATGTTGAATGCTGGCAAAGGCTATAATAGCATGGAGATAAATCGTTCAGCTGCTCTCTCTCAAGCCTCTGGGGCTGCAGATTTTTCTTCTCCTGGTGCACTGTGGGTATTCAAAACTTGTTCAACATGATTTCATTTCATTTCAGGCACTGCCTGAGAAAACTAAATTACAGAATCAATCATACAGAAGGTCAGAGTGAGACTTCATTACAAGTATTGCATGCTTGCATGAATATCTTTCATTTATGACTGACCCAATATGTCACAATAGCTGTCTAGTAAAAATAATCCACTTTCTGAAATTGATGTACTACTGATGTCAATGCTACTCAGCAGGCTGGGCAGATTAGAGAGAGGTGTTAAAAAAAGGAACCCTCAGGAGCAAAACTTGTAGTTTTATAGAATTGCCACAGTTTGCAGATTAAAATAATTTTTTATGGGCAGTTCAACAGAAAACAGAGCATTAATATAAAATATTGGGGGTTGATTTTTAATGAGGATATTGCTGTTGATTTCTGCTTATTTATATTCAAGTATTTATAGGGATAATATTTGCATCATGTAAATCCCTGCATTCTTTGAAGTCAAATGTACATCAACACTCCATTTTTCAGTAACTCCTTTTAGAACACCAGAATTTTATTTGCATGTTATTAAAATATTAAAATTAATCAAACTGCCTCCATTTTATCTCCTCTTTTTGTTGCTGTTGACTGTTTTTAAATGGTAAAAAATGCTGTAAAGATAAATGTGTTGTGTTTGTTGCCAATAATAATGAAATTAATCAGCATTGTGACAAATTGCCACTCTTTCCATAGTACATATATCATAATAGCATAAACAATGGTTAACTCACCAATACAATCTTTAGTAATTGCTAGGTCCCATTTATGCTGAGAAAAAATATATAGATATCTTTCTTGCATCATGAATACTATTTTCAATATAATAGTACATAAAGAATATGTTAAACCGTTTTTCTTTCCCTTTTTTGTTTTCCATGTGTGTGTCTTCCTGTGAGTAATGTGTGAGATACTTGCAGAAGCATTATGAGGTACCTAGCCAACTCCATACCCTAAGGGAGACATAGGAAAACCTTGACATAACCTATTTTTAACCATGCCTCTGGCAATTCTGCATTCAAGTTTATAGGTGAACATGTCAGGTAGTACATAGAAAAAAGCCAAAGACACACAGTATTAATCATAATTCTGTCCAAGCCCATTTTATTTTTTCAACATTTGTGATTTAAAATCTCGTGACATTTCTCAAGGTGAAATTCTTCTAGCAGGCTTTGCAACAGGGTAGGGCTACATTTACCTAAATTAAATATTGCTTACAGTAAAGCCCTCTAATGCTTCATGAGATAAGCAATAAACTCAATGCAGTTAATATTAAAATTATTTAAGTTTGTATTCAGCCCAAGAAGCTTTAGTGATTAGCAGTACAGCATTAATACAGCATTTAAATAAGACTATCCCAGTATCGCTGGATAAGAACATTGTTCTGTAAGTGTGTACGAACATCATAATTATTTTACAACCCCATCTTTAGTTCTTTCAGATATAGTAAATTCAATTGACCATGAAATGAAATTTCATAGTCAAAATGCCTCCTTTACATTTTTTTATTGCTGCAATAAAGTTTTTATAGCTCCAAGGCAAGGTAATTCATGAAATGTCTAATTTAAGGATGAATTCTAATATTATTAATAAATATTTACCAGTTTAATAAAGAACACACTTTATACATAAAATATGATATAATGTTTTCATTTTTTTATTTTTGAAATACAGATTAACTGCTGGAAAATTTGACTGCTGAAGAGAGCTATGTGAGTTCAGGGGAAAGCTATGTAAGGACCCTCTTTTAATATTTTTAAACTTCCCAAAGCTACCTAGCATTTATGAGCAGAAGAAAAACGTCCACTGAGTAGAATACAATGGCAGGGGCCACTCCATCTCACAGCATGAAACAAATCAAGCAGTTGTGGGGACTGTCTGACATACAAACCTCCCTATGTGGCTCCCCCATATCAAATCACACAATTCCTTGTCAATTCTCTGCAGCAAAACTGTAGCACACAAGTTTCCAAATCCATAGCTTTGAACTGGAAATCACCCTAAAAAATGCCACTGGAAAACTGGGGTAAGAAGGCAGGAGCTTCTCTACATCTTTTCACTGACCTGTATAGGAACAAATCTTACCAATGCAGCCAATGTAAACTGTGCCATTAATTTCCACATTGCACAGTCAAGGGAAATGGCAAAGATGTGAAGCCTCTCATTCAGCACCAGAAGAGCTGAGTTAAGGAATACATAATCCAGAGGCCTCTTCTGGTTGGAAGTGTTAAGGTGACAGCATTTACTCATGGAAGAATCATATTCAGTGAAAGGTTGCAAAATTAAAGGGCAAAACTGGGTCAGGTTACAAACCACTCTATAGCATTGAGGGGACACTGGGACACATAAACACCAATCGAGCCCACAATATTTTCTGACCAAGTTTCATTGTATTCAGTGCACACACACTCCATTACTTTTGTTTTCAGGCACAACGTTCCTAACTCTCAGGGTTTATTAATCTGATCTTCCTTCAGAAGTTACCCAACATGGACAGTGCAAAATGAGATCTAAAACAAATACCACATCCTTCAAGGCCTGTTTTAGGCAGTGCATGTTTTGGATCCACAGAATGACTGAATTCTGTATCTCCTAACAAATGAGCAGCTTGTGCTTCACTCTGCATTAGTGCTAGCTACTCTTCATGACCTCCAAAGAAATATTGAAATTTGCAACGAAGTCAGCAGCCTGTAGAATTACAGAGAAATATTTACTGCCTGTTGGTTTGTAAATCTTTAATTAATTTTCACTTGCCAGAATAATAAAAAAAGAAATCACAACATAACAACACAACCTTTATTACAGTCCAGCAGTAAATATGTATTTTCACTATGCCAAGTTCAGCAAAAGGTCCTATATAAAAGAGCTAATCAGAAAAAAATACAGTTGATGTAAAATATCTTTTCAAGCTCAACATTCACTCGCTCTTCAATATGCAACACAAAAACTAATTCTAATTGTAAGCACTGACTTTAAAATGCTGAGTAGGATAAACTGGCTCACAGCTGTGTCTCATGGCTGGCAGTGTGGATGTTACTGCACAAAGCTCTCAGAAACCCACACTGGGAGATCCCTTGAGCCCACAGGGAAACACTGCAACAACATGGGAACTGCCCCACTCACCTCCCTTGGAGACTGCAGCCCTACAGTGTGTATAGATCCTGGACGAATCTCCACACAGCCCTGCTTTTGATTGTTCTAATTAACTCTGGAATTAGCCTCACAGTCCCCATCACTCGGCTCTTGCACACCCAGATCACGCCTCCCTATTCCTGAGGGCTCAGACACAGCCCAGGAAGAGAAGACCACCCTGCCTCAGCCTCTGTGGCCAGCAAGAGCACTGGATACAACAAAGCCTTTTATGGCCCTATATTTCTGAGTATTGTCAAGGAAATACATCCCTGTCACTTCTATTATGAGTTTTAAAAAATGAATTAATTCCCTTTTATAAAGATTTAGCCCATGGAATATACAGGATATAGGGAAACACATTGCTTTTTTCCTGCTGCCATACTGTGTCTGGCTCTCCTCTGAACTACTCTCAATACTGCACTCTCAAAATATCCTGAAGGATGTCAGATGTGGGTCCTACACTTCAAATACAGACAAGCAATTCATTCTAAATGTTGTAGTTCACCCTGGCCAACACTATGGTCTTTCAATTCTTGATGCCAGTGCCAACTGCACATCACATTTTTGAACTTTAGGAGCGCTTGGGATGCACATGATGCCAATGGATATGGGCATCCAAGTCCATTCCAAAAATGAAAATTCTGTGTTTGTTAAGCCTGACCACTTCTTCACAAGAGATCTGTTCACAAATAGTATAGCATTGCACTGTACATTAACAAACACGTTTATCTTGCTGAAAACACCAGTATTTAACCCTTAACCATTTGGCAGCTGCCTTAGGGAGCTGAGTAATAGCCAATCATTGTTTGCTGTGTAACAACGTGTGCCATCGTTCATCCAGAACACGCCTGTAACATAACACAGAACACTGGCAAAACCTTGGTCAGGCACCCAAGAAAACACACAGATCTTCTGAGGGGTCAATGAAAACTGAGAGATGGAACAGATCCACATGTGACAGACACCATCAGGCAATGGGAACACACAAAGAACCAGACCTACCATATGCAATCCATTGCTGTGGATGACGCCATCCTGCTCCACAAGATTCCGGGATATTGTGATAGAGGGAAGATCCAAGCTCTGGGGGGGAAACTGAGGTGTAAATTCATTTCCTTGAGCAGGCAGCTGGTCACCAAGGCCCTGAAAGGGGAGCAGTATATCTGCCATGCCCAGTGAGGGGTCTGACTCGGGTGGGGGGGTAATGGGTGGGATTTCAAACTCCTCGTCCCCAAGGCTCGGCGTATGGAACGTCTGCTGGAAAAGGACAGGACAAGGCAAACAGCGTTAGGGCACACAGGACTCAGCAGTGACCTCCACACCTGAAGTCCAAATCTTAGTTTTTTGTCAAAAGCAAACTCTATAATAACCAACAAAATTTTTAAGTTTCATATGCTGAATGGGTCTGTGGATCATTCTGATTAAAGTCTCATTATCATATGGTTTAAGTGGAGTATCAGTATTAACAGTTTTTTAATGTGTACTTAATTAGCAACATCTGTCTGTTGTTAGTCCGAATATCAGCTACATTGGATTTGGCTGAATAACAAACTGCCCCTTTATTGATATGTTAGTAAAATAGCACAAACAGCTTACATTACTCTCACGCTTCATAAAACACTGACAATTTCGTAGCACACACACAACAGGAACTCAGCACTGACCATTTCACATCTTTTGTTTGCTTTTATCCACTAACAAACATGAAATATGACCATTCTTTACTTCTTTTCCATTCCCAAAATACAGTGAAGCCTTTAAAACACAGGCTGCAATTTGGAGGAGAGATGTATGAAAGCGTGAGGGTGATTACAGCAGCTTCCAGTGCTTTCTGAAGCAAGCCAGCTTTGTTTGAACAGTAGGTTTGTTATGAACTAAACACCTGTTAAGATGCCTTGAGCAAAACATTTACTGCCAGTTATCTTCAGGGTTTGTGCATGTTTGTACGTGCGCATGTGTCTGTCAAAGATAATCTTTATTCAGAGTCTGTATCTGGCTTCAACATTGCTGACTTTTATTTGGGAAACAAATGAGCTACGCTTATTCAAATTTTTTGAGAGTTAAATGAACTTTCATGTATTATTTCAGGTCCACTGCTACTTAATAATAGAAATTCAGTGTTTGAAATTAGGCCATTTCAAATGTACCCAAATCAGGACTGCCTTGATCAAACTGGGCAGTTGGCAATCCTAAAATAGGCACTCTTGTCTTGTTCTGGACATGCAAGGCTGCTCTGGGATTTGTTTGTTTGCATTAGTTTAGGATTCAGGTTGGGGCGGAAGGGAGAATTGTTTTATGTATTAATTACATTGTTTGAAAGAGTGACTTAATGCCAGTTAATTTAAAAATGATAAGTTCAGTGAAAGATCTCATTAACTGCTGCAAATTGTCATCCTTCAAACTGTTAATGATGATATAAATTAATAACCACTTGAGAGAAGATGGAAACTGAAACACAAGGAAAACCTTTGCTTGCATATAGAACCTGTCAGCTGTCATTATTGGTCTCACACCAGAAATGATGGGGTCCCAGATTGCTGCAGTCTGCAACACCATCAGAGTCTGCTGAGACTGTGCCCATCTCCTCCAACTGCAAGGCTGTAACTCAATTCTGGATGGGAAGGCTGGGCCTGGATTAGGGAGATGTTTGACTTCCCCACTGCTATATTACAAAAGGTGTGAATTTTTCTTCTCAAAGACCCCGTGGTTCACAAACACAAAGGATGGATTGGCCAGGAGAAGTGGTTGGCTAATGAACATAACCCTATGGCTGCATTTGCAGTTATTTTGGCACTAATGTGGTCTAGTAACAGATGCAACTGTAATTTGTGACTCATTTGCTACCCCATTACTGCTTAATGAAATCTAACATATCACATTAACAATACGGATAAACACTCATTCTTGATATGTGGCATTTGGCTGTTTTCATTACCACTGTAATTAACACTTGAAATATTATTTCAATAAATATTTAAGGTGCTTTAAAATGAGTCGTAGTAATCATGACATAGAGACAGAAAACATAAAGCAAATGTGTGGCTTCTAAGCCTGAATGTGCTCTAAGATTACACTCTTAAGGCATTATTTACAGAAATAAAATGGGATTCTAGCTCAGCAGTGCTCAGGCCCAAAATAATACCGAGAAAGCTACATTCATGTTAATGCAAAACCACTATAATTAAATACATTGTAATGCAGTAATTGCAAAGTATGGTTCACGCTTTAATACTAACAGTAACACTTAATCATATTTTTATTCCTTGTTCAAGCAAAGGGTTCAGTGAAATCAGTATTATTATGTGTATTTGAACCTCTCTTTACTTGACATATTTATGAGATATTAGTTATTATAAGAACTGGATCTTTTTTCCCCATCTAACAGAATAATTCCAGGACAGCTGCAGAAATATATAACACAGCTAGATAATAATATATTATTTTACTTAGAAAGGTAGCATTCATCTTAATACTTATAGCTTAATACTTATAGCTACAAATGGGAGAGTAAATTGATGAATACCTTAACATTTTTAAATGTGAATTTAGTTCTGAGTGTGTAATTTATCCAAATATGTATATATCTTTAAAAAAAAAACAAGCAAAAACAAAAACCAAACATATAACAGACATAAGATAGAGAATAAAATAGATGTAATCTAAGAAGAAAGCAAGCCCCTTAGTGAAGTAGCCTTAAATCCAAATCACTGGGCTATTGAGTCTGTAAAAAGAGCCTGAATAGTATGCAATTTGGGACTGCAGAAAGGTGGTGTTATGACCAAAAGATGGTATAACATTTGTGAGATTTATCTTACCAATCACATTTTTTGAAGTTATTAACTTTTCAAATATTTATACCTTACACATATATTAAAAAAAAAAAACTAAACAAAAAGCCTGTGTGCATGGTTAAATGCCATCTGTACTGAAATGTTCAAAACATTTGTTCCTTTTGATAAAAATGCAAATCTGGAGAACTGTTGTATCAACATATAACAGCCAATGTCTGACACGGTGAATTATCACAGCTGGAATTAAATTGTCTCTGAACAGCTGCTGGCAGCAGAGCTTTCATCAATGTTTGATTCAAATGTAGGAAAGAAATTCTACAGAAAGAAACATCATGTTGTCATTACAGATGGGGTTTGTGTTCATTATCACAAATAACACTGGAGCTAGTGCCAAATAATATTCCCTTATCTAAGCAGTCTTGCTGGGTAAAAAGAAATGGTGACCATTGTATAAATGATTCATAAAATCCTACCCTTAATTCTAACCTTCATATTTATTGTTACACCTTTCTGCTTATTTTCTCTGAGGTCACTGTTTTAGAAGTGCACAGGAATACCTGTGACTGAGCCCCACTTACAAAAATCAGAGCTGCCTGGTTTTCTACCCTTTCCTCATGTTGGGAAGAGCATTTATGACACGCACCCTCTAAGCACTTCTTGTTCTCCATATTGCTGTGCACATGCTAGACAGTGCAAGGAGTAAAAGACTGGGTTTCAAAGATGAGCAAAGGCAGTTTCTGTCTGGGCTTGGGGTCAGGATTAGTGTGTTGATGTCTTTCAGCCGGTTATAAGGTGGCCCCACCTAGCAGATACATGGAGCCTGGAGTTCCCACACTTTCTCCTGTTTCCATTCTCAAAGGCAATGATCAAATACATCATCTCTACAACCCAGCCAGCCTCCACCAGCCCAGCCTCTGGGTTTGTTCTGACCCTGGATTCAAAAGATTCCTTGATGTAGCACATACATTTCAGGCAACAGGGCTGGCTTTGGTTTTCTATCTCATATGAGTATTGAGAACACAAATTAAACCATTTGTATCTATAACAAAAATTAGAACATTAGCTAGTAATGACTATTACTAAGCTTGCTTTCACAGTGTACACCTACTGTGCCTTTTATTTGTTTCCTTCTGTTCATAATTTTTTTCCATACATAAAGCAGATTTGTTTCTATTGACATGCTATGTAAGTAACAGCCTTATGGACAGCTAAATTGACTAGTAATGGAGAGCTGTCAGGTTATTTTCTTTCTCATTAAAGTCTTTATTTTGTGCTCCATAAAACACACAGAAATTCGGCACTTCACTCTTCATCCATTCAAAGTCTGTTAAATTATCACTGCAAACAGCAGAATATGAACACAGATAAAAAATAAAAACATCTACCTCATTTGCAGCAAGAAATGCATTATTTGCCTCTGCCATGTTCATGTAGTTGTTATTGTTTCCAAACTGAAAGAAAAATAAATATTTGGATTTAATGTACGCCATGATAAACTTTTCTTTACCCCATTACTGGCATAGAAAAGGTTGGGGAAGAACACAAAAACCACAAAACCAAAACAACAAACAGATAAAAAGTATTTGCAGATGTTCTTTGAAGTCAGAATTCAATTGGATTCAACATCATCATCATCATCATCATTATTATTATTATTATTATTATTATTATTATTATTATTATTATTATTATACATACTCTGCATCCCCCAGTCTTTACAAGGAAGATATTCATGTGTATCTTTCCAACTTTTTTTGCCCATGCAGCAAAGCCACGCCAGAGACCTAAAGGTGGCTTTGGAAATTACGAATCCGTTAGGAAGAGGCCCCTAGGAAAGACATTTCTACTCTACTGCATGCTTTTTGATGCACATTGTAACATTTCTGCCAGTGATCCTGACCCAGAGGATTGCTGCAGCCAGAAGTAGCTGCTGTATTCCTACTCCAAGCAGACCTTGCTCCAAAGAGCTGAAGGCCAGTAAGGGGAAGAATGAGAATTTGCAATGCTGTTCCTGAAGTCCCATTCTTTCCACAAAATTGAAAAGCCAAGCAATCCCCCTTTGTTTATCTTTCACTCCAGTGGAACTCCCAGTCTCCCAGTGAACATTAACACCAGAACATTCTGCAAATCAGAGAAACTCTGACACTGAGACCCCGAGATGTGCCCGGTGCCCCTTGCTCCCACTGAGGAGCAGCTCTCATTCCACATGCCAGTGATCACAAGGGATTTCCTTTGATGCCAGTCATCTCCTCCAAGTTCTCCAGTATGAACATTGGCTGAAGAAGATAGGTACTTTTATTTCTACAGACTGAACACAGACAAGAAAGAGAATTATCAGAATAATGCCGTGCCTTATGCCCTTGAACAGCACTTCCAAAGGGCATGTAGAGGCTGGTAACCAGCCCTGCACATGTTCCCAGAGCAGGGAGGCATCCAGAGCCTTTGCTTCAAGGAACAGACACGGGGCATGTCAGGCACCTACAGTAAAACAGGGATTTCACATGTGCACCTTGCCCCTGCCAGGCAGAGAACACAGAGCCAGGCAGAGTGCTAAGGGAGGGAAAAGCCCCCGTGCTGTCTCTACCACATCACTGCTGCTAAAGCCACACCGAGAATTCCTCCCCTAACTCCCATCTTCTAGTTTAATAAAACAAATATGTTTAGGAAGGCTTTGTTTTATCTTATTTTTCCAGATCTTGGTGGACCTGAACACCCCTCCTCAGCCCCACAACAGCAAACACTCCCAACAGCAGCACAAGCTCTGCAACCAGTGTGTGGGGATGGGTGACCATGCACTTGCACAGCTTGTTCCTTCTAAGCAAGAAACTCTGGTGTGCTTTCAGACCAGCTGAACCTGTCCTGAAAGGAAAACCACTTTGCTTCAGCTCAATTGGCTACAGCTGCACTTGGTGCCTGACTGCTCTTAGCAGTGAAATGTTTCAGGCTCTCCAGTTTCTCACTGGAAGGACCAGTGATCCTTTCAAGAAAGGCTCTTTCCCTGAAAATTCAAACATTCACATCTGACAATAAGACAAAGTTAAAAGGAGATTAAAAAAAAAAAAGGGGGAGCGGGAAGAATTGGAGCCTTGTGTACCTGATGAATTGTCAGATTGACTAAATAGGACATCAACTAAATTAGGAGACACTCATAGGGAGGGAAGGAATACCAAATGAGATCCCTCATTCTCAAGTAACAAATTCCATTTGTGTACTTATCATTCTGAATCTTTCAACCTATAACACATGTTAAGCAACAGAGGCCTTAGCACAATATGTAGGCTGCCTCATAGCTATTAAAACTCTGTTATCCCCAGCTATGCAGATACTCAAATAATGTCATCCATTTTTTAAAAGCCCAGATGTCACCCATGTTTGGAGATTAAAAAATTCAAGTAAAATTGCACATTCAAATGACTGTTTTGGCACATAGGGATGTGTGTGTGGATTTGTTGCACAAAGACACTTCTTCAGCTCAACAGTGCGATCGACAGGATAGAATTTTTCATGTCACTTCGTGGCAAACTAAGAATGATTTACATGAAAAACTCAAATGGCTCAAATAGAGCTGTTCTTTCTACAGTAAGAAAAAAAAAAAGAAAAAAGAAATCAAGTTTTCAAAGGATACCTAAGGGCAAAGGTACATTAGGCAAGCATTACTCTAACACCTGATAAATAAATGGGGACAAACCCTACCCTATTTTAATGACCTTACCATCCTAAGGGCTCCAGTGCCTCAAAACAGAAAGGTGGCTGATTTTTTCCTTGAAGAGTAAAATTCTACATTGTTTTGATGGACATATATTGCTCACAGCACAGCTACTGCTTTCTGATTGCCAGGGTGGTTTTCTTCTCTTTTGTTTTATTAAAGTAAAACAAAGGGGAGAGTGACAATTTAATTTTCCATTTTATTAAGACCGTGGAAGCAAATGATGTAACAAAAAATGTCAAAGCTAAAAGTTACAGGTACATATCCTCCAGATCATTCTGTTCTTAGGCTATAATATTTAAGACCCCATTGTGTATGACTCAGGCAACGATGTCAGAAACTGGAATATTTCAGCTTTTGTTAGTATGGATCACAACTAATATTCTTCACATTTATTTTTTTGTCTCTGAACTAGAAATCCATGGAAGGCACATAACAATTATCAGTGAGTATTTCTAAGATTAAACTTCCATATTATCTAATGGTACCTATAACAACAAAAGAAAATAAAATGGTTATTATCTTAAGGACCTAAACAATTCAAAAAACAAATTAAGCTTAGAGTGAAATAAGAACTGGGTTAGAAATCCTCTTCTGAACAGTTAGTCTGCGAATGTAATTACTGAAGAAACTACAGCTAATCAGCTGTGAATTGTATCCATTAATTAGTATTTGCCCGGGAGAAATAAGAAAAATCAGTAACAATGTTAACACTGCAATGCACTGATGAGTACTGAAACACAGGGCCCTCAGTATTTAGTCAAGCAGGTGGCTCCAATGGTCCAAGTAATTTAAAAAGCTCTCACCTGAAGTGCAGAGCTGGAATTACAAAGCACTTCTTGCATATCTTTGTATCTATATAAGGCTATAATTAATGGCTTTTAATTTAGAAACACTCTGTGATCAGCTGGGAACAGTTATAAATCATTCTAAATAGAAAAACGGGTTCTTGCCTATTTTAGCAAAATAATTTTTGGTGAAAAGACTCTTGTTGCAGACAATATTTTTCTCTGTTTATTTTCTTAAGGATCCCTTGTTCTGACCCCACATGAACAGCTCAGAGCACTGGTATGGTTGCCAGCAGGGATCCAAATTAAAGGAAGACCCAGGAATAAGGCCAGCCCAGGCAGGGTCCAGAGGCTCCCACCTGTTGGGTGTCCCTGGGACAGAGGAACAGTAAGATGCACACCTAGTCCAGCTGCCTCTGTTTTGGGATGGAGTTGGGATGCTTTGGAAAGACCTTTGCCAGAGAAATTGGCAAGGTTTTGGTTAAACTTTTTCATCTCAAGAACTCAGAGCTCCCTTGCTCTGTAACTAGAGAAGAGTAAAATGTCTCCAGCTTCCCTTGGCAATACACACCATTGCATTACCATGTTTTCATTTGATTTCAGTTCAAACTCTCTCTCCAGTTTTGATGAACACATTAAGTGGGAGTACCCAGCTGACTGCCACCACCAACCCATGGAAACCACAGGCATCTGCCCATTTCAGGAAATGAACTGCACACAAACAAAGCCTCTTCTGAACTTGCTGTGAATCACAGCTTCCATGCTTCATGCAAATCACTGCATTAAAACTACAACAGTTCAGTCCCCTGCTCTTGTATTTTGGAAGGGCACCTGAATCTTGGCACTGCTGAAATCCCTCTGGACAGACAGGAAGACTGGAATGAGACTGGATGCTTGGTTTACCAACACTTTGTATAAAGCACGTCCAGAAAACTCATTCATTTTAAAATAGCTGGTTGAAGCTCCGCTCTTCTCTGGCTGCCAGACCTGAAGCCAAACACCTGGTCTTACTCAGCTCCTCTAGCAAGGCTGCATGTTTGTAATGCAAGGGGGAAATCCACACCTCTCCTTCCTCACCACATGCCCTAATGAAGCCCAAATCAACTCCTGCCCAGCACTGGGGATCTAAAAACTGTATGACTGCCACTCTTCTACCAAGTGTGTGCTCTTACACCAAACCTCTGGGGCCAAATGTTGGGCTGTTTGTTTGTAATCAAGGGATAAGGCACTTGGAACTGGCACAGCACAAAGCAATTTGGGTTTTCAAACTACTCTTTGTACTCACCAGAGCTTAAAAATTGGTTGGTTATGAAACTGAGACTAATGAGCAGTTGTTTTAAGGCAGAATTCTGATACGATGAATGCCACAGAAAACCCTTGGCAGCTCGGGATAAAAATCAGTGATTAAATGTCCCCTGAGTCTGAATTCCAACTGAAAAAGTCTTCAGAAAATCTCAAATGTTGAATTGTGGCCACTCTCTGGCCTCTTTGGCAACTGTGATTGACTCATCATAGCAAGAGATAAAACAGACAAAAGAGAATTTCACTCCACAAAACTACATTAATTTAAAAAAAGCTTCAAGATTAAAGCAAATAGCATTTAAAGATGTTACTATTATGGACACAAAGAATAACATTGTGAACTTATAAAAGTTAATCAGAATTTGGCTACTGATTTTCATGGAGAAATCATTTTACTTACAATGTTCAGTCATTAGTATTTTTTACAACCTGTTTTTAAATCAACTGACTTGTGGTGCAATTCTAATCTGAAATATGTTAGAACTCACATCCAACTATTCATTTGCTCAAGAAGTCAAATACATTAATACATAAGCTACGTAAAACCACACATAAAGGAGCACAGACTTTTATCTGAGCATCTCAACAGAACAAAATTGAATGTTTAAAAAATAATATTTTTACACTCAAAAAGAAAATTTAATTCAGCAGACAATTTTGTTAAATACACCAAATAATTATTTTTACAATACTGATGTTTAATAGTGCAACCTCAAGGAAGAACCACCATTGGAAAGATTATTATTCCAGCACAGGATAACAAACCATTAAATGTGAATAAATGTCCCAAATGAAAAACTTAAAATATATCCAGAACAGGAATGAAACACATTTTATCATCTACTCATAGCTAATCCATCAACTTAAAATTTGCTTAAAAGGAATGACTGCAATTCTATACTCAAAGAAAGACTACAAATCATACATCTGAGAATAAATTTAAAAATGTATAGTTATGACAGAATCCACTCTCTGCTGCCTTTTGTTTTTTTTTAATTAAAGAAAACTTTATTCCAATCCTTACTGGAAAATAGAATTTGGACTTAATTATCATGACACCAGCCATCCCTTCATAATTATGAATTAATGTCTAGTCAAAATACACATTTAAAGTTTGTCAGGATAGTATTTCTAGTCAAAATTCTCACTGCCTGTAGAACAAGCTCTAAACCAGCTCTGTCACAACACTACCTGTCCTCTTGTGTATGTATTTTAGGCAGTTACACATCCCAATTCTGTTATTTCTGATGCCAATTTACTGCTCATGGAAAATGGCATCCTCAAATGATCACACAGTATTTCTGCAGTAAAATTAGAACCCATATTTTTTAAAATATAGCCATTAATAAGATAATTCTTTTATGGTGTGAGCATACTTGTGGTTTTCAAATATCAACTAGGACAAATATATATTATGACAAGAATCTCAGTTTTATCTTCATATTTGGCAAATTAATTCCTCTGAGGTTACACTACCCTTATGAGCAAAATGAAAGATAACAATCCCAAAAGATGTAATTACAGACCAAAACTAAATTACTTTGCAGGTCTAAGTACTGTATCTTAATAATTTCACCAGAGAACATCTTCACTGCATTTGGGCAGATTTGATTTTGCTGCCTGACCAATAATTACAGCTCTGGCAAATACAATGTCTGATAAGGACATCAATTAAGAATGAGCATTGTGTTATTTAAAAAAAAAAAATTCATCATGTTCACAGCCTGTCTGATTGAATGAAATGCCAAATTAAATTAATGGAGATTGCTAAGTCTAGCTGGCTGGTGGGGAACCATGCAGAAAGTGGGACAGCATAGACAATAAACTGTCTGTAATTAAAAGATGAGAAGCTGGACTAATGCTACTTCAGCCTGATTATTCCAAACAAAACAATATACACTAAAATTATTCTGGCAGAAGTAGAAGGAGCGGGAGGAGGGCTGGGAGAGGGAACTTTTTCTTTTAAATAGTATTAACTATCACCATCTACAAACAGCAGTGTCCTCACCAGATGTATTAAATTAAATACTGAGGATGTTCTCATCAGAAAACACAATTTATTTTCTCAATGAACATAAAAAAACATACAAGAATTCTCCAATCCTTTCTGTTTTAGATGGATATCCAGCTAATCTCTGTAGAGGATTTACTCCTAAGTTATTATGTGCTCACAGGAGGAGCAGGGAGTTCTTTTCAGCAAGTCCTTCATGGAAGTTTCAATACTTCAGAAGCAGTAGATGGTATCCATATTATTTTATAAAATACAAGTATTTTATTTTTATTTTGCTGCTAAAAAATAAGGCAGAATGTTGAGAGCTGCCACACGAGCAATGCTGTTAGGTATTCATATCATTATAAGTGAATGAAGCATTGTTTTAACCCTTGCAAATGAAGAAGAAATTGTATCTCAGGATGAATGCAAAATGGTAGCCTTGATTTTGACACTACATCAGTACCCACAGAAATTCTGGGACTCACTCCTCTGGCAGGATGCCAACGACTCACCACAGACAACAGGCACCTCTAGAAGGGTATGGGCTGAGTCACTGAGCATGAAGGAGATGGAGAGTTGGACCAGATGCAGGCAGAAGACATTTGGGTCAGCCTCTGATCACATCAGTAAGCACAAAAGGTATCCCAGTTCATCTAAGAGCAAACTGCTCCGTGTGTGTACACATAAGGGTAGGGACAGTGCTTCTCTCAGCAAGAGATACCATTTTGGAACACTTTTGTGAAATACTGGACCACTAGTATGGACTATAGATGCCACTAACATGGACTATAGATGCCACGTTTATACTTGGGACTTTCTGTTCATAATTTCAGAACAAATTCAAGATTAGTTATTTGTATCGAATATTACAGTAGCAATCTGCTTTCTGAGTCAGATTACAGTGTTTTCTTATTTTCAGTAGTTCATGTCTTCTGGAAGACGGTTAATTTCCTGCTAGGTTCTGCCTAGAAGTCTGCTAGGACACGTCTTCATGGACTTGTGAAAAACCACCCAGGAAGGGCCATCCTTGGTGACTCTGGCCACCAGAACCTGCTGCACAGCAGTTATTTCTCTCCATTTCTTCCCCATCAGGATTCTCTGTCCCACCATATCAGGACCCCGCAATGACCTGGAGGGAATGCAGGCCCTGTAGAGAACCACAGAGGTTCCCATAGGGGATTTCATGCCAGAAAGCTGCATTTGCTTACAACCACATCACTGATGATCAACAAGCCAACAGACAGGAGCACAAAAGTTTAAAGTATGAAGTACCCATCTTTGCTGTCACATTCTCAATCCTGAATTTTAGGCAAATGAATAATCTCATTAGTGTTTCATTAATAATTGAATCTGTTAATAAATATGTGTAGAATCATACATGTGATGGCCTTTTGATATTTAAAATCTTTAAGCTTTTAATTCAGGGGACCATGTAGACTCCAATTTTTGAGTCTCAAACATCTGCCACACTAACTTTTATATATATCCTTATATAAGTGAGGCTATGCCTGCATATATATGTACACAAATACATTCTCTAACTCTGCTTAGAGCCAAAAGAATTCTCAGTGGGATAAAATACTTGAGTAAGATCTGAAAGAAAAATAGACATTTATATATTTTCTTATATAGTCTCAATATCCATCAGACACACAGTTTGCAGATAGTACAGATTTAAAATTTTTGGAAAGCAATTAGAATGGAAACACTTGAAGTTACTTTAAAAGCTTTCAGCCAGCAAATAAAAACTTTGACAATAACAATAAAAAGCACTGACTTAATCTCTGTGATTCCAGCCAAATGCTTTAATATGAACTCCTTCAGTGAATTCCACAGCCAAAAGCTGTAACTGAATAATATTTTGCAAAGTGTGATACTGAACAAGTCTTAGGAACAGCAGAGAAAGGAATATTTAATGGTCTCATGTTAGACATTTTCAGATCTCTTAAGAAGGACACATTCTATAAATGTTTTTATATGCAAGAAGTAACTTTGTATGAATATGCACAGTATTATTCTGCTGACTGACAGTCAAGGCAATTCAATATATGCCAGACTTTTAATGCTACTTATTCCATATTTCAATGGATGCATATTTCAAAATGGTTTAAAGACCAGTCCTGGTCCTTTTGTAGACAAAAATGTCTGTCCACAATCTCTGCAGCCCTGCATTCAAAGGTAATAAAATGGACACTCAAACAGAGATTCTGGGTATACCTCTGTGTCTTCCTACATATTCTAAGACTACTTCTCCTCTGTTCAAGGATAATACAAATATCAAACTGAGACCAACCCACTGTGTTTCATGTTAAAAAGACCTTACAAGATCTACAGATGTTACTTCCCATAGTTCTGAAGTACATTCCCTATTACCACACCCTGTTGTTGCCTTAAGCTTGAAACACAGAAAGATACCAGATGTTAAGATATTCAGTTATAAAGCCAAGGAGAGGCCACTGTTGTTTAAGTCTTTGTTTAAAAATATATGAATATTTAAAGAATTTAAAGAATGCGTTTTCTCGCTTTGCTTTCTAACCTAGATGTGTTTGCAGTGATGAACTACAAAATTATTTTCCCAACCACTCTCATGAGCACATACTTGCTGCTACAATAAACCAGATTAGGCATAAATGTCATGGAAGGGAAATATTGCTAAAATGCAAAAAGAACTTACATATATTGCACCTGTTTTTATGTATTTGTCTACAACTTTGTGGCAATTTTGATTCCACATGAGCAAAGGACTTCTCACACATGCAGTTTTCACATCACCCATTTGATGTATTTTCCATTACTCTAAACAGTTGAAATTCTACAGAAGATTTCATTTCTGATGACATCGGAGGACATATGGCAGTTACAGCATGCTCTTTTTACACAGCTGCTCTAAAGAACGATGCAAGGCTAAAACACAACTGAGCTTTTCCATGGTCCTGTGAGAAGATGGAAATGGCTCTTTGCTCCATGACATTTACCAAAGGAAGATGGACAGCTTCTCAGAATGGCCTCCAACACACCCACAAAACAATTTGAAAAAAGGACCCAAACCAAGTCTGTGGACCTGATCCTGGGGTTACCCCCCCTATCTGGTCCCACAGAGGTTGTGACAGTAGCCCTGGTGCCATGGAGCCCAGGCGCCATGGAGCCCAGGTGCCATGGAGCCCTGGTGCCATGAAGCCCAGGTGCCATGGAGCCCAGGTGACATGGAGCTCTGGTGCCATGGAGCCCAGGTGCCATGGAGCCCAGGTGCCATTGAACTCTGGTGACACGGAGCCCTGGTGCCATGGAGCCCAGGCGCCATGGAGCCCAGGCGCCATGGAGCTCTGGTGCCATGGAGCCTTGGTGACATGGAGCCCTGGTGCCATGGAGCTCTGGTGCCATGGAGCCCAGGCGCCATGGAGCCCAGGCGCCATGGAGCTCTGGTGCCATGGAGCCTTGGTGACATGGAGCCCTGGTGCCATGGAGCTCTGGTGCCATGGAGCCCAGGTGCCATGGAGCCCAGGTGCCATGGAGCTCTGGTGCCATGGAGCCTTGGTGACATGGAGCCCTGGTGCCATGGAGCCTTGGTGCCATGGAGCCCAGGTGCCATGGAGCCCAGGTGACATGGAGCTCTGGTGCCATGGAGCCTTGGTGACATGGAGCCCTGGTGCCATGGAGCCCAGGTGCCATGGAGCCCAGGTGCCATGGAGCTCTGGTGCCATGGAGCCCCGGTGCCATGGAGCCCAGGTGCCATGGAACTCTGGTGCCATGGAGCCCGGTATGGGCCAGCCAAACTCTGGTGACGGGCCGGTGCCATGGAGCCCAGGTGACATGGAGCCCAGGTGACATGGAGCCCAGGTGCCATGGAGCCCTGGTGCCATGGAGCCCTGGTGCCATGGAGCTCTGGTGACATGGAGCCCAGGTGCCATGGAGCCCAGGTGACATGGAGCTCTGGTGCCATGGAGCCCTGGTGCCATGGAGCCCAGGTGCCATGGAGCCCAGGTGACATGGAGCTCTGGTGCCATGGAGCCCTGGTGCCATGGAGCCCAGGCGCCATGGAGCTCTGGTGCCATGGAGCCCTGGTGCCATGGAGCCCAGGCGCCATGGAGCTCTGGTGCCATGGAGCCCTGGTGCCATGAAGCTCTGGTGATATGGAGCCCAGGTGCCATGGAGCCCTGGTGCCATGGAGCCCTGGTGCCATGAAGCTCTGGTGACATGGAGCCCTGGTGACATGGAGCCCTGGTGCCATGGAGCCCTGGTGACATGGAGCTCTGGTGACATGGAGCCCAGGTGACATGGAGCCCAGGTGACATGGAGCCCTGGTGACATGGAGCTCTGGTGACATGGAGCCCTGGTGCCATGGAGCCCTGGTGCCATGGCTGAAGGCACCGCCTCACACCCAGCTCAGGGACAGGAGTCCCCCAACCCCTCCAGGACCTGAGAGCCAGCAAGGTCCTGAGGGAGCAGCCCCAAGGCACCCAGGACAGCATCAAGGGCCCTTCTGCAACTTCCACACCTCTGAGCACACCTTTACCTCCAGCAGTCCAACTGCTGCAAGGGATATTCCTACAGGGAATTTTGTTTGGTTGGGTTTTTCCAGGAGGTACATTGCATAAACAGTGAACTGGTTTTGCCATATGAACATTTCTGGTTCACTTCCCTCTTTGAGGCATTAAATTCGTACAATCAAGCTGTTAATCATGTCTACCCCCCCTTTATTTTATATAAACTGTCTAAGCATTGAACCTAAGTATTTCTTAGCATAATTTTATACTTAGGATCCCAAGAAATACTTTTACATCACTATATTCAAGATTACAGTAACATTTTCGCACACAAATTTAAAGTGATGTGATTATACTGCAATTGGGGCTGTAAGGAGCTTTTCTTACAATCTTCTATCAAATTTCACTCACTTCAGTAAAAATTGTAAATTCCATTCTAGACTGTGAATCAGCTCTACTACACTAGCAAATTATATCAAGTTTTAAATGTAAAATTGATAGAGAAAGGGTGAAGCAGATGTAGACATTTTATAATAATCATAATGGAGGATCAGTCAAGATACTTTCAGTCTAAAATCAGTACATGCATAAAATCTTAAATATCTCAACTCCCAGACATGTTGATACCATGAGTTCCTGCATTTTTTAATGAAATTAAGTACTTTCCACTTTAGAAGCACTAATCATAACCAAATAGATAAACAGCATTTTTTTAAGTCTCCATTAACTCTACCATGTATAAGGCTGTACAAAGCAAGTCTATTGCAAAGACAGCCTGGGGGATGTAACTGCTTTTATTGAACACATACTCCAAGGAGAAACTGAGGAAAGCCATTCAGAAATGCCCCAACCCCAGCACTAGAGCTGGTGTCAGTCACCTCAAATGTTCCTAAGGTGACGACATCTTTCAGTTTGGAAAACCTACATGTGTTAGCACAACATAGATCACAGATGTATTTTGTAAACAGGCACATAACCCACCACTTCCTCCTGTTCCTTTATTTCACATTAACCTGAAACCTGGAGGATTTCTCCACTATTTTTAGCTGGGGCATCATTACAAGTCCCACAGCAGGGAGGCCTCTGGAGAGTCATCAGCAGCACCTGACTTTATTTAAACATTCAAGATGGAATTGGATGCAACACTCTGAAATAAAAGTACAGGAGAATTAAATTTAAGAGTGGAATAATCCCTCATGGTGGTTTGTATTCCTAATTTATGCCACAGAGACTAATCAGGCTTAATTTATCTATCTTTAGCTTCCCACTGTTTCATTCCAACCTAAAGGCAACATTTTGGGCAGCAGAAACTTTATTTTGTAGGTGAGTAACCTACTTTAATTGCATTTTCATCCATTACTACAGTGTAGAATTTTCTTCACTTAATTGGGTCACTGTGTTTCTTCTTGAAAGTGGGCACAAAAATTACTTCTGATATTGATTGCACCCCCTGAGAGTTGAGGACACACAAAGGGTACCCAGCAAATTCCATTTATGACAAATGAAATGAATAAAGTTTCAGTCAAGCCTTTATATTAGGAAAATCCAGATGTTAAAATATGGAGATTCTCTATAAAGCATCTCACACATGAAGAGCTGGAAATGCCTGGCACCATCACAAAACCAGGCTCTCAAGTCTTCAGGTGATCTTCAGCATTAGTGTGTCAAAATACTACTGAGTAATTAGTGTTAGAATTAAGTGCATATTAAAAAGCATACCAGTAATTCCTTCTCATAATTTTCAGATGCCATAGAAAAACCAAAGTTTTTAAATATAAAACTAAAAATGGTAATAAAAGCTCACTTGAAGAGTCAAGTACTACCCTTCATGTCTAGATGTAAGCAAGCACAAGCTTTGATACATGCAAATTCTTGCATTTCTTTTCTTGAAGTATGAGAGACACCAGATCCTAGTGGCATTTCTGCTGCCAAGCTGTTCCACAGCTCACAACTCACACTCTGAATATATTCTCCTACTTTAGTGGACTGAGATAATTCAGTCTCATGCTATTCATATCAAAGATGTGCAAGAAGTTGAACACTTCTTAGTTGAATTTAAAATGATCAGATGTAGCTTTAGCATGAATTCAAAGTAGATGCATGAATTGTAATCATAATCAGTAGATGTATAAAAGCTGTAATCTCTTCATGAACTTTCTTTGTCTAAATGTTAGAAAATATGCAACATATTCCTAGGGAGACCTGTTAATTCCAAGCCAGGCTGGTAACTGGATGTCAAATCAGAAAAGTCACAAGCTTATATACATGTCTTTTTCCTTGTCAGCTGATGACATGACCTGAGCTGCTCTACAAAAAACATTTCTTTGGGTGTCTCTGAGAGAGTATTTTTGATACAGAAACCACTCTGACAGAACCAAGTAATACTTTGCACCATAACCACATGCTTCTGGCAGGCAGATGCCTGCCACAACTAAGTGCAAACTCCTGGGAGTTCTCTCAATTTTATTTTATATCTTGAACCCTACCATTCCATCCCACTTTTAGAATGGAAAATTCCCCAGAGATCAGAAATCTTTGGGCACTAGAAGTGAGTCCTGGAGTCAAGGCACTCTCACAAAATCCTGTATATTCAGGGTTTTGTTTCCCAAACACTCAGGGCTACAGCTGTTTCATTACTATATTATATTTTGGATCACACAATAACTTCAGCCAGGTTTTACAACACAGACATTGTGGTGCTCGTGTGATATCAGAGCTGTGTGAAGGCTCAGAACTTCAAATCCCACGTCCATTTCATTTCTAGTGAGCCAAGGAAAGGATGCAAAACCATGCAAGGGAGCACAAAACATGCAAATGGCTCTGCCTGTTCGCAGAGAGAACAAATCACAGGAAATCCATTCAGCTGGTTGCTCATCACCTGCCAAACTGGTGTCATTTTGCTCTACCATAAAGTTTCTCAGTCACTTTTTCTACCTGAATTGGGAAATGCTGCACAGTGTTAGTGTTAATGTAAGTCAGGATCGGGGCAAAAGCACGTGATGTTCTGGCAGCTTTTTGCTACCAAAAAAGGAAAATACTAACAAATGGTGGAAAAAATAAGTAATGTGCCAGTTAAAAATAAAAGGTATTATAAATAATTGCTTTCTCTTCATTTCTACAAGCATCTAGAACAGTTTCTGATAATAATTGTCCAGCGATTTTAGATTTAGAAAATCCCAAAACAAAGCCATCCTCACACTAATGGTTTTGCCTGCAATTGCCAGAGAATATCTCAGCATGCATCATGCTTCAAACCTCCATCCACTTGCTTATTCAGTTATTTGCTCTATAACTCAGTACGCCTTTGCTTATGCAGACACAACTTATTTCAGGCCCCACTGCAAAAAATGAAACACGGAATTTGGGGAGGTAAACGCAATTAAAGATTCTTTTTCACCTGGGGCAGAAATGAAGAGCAGATGAAGGAACACATTGAACTAACAGCAGAGACAAACATGGCACACTGTGAAACCACACATTTATTCAGCAGTAGAAATGGTAAAATTTTAAGTATTCATCTCACTGCCATCAGGGGACTTTTTAAAAAAGTCAGCTTTTACACTGAGGCCGAATCATTAGAGAGATAGCCCAGAAGGGACATGCTGGACGTGCCAATCTGACTTACTGAAGAACATCAAAAATTCTGTGTACAACTGAGCACTGAGTAAGGAAAAAGAAATGCACATGACCAAACGGAAGTAGTCATTATTAAGATTTATATAACCTCTGGATAAATTATACTTTGCTGCCATGCACTAGTGAGAGGATTACAGGACAGAAGTAGAATTAGTTCAGGACAAGGGAAATTATTCATGTAACAGTTAAAGCTTAAGAAATAAGGTCTGGCTTATATCAAGTTGAGGTTTCAGATAAGAGACTGCATTATAACAGGTTACAGTTGCAAAAATAATTTTGATTGGCATATCATTTGTACTAACTCCTGCTTGGAACCCGCCCAGAATACGCAGCATATTATAAACTGTTAAGGAAATATATCTGTCTATTGTTCAATATTTACAATGTGCTTTATTTTGTAAATATAAGACCTGGCAGAAAAATTGGAGAGTATTAAAAATAGTTCTGATTAAAAAGAATGCCCCTTTTCCCTATAAAAATAAGCATTTCACTAACAGTAGTTCATAATTTTGTTCAAAAATGTTCACAGCCCAGCTAAACAAACTTTCAATGAGGAAAATTTGATTGCTTTGTTCAGCTGCTCACACAGATTTCTATCTGTACTTATTTGCATATTTCTGAATATTCTCTTACAAGCCCACAACACTTTTGTTAGCAAAATCAATTTTCTGTTGGACAAAAAGTGAGATTTGCTCTAAAGATTTTAAGCTTTTAAATAAACATGAACTGAATGGTGTAAAGAGCTCTCCTTTAAAGAAAAGATTCTTGCTGTTTGGAAAGAAAAGAATTCTTCGCATTCACAGGTATCAACTGACAGAAACAGATTTTTACATGAAGCGAGAAAAAAATATACAAGGGCAAACCAAAAAGAGCTGCAATGTAATTATGTAGCTGTAACAGACTGATGCTAAGTTTCATTTTTAAGGAATGCATGTCCATATACAAAACATTAAAAATATTAAACTCTGATATAAAAGCTTTATTATTGATTTTCCAAAGCTCAAAGAGTACTTATGATTATGAAATTGTATCCTCTGTATCTGAAGAGAAGGACTGTTCTAAAATCCAGCAGTTCTGCAGAATCCTTAGCAAACACCAAGTAAACACAATTTTTTCCAGGTCTCTTCAGCGCTGCTAATAGTTATTGTTTGCACAACTGTAACTAAGTACATTACCAACTAGTTGTTCAATCTATATAAATTTAAGAAACACACATTGCCAAGGAGTGACTCATATATCAGTCTATTATATACTACAGAGCTGACTGTATTAAACAAATCACTTTCCCTACAGCTGAAGAATAGAAGCTATATACAGAGCAGAGGTTATTGTCTAATTTAAATCTTGGCTCCTTTCCCAGAGCTGTACAAGATTCCAATTTGTGGAAATGTTACTCTCTGCTACTGCCAGAAAGGCTACAGAAAATGGTATTGGGTGCCTTCCAGAAATATGTCTGCAAAATGCCAATCAACAAGTCACTAAAGATTAACAGTATGACTGTACCAAATTAATTTAAATTATAGAAACATATGGCTAGGATGTTTGCACTGCACTTAACACAACACCTGCTTCACAAACAGCTAAGTTTTCTTCCACAGTATAAAATAATATATGTCAAACACCTTGAACCCAATTCCTATAAATGGAAAAAAAAAATAAGTCCATAAGCAGTAACCACAGCACACCACTATCAGCTACAAGCCACCATTTTGTAGTGGTTAAATCCCTTATTTATTTTAAACTCTACACCAACCCACACTAGATAGTCCTTTCCCATCATAGAGAAAGTAATTAGCAACAACAGAAATTAAGAAAAAAAAGATGACAGAAATAAACATCTTTATATTCCCTTTTAGAAAGCAAATATTTTAAGTTGATTTTGCTAGAATACTTCCAGACTTATAACAGTCCTTCAAATACAGTGTTATTGTGCCTTCTCTCTCCCCCTCATTGACATTCTTAAGAAAAAGCCTCTCCTGAAAGGCTCTATAAGCTCACAGAACGTTAAAAGAGTAACAATCACAACCAAAAGTTAAATATTTTGTATTTCCTCAATGTGTTTTTTTCCATTATTTTTGAAAAAGTCCTCAATATATATGATAATGTCATCAAATAAATAAAAATTTTTAAAAAATCTGTGGCGCTCTCAGAAATATTTACACATTAGGGTATGCCATATTTCAGCTGAAGAGGAAGGGAGCTGTTTTATGTTTCTCTCCACTGCTTTTCTATTATTGCCTAGCTAATGGAAATACATCAAACAAATGTTCTACAAGAGCAATAAATATTAAAGTTGACCTATCCATCTGGAAGAAATGAGAACAATACTGCTCACTTTTAGCCCAAATATGACACTGATAAATGAAGCTGTGAGATTCCATCACACTTTCAGCAACCTGGGCTAAGCGCCCACCACGTGATTCTTGTACCAGCAATTTTCTCCATTCATCTTCATTAGGCAGTCACTTGACCTGCCTCCTAACATCCCTGTCAGATCTGAACCTTTAGGGGGCTGCTTGGAGTTTTTAACAACACACTCTAAAAGCTTTACTCCCTTTTGGAAAAAAAAAACCCTCAGATGAACATAAAAGAATATATGAGCCATTTATTCTGGAGAGAGAACCACGAGCTGCTTGTCACAAGTAAAGGAGGAGGACACAGCACGGAATGTGTGATGGCAGAAACACATTGGCTGTTGTGTCCTTACAGCCCAGAACCAAACCACAGCCTGGCAGAGAGCACAAGTGGGCAAACCATCACCCTTTCAGCCATCAGAACACAATTACATGTTGAAATCAGAATGTGTGTAACCTCGTGCCACAAACAGAACACCCTCCACTTCCTCCCTCAATCACTGCTTGAAGAAAGCTGGAACAGGCAGCCAGAACATGCTTTACCCAGCAGAGTAAGAATGCTTCATCACATTAGCAGTGTTACATTACATCCTCATTATTTCCTTTTTCAACTGTAACAGCACAAATTTGATTATTCCGTAATAGTGAAAATGAATACCAATTCAACATGAATTTGACAGTGTAATAAAAAGCTCCTAACAGGGTTTTTAGCAACTTCCTTAAAAAACTTCATAACTTTATGATCACTTAGGGAAATCAGAAAGGCTAAAAGCACCAAAAGGCATTAAGCTTTTGACATTAAAACTATCTCAGACATTGATGCAATTGCAATACCTTCATTAGGGTAGCTCTGCAATGTTTATCTGACAAGCATCTGATGTATTGACTCTTTTCTATTGCATACAAGCAGCTTATCTTTCTTGTTTCAAAGAAGTCTTTAGAATTATAAATATTGTAGACTGTCATGGTAATGTAGCAATTAAAATATACCCACATAGATTTCTTTTAGGCAGTAAGTTCTCCAACCCTTTTTCATGCTGATCAGGTCTTACATGAGTGGTTCCATGCAGCTGCTAAGCACACCAGGGACTTACTCATGCAGGAACACATTGCTGAGTTCAAGTAAAGACTGCAGAATCAAACAGAAGACAGGTACTCCTGATACAGGGATGAGATGGATTTCACTGTGATCACCAAAACAAGAACAGACATGGCTTTCATACAAACCAAATAGAGTGCACTCATGGACAGGCACTTCAGTCATGCTAAGCTGGTTTTAAACCACTACAATTTTTAAATTTCTTTTTAAAAGCAATCAAATATCTTATCCTCTGTCATAATTTCAATGGGTTCTGCAAGTATCAGAAATGTTGCTGAAAACCTGGAAATATTGCCAAAAGCGTGGACAAGAAAAACCACTGAGAGATGTGCCATTTAAAATCAAGGCCTCGTACAGGTGGATTTGTGGTAGGTACATTTGACTTCCTGACCACAGAAGACATTACAGGTAATAAGTAATTGCTGACAAGGTGTTGTGCTTCCATGCACAATACAAGGAATGCCTGAGTCTAAGCTGAAATGCTGATCTCAGCTTCTTTTTAATCACTATTACATGTTCCTACATCAGCATTAGAGCAATTGCACAACAATCCCTGGCAAGACTTTCACCTGGCTTTTCTGAGGCACAGACAATTCACAAGAAAGCCATCAGTGGCATGAAGTTTCACCTGAGCCAGTCTTACATTGTACTGGTATTATCTGCTTTATCATCTGTGACTGCAAATGCCTTTATCAACACATACTGAGCCTCTCTTTGGAGAGAAAATAATGGGATGGGCTCTGTCTTGCTTGTCTGAGACACTGAAGATTTCAGTTGCTCTGCATCAATTCCAAGCTCAAAGTTTGTCACATTTCCTTCGCTGATGACATGGCCTCTGTCATCTTCTCTGAATGAACAGATTATTCTCAAGAATGAACAAATGTCTCTGTGATGACAGAGATCTTCACAGGGGGTTTTCACAAGTGGGTCAGTCTATGACTGCTGCAGAGAGCTGATTCTCAGCACAAAGCAACTTGGAAAGATGAGCTTGTAGATTCAATG
Organism: Camarhynchus parvulus; assembly: GCF_901933205.1. NCBI lineage: Eukaryota > Metazoa > Chordata > Aves > Passeriformes > Thraupidae > Camarhynchus > Camarhynchus parvulus. The sequence continues at coordinate 11,184,812 of NC_044581.1, read as the reverse complement.
GTCTTCAAAAATCACCCACAAGTCCATTATCTGCCAATTCTCTTTGTCTGAGGTGACTTCCTCCAAAAGACTAACATCGAGTTAATAATGAAAACTGCTCTAAATGGAGTCTCAGTTTACAGGATGACAATGACTTTTCAATATTTCACTGTAATCAGTTCCTGAAGGGGGCCTGATAGTGATAAGATTGAAAAACATTGTTTTGCCAAGGTTGGGAGGTATAAAAATCAAAACACAATACAAGGAAAAAGAGAGGACTGAGGCAGTTTTCAAACAACTTGCTAACAAAAACAAAAGTGAGAGAGATCTCAACACAGCTTTAAAAATGATCCTATATGTAGCAAGAGATACAATGTACACGAAAGTCTAAGGTATGCCAGGGAAAGTATCCTCAGGTCTCTGAAGACCTAAGAAAAAACAGCAATCAAATAGTCTGTTTCCAAGAAGACATATATGTATATATATATATAAGGAGAATTCCTATCTGTTGGAGTTGAGAGGAAAAAAATCTCAAGCAAACAACAAGTATTCCAAGAAGGAATATCCCAAGATATTTTCTCAAGGAATATTCCAAGGAGGAATCTCCAAGAAGGAGAGTCAAGGAAGTGAAGCCTGTTTTCATCTATAGCTGATGTAGAGCTGCGCTGGGGAATGTCTTATCCAAAGTGATGACGATGTGCTATGATAATGTCAGCTTTACCAACACCATCATCTGTCATGCCAGAATTATTCCCTGGCTCTTGATGATGAAGAAGCTCTTCAATTCTTCAAGACCGAGTGACACTGAAGCAGCCTGTAAAAGTATTTGCTGAAGACCTTCAGAAAATGAAGTCAAAGTATTCTACATTGCGTTAGGCTAGGCACACATTAGCACAATGTTCTAGTTGGAATTAGTCTTTCTCTGAGTAGAAACTTGAATAAGCAGTTGTGCCTTGGCCACAGGCAACTTATCTTAAATTTCATTAACTTTTTCTAAGCTACTTTCTTAACTTTATTCTAACGCAGTTCAGTCATGAACTCTATCATTCACAGAGCAGCATTGTTTGTGTCGAGTCTTTGCAGCAGGGTTATCACTACAGGTTAATGGATTTGTGTTCTGAGAAGCCATGATTAGAATAGGTGACCTGTGTTCTGCATTATACAGTGAAAAACATATCTAGCAGCACGATTGCTATCAAGTGTCAAAAGAGATACTGAGAGCTGTGTGTACAGACAGCACTAAACTCAGATGGTTTTCTTACTCCTAGGTATTGTGCAGTGGTTAAATTTGACATGTACAAATTGCTGAAGATTTGCAAAGTAACAATATATATCATATATATAATGGCTTAGTTAAGAAAATGATGTGCAGGATTTCAAGCACAGCATAAATATGCATTTAAAATATTTTTGACACTTTTATGGACATTTTTATTAGCAGAGGTTATAACAATGGCAAAAATCTGAAATTTTAGACAAGGAGTAATGTTATTAAAATAATTCCACAAAATTCAAAGAGATAAATTCTTACTGTTGGAGAAGACATTAAAATTAAGACCCTTGAAGTCTGAGGAGATATTCCAATAGAAAAATCAAGTACAAATAAAGGAATAAGTTTTCTTGTCTCTTCTGTAAAATGTTTCAAGAACTATTCAGTAGAAAGTAGTAGAAAACTTAAGCTGTCATGGCTTTTCTCTTCCTCTTTGTCATTACAATACATGAGCTGACATCAAGAATAAAAACCACAGAAAACTCATTTCTACCTAAAGTGGACTATAGAGCTGCTTCTATGCTAGCAGGGCATCAGAAATAGTCATAAGGAGAGCATTTAATAGTAACTACAGCATTAGAAAGAAAAAGTACCACATTCAAGGGAGAAGGCAAACTAATCACCCACTGAATACTAACTTCTGTCAGAACAAACTGCATATATGATGCAGTCTTGGACTTTCAAACCATTAAGTATGCACAGCAACAGCCTTTTCTTCCTCAAAATTGGCCTTCACAAATGACTTTTTACAAATACTGTGATACTGCATTATGACACTGAACCCAATCAGTTACGAAATGTGCATCAATAAAAAAAGTGCAAGGAAAGACTTCAATGGACACATTCAAAATTTAAGCACTTTCATAGCATTGTGCCTAAAAAGTCATTGACTTTCATGAGAGCTATACCGAGCATGTTTCCAGTTCCAGCAAAGGAAATCATTCTTTCCAACTTATGTTCAGTACGCTTGGAACAACCTGGGCTACGAGGAAGAGTGAATTCAGCCTGTCTGCATCAGTCTCACTCACAGATATGCCTTAAAAAAGCCCAGATTTGGGCAATTTTTTGTCCACTATTTCCATTGCTTGAAGGCAGGCATTGCTGCACTCCCCAAGAGTAGCAATGATGCTGTATCCCATGTGCACACCTTCTGTCTACACAGCTGAGTTCTAACAATGACACTTCAAAATTCAGGTTCCTTTTTTCCTCCCCAATAATCAGCCCTGAATCACCAAGCCAGTTAAGCCAAATTATTATTTCACTTAAACAAAATTAAAAAAATAATAAAAAACCCAAACAAAACAAAACAAAAAAAAAAAATAAAAACCACACTGCTTCCCTTTAGAGGCAGTAATGTATTAGCATCTGAACCAAGTTGTCCTCAGGATACAATTTCATTGAGCATCTCTTCCTCATTTATTGTAGTAGCTTAATCTGCCTTAGCTCTTGTTACAGCTTGTTTAAACTGTTCTCAGATTTTTTTCCTACCTAACACTTTCTACACTGGCTGTAGAATACTTTTGACATGACATGCTGTGCTAGGAGCTGCTGGTGATCATTTCCAGGGCTGTCACTGACATAGTGTTTTCAGTAATTCTCCTAACAGCACTTTAGAGGGAGCTGACCAAAAGCTGCTAGAAAAGGCCCTTTGTCCCTTGCATATTTTGTTAGCAGGGAATTGGACTGGTGTCCTCATGCAGCTCAAGTGCCAGCTTTGAACCAAAACACCTGTTTACGACTTGCCAAGACAGTAACTCCTTGAAGCATCATCTCCCAGACTCTGCAATATGAACCTCTTCTACAATGAAATAATGATCTCTGGGATAATGACTCCAAAATAATAACCTCTGTGAAATACTGAAAGACTGAGCCATTAAGTAACCGTCTCAACTTCTGCTGTTAGCACAATCAAGTGAACTGCCCTAAAGGCTCTATTTTCAAAGCTTGGAATGTGTCACACCACAATTGGTGACACTGTGTTGACCATCACTTGCTCAATGAGATAGGACAATTCAACCCATTCCACTCAAATAAGCACTTTCAGCATTCTGTTCAAAAGTCATTTCATTCATTTCTGTAGCAAAGATGGTAAGTACTGTCTACAGAAGAGCATCTTTCTTACTTGGAACCACTCTGTTTAAAAAAAGAAATAAAAATCAATGTCAGTGATGGAAATTAAGGCATTTGGCAAACTGAAGCACCAACGACATAAAACTTTTATTATCCAGATATTTCCAGGCTGAAAAGGCCCAAGATGTCATTGAGTATGAAATATGGATTATTTTTGAAAATCCAGATGCTACAAATAAGCTGCTTTGAAAAAAAGCGGTACTTTGAATGCCAAGAAATCAATTTAATGCAATGTGAAGTAGAACACACACTTCAGTATTTCTTCCAGAAAACATTCATGAACATTACCTTTTCTAATAGGGCTTAGTGTATGTTGAAGTCTACATAAGAAAAAAACCCACAAACTAGCAATTTGATTTTCAAAAGGTTATGTATTTGTCTTCAACTGCTTCAACAAAAAATCTCTTAATTCAGCTCTCTTTCTATTTTGCAGGAAATTAATTTGCAACTTATTAGATGCTAAGATCTGTTCTTGAAAGCAGAAGGAAAAAAGACGATTAGGAGCACCTAAACAATGTCCAGTCCAAGTAAATGCACTTTACTAAAATTACGAATACCTAATGAGAAACCCTACATAACATTGCTAATTTGAATCTGTATGTCTACATATGCTCATTTTGAGATTTTTTTCTTTGAACAATGGTAAGTGCCATTTAAGTTAAAATCGTATTTGAAAGTGTTTTTATCCCTGAGCAAAAACCAAAAGGAACCTATTCCTGTGCATTTTTAATTTTTCTGGCACAAGAAGTACTCTCACATCTGTGAGGACTGATTTGGAATCACTACTCTTGGAAGACAGATTATTTTATTTATTTCTTCAGCATGATTCCCTGAAGAGTTAGAGAGGCTGCAGAGCCACAAATGGGATAACCCAGCAAAACCCCAACCTGTGCCAAGGGACTGGGGGAAACAGTTTTAACACCACAGTGCAATCTCCTGAGCCCAGGGAACTGTAACCAGCCCAGGGACTTTTACTGATTACAGTCCAAGGCAGCTTTTTAATTTCTTCTCTGGAAGCCACTGATACACATTTAACAATCTCAGTGGAGTTACCTGTAGATTTCTACATCTTGCTAAGAAACACTCACTAGGAGAGGAAGGATGGAATTACAGCTAAGAAAATACATGTACAATTCCTGCTTCTGCCACCTGAGTCTGCATGACCTTGATCAAGTTACTTAAGTTCTCTGTGACTCTTGGCCCTGAGCAATTAATGAAAACAGTAACATTTCTAACATCACAGGGTAGAGATTTTAGGTAATGCTAAAATGTAAGGACCATTGTTCCAAAGGCAAGGGGAATAAGCCAAAAGCACCAAAATCTCTAAGGATAAGGATAAATGGTGGCATGGCTGGCTACCTGTAGAACACAGGAACTTTTTTTAAGTATAAAGACTTTTGAGAAAAATTACAGGTTCTTATGGACCGAAGGGAAAAGAAAACTGATGCAAGAGAATTTTAGAGCTCATACTTGTGGATTTAGACAATTTCTCTCTAGACCTCAGTCCAACAAACTAGGATATAAACTTTTAAACCATTTAGGTTTCTAGATGGTAGAAAAATTATTTGGTTAATTAGTTCTTGCCCTACAGAATCAGCACTCATAAGAAGCAACTAATGGGTTTTATTGTGGTAACTGATCTGTCTGCCTCAATTAAGACTTCTTTTTTTTTCCTTAGTACAAGGATGATTGTGCAATGCTGGATATAAGTGAATATGAAGCTATCTTAGGATACATGCAGTATTCATGTGCAATTCAATATCTCCCCATATATATGTGTGTATGCATATATATTTATATATATATATATATATGCACTGAGCAGCAACTGCTCCTGCTGCCTATGGTAGCACTGGAGAAAGCCAAGACTGAAGATTTATGTTCTTTAAATATTTGCTTAATTCTCTTGAACAGAGACTTTTTTCCATTATTCAACTTGATGATTTAAAATAAAAGTGATACTACCTCTGCACTTTGAGTTAGTGAATGTAATAAATAGTTTATAGAGCTTAAGAATGGCTGCTCCCTTCGAGCCAACAAAGAATGAAAGTTAACACTGGTGAGAGACCACAGACAATGTCCACAGCCATTACTTCATGCAGGTAAGAATTCCAAACTCACTTCACTACCACTTAGTTTTATTCTGGTGTGAAGCTGCTGGCATTATGTTAATCTAGGAAGAACAAAAATGTCTATTTCCACTGCAGAGCCTGCAAGGAGAGCACATAAGAAGTCATGCATGTTCGGTGTGAGATGATGTTTGTCTCTAAAGCCATGACACTTGCATGACATGTGCTGTCTGTTTACATGGACATGTAAATGCTGGCACAGGGGCTCTCCTCGGGCCAGGAGCAGCTCCAACATGCCACATTCTGCAAATGAAAGCCAAAGCTTGCCAGGGCCAGGAGCTCTCCTTTCACTCCTGTCAGCTGGGTAAGGTGATGCTGAAACTTCCAAAAGGTTGGCGAGGACAGAGGAAGGAACAGCAGAAACTGCTGTGCTGGAAAATTGCACTGCAACAGAATAAATCATAGGCGAGCCACAGGAGTTGCATTTTTCTCCTTCCCTTTTTTGCTAAGAGAATGAGACAGAGCTTGGCCCAGGAGACAGACACCAGACGCACTCCTTTATCTAAATATGAAGACTCTAACACTTAGAAACAACTCCCTTGTTTTATGATGTGAGAAGTTGGTGTTTTCTCTTCAAAACTGACTTTATTTGTTCGGAGACAATCTTCCCAACTGCATTTGGAACTAATACTCAACACAGAACTATTTACACTGCTCTAAATCCTTGGCTTACAATGCCTGTTTCCTTTTTGAACTACCTTCACTGCAACAGGAACGTTGCACAAAGAATTCTTCCCCAGGAAAAGCAAATCAGAGAGCACAAAAGATGCTACCTTTGCAAAAAATGCAGCATTCAGATAGGAGACTATAATTAGGTTTCTATTCCAAGTATTTCAATGCACAGTTAACCTTAGATGACTGTGCATAAACCTTTTAATTAGCGTGTTATCTTTGGAGCAATTAATATCTTGTACCTCATATGTTATCTTCAAATTAAAACTTTCACTTGCTCAGCATTATTAATTAATCATTGTGAATCTGAGATGAAATAGACATCACTCAAGAGAATGTCAGTGTGTTTGGAATGTCACAGCCACTGACATTTCAGAACAATTATTTAGCTGTCTTCCAACAGCACAAGGCTATTGCCTTTAGCTTACACTGTCTTTGTAGAACATACACAAACCCATGACATACATAAATTACATAAATTGGTTTACATCTCCAAACAAATTTTATTGCTGCATTATACAAAACATCTAACTATTGCAGTCAAGAGAAATCTTAGTCAAAAATGCAAAAGTACATTTTTTAAATCCTTAATAATCCCCTCAGTACAATCACAAATCTTCCCCTCTATCAGGGCCTGTAGTAGAGCATATAGCCAGTAGCAACAATTCAAAGTAAGAAGCAATATGACTATTTGACCCTGAAGATATCAATATAGATGAAGATCTTTTATAAGCCACCATGCCAACCTGATTTACTGTGATGAATGAATAAATTCATAGCCTAATAGTTTGTCTCTATACATTTGATTTGAGACATTAAAAGAGGAAACTATTTCAAGAGGTGAGCATCCTTATAAAAGAGTTTAAATGTTGGAATATTTAATTTTTTTTTGTATCATATATCACATTTAATAAACGTAAATACAAACCAGTGGCTGTTCTCTATTAACAAATAAAGCAATCTTTTGTAACAATAAATTTCCTGTGCTTAGGCTAGAAACTGTCTTATGTCTGTTTACAAGCAAATAAATCTTCATCTACATTGCACCAAAGGAAATTAGTATATTTCAAAGAAAACACAACAGGAATCAGTTGCAAAACACTGTGTTTTCTTGAATTGGCTTAGACAATGAAGAGCATGACCTATAAATATTTAACAGACAAGATGAACATGTTCTTAGGGCTGCAGCTCATCTGACTCCCAGTTTTCTTCCACAATCACTTGACTCCATACAGACTTAAACATGAAAATTTTCCACAGAAATAAACATTAAGTCAAAACACCTAGGGATTTAAGAAAAAGAATTTGTTCCTACTCCTTACACCTTCATTCTACTATAATCATAAACAGAAACAAAAATTTCAGTAGTGTCAAAAGATGCCTCATTGTGAACTGTAATTATACAGGATTGTGGTGAACCCTGCTGATATAACACACCATACATACACATATACCTCATCTAGGCCAAAATATATTATGCACAGTTATAATATGCATGAAAGTGTAGAAATGCCTGCAGAGCCCAACACAACAGCCAGGAACTGAGCTTCAGAGCACTACCCGGAGGTCCCTATGTATCATCATCATCATCATCATCATCATTATCATCATCTCTACTTTCGCAGCACAAGTCAGTGAGGAACAGGCACCACAAACAGTGCCCAAGGTCACAAAGCCATGGGGTAACTGAAATGTGATTGGAACCCAAGAGCCCTTTTATTTTTACAAATACACTGTGTTTCTTCACCTACAGTAAAGGACAGAAACAGAACACATATTGTTTTAAGACAATACACTTCCTAGCTTGAAGTAATCAGGTTTCATAAGTTTACTTAGAAACATCTTAAACTCCATTTGGAAATGTAGGATGAAAGAAGAACAGGACAAAAGACTAATAAAAGAACCACCATGAATTTGATAAGGAGTGAGCTAGATTTATATCACATCCACATCAGTGTGATTTTTTTTTAAAAAGATACAATTGTTCAAGCATAAAGACTTACAAAAAGTTTTACCAAAATTAATATGTTTTAAATTTCCTACCAAGAAACTAGACGACTTTTACTAGATGTTCATAATAAAATGCAGAGGAATTCTGATGGTAGTAGTTTTAAATCAAATATAATCTCTATTTAAATGCATTTTCTTTTAAAAAGTCACTCTCTTCACACAATAAACCCTCAGAAATACATTTCCTGCTGAAATTACTCCACATCTTCCATGCCACAGAGAGAAATGGAAGTAGAACAGTCCAAATGAAGTTCCATTCACTTAAACCACAACTAGCAAAGCCCAGAGCCTGAAGGTCACTGCAGTGCTGCCTCACACCCATGCACATGCAGAACTGTCTGTTTGGATACTGCTGCCTTTCAAACATCCCTAAGCCATTAAAATCAGGATAATGGCTTATTACTAATTACTACAGCACAAAACCTACAGATTTTACACTCTTGCTTCAAAAGCAAATCTATTTTCCACTGACTTAATCAGTACAGGTTGCAAATTCCACATGTAATGAAGGAACCAGGGGGGCATCAAAGAAACCTTTTTTGTGGTCTTCCAAAGGAAATTTTTTTGGAAGAACCAAGCCATGAAAGGCCTGAGCCCCTGCCTGCTGTGTTTTGGAGCACAACCTCCCCATGACCCACACTAGAACACGTTCCACCAAATTCTCCTCTCTTCAACCCTAATCAGGAGTCTTCTCCACAGTAGCAGCGACGATGGATAGAATATTTGGGTTTGCCCTCACACCTGATGGTTGGTTTGTATTTTTTCAATGTTTAGTGAGAAAAATCATTATTTTTACATGTCTCCAGCTTTGAAATTCCAAAGAATTGTATCATAAAATAACAGGAGCTTCATCAAACCCAAAGCTATGCCAGAAGTTACTCCTTTTACTGGCACACCTATGAACTTTTCAATTCTCAGCCCAGTGAAATTATCACATACAATAATTTAAATCTAATCTTAAACAAACCAAGGCCAAACTCTGAATAAATGGTAGACATGATATAAAATATTTTAACCTTATTTTTCTTTATTTAATCTACAACCATTATTTTGTATTTTCCTTTCCAAGGACACGATGACTCAGATTAAGAAAAGAAATTTACACAAGTTTGTAACAAACAGTTTTCAATTACCTTTAATAAATCTTTGGTATAAATGTGAATAGCTTCTTATGCAGATGAAGAGCATTAAATAATGAATTTAATGCTACTAAGCAAATGTCATTAACATTTTTTGAAGACTGGATGAACATTAGCTTTGTTGGTAAATGACATTTAGAATATTTAGGGTTTTATAAAGGTGGTTCACTTCTTTATACAGCAACAAATCTTCAGACAGTACTTGTGTCTGGTTGTAGAAAAATACAATTGATATCTTTTCCATATATACTTAACCTCCTACAGATTTATTTGATTCTCAATAATTACTATTCTCTAGTAAGAGGCATATGTTATTACAGCACACTGCACTCCCACAAGCTGTCCACTCAGTGTATTTTAATAAATCTCTGCCAAAGCTGTATAAATTTGATCCTGTTTAAATTTAATAAGGATCAGAATATATCAAAGCACAGATTCCCATGAGAGAAATAGATATTTTGCATAGTTATTGAGTGCCCTATTCATAAATACAATGTGTAAGACTTAGACCATCAACCTTGAATTAAAAAGAAAAAGAGATTAATGTGTGCAAAGCCAGCTACTTCTTAAATAACTAGTGAAATTAGTGTTTAATAAAACATTTTCCCCATACAACTGCTAAAGACAGCAGCACTGCCACAGTTTTACTATTATGACTCAAATACATAACTATTGAATTTCTGCAGTACGGAAACTCGACAGTACCTTCTCAAGTACCTTTTACAATTCTTCCATTGAAGATTTACCTACATAAGGACACAGATTCCTAAAAATGCCACCAAAGGCTCCTCTCTGGGGCTGTGCTTCACCCTTTTCTACTCCTTGGGAGCACTGCCTTGGGGAGGAAGCAGAGCAGCCACCCAAAGCCACAGCTATTGCAGAACCTGAACTGCTTTAAGACAATGCAGAGCATAAACATGTATTTGACATCCATTTCCTTCCATTTTCTGGAAGGATGTCTAGAGGAGGAAGAAATTCTCAATGCTCTACTAATTCTAGGTAAATTTCACTGATATTGTGTAATAGCCTACAAAATTTTACGTTCTATTAAGTAGCTCATGTTTCAGAGCCTGCTGTGCCAAAATACCAGGACACATAGCTATGCTATTACATGCTGATGTAGCAGCTTATGAAGAATTTTGAAGATCACTGCCATAAACACAAATACAGCATGTATCTCAAGTACAAATACATTCATATAACTTCAGACTCCAATGTTTCCTTTGTTTTTGCTTTAAGGAAAAAACTGTTTGCATGTAGGAGAAAAAAAACCCCAAACACCTAAACCAGATTTCCACTAACACGTGTAGAGACCACACCTGATAGCTGCTAGTCACAGAAAGAATTCAACAGCCTTCCACTGGAAAATTTCCTTCCTCATCATCCATTTCAATTAGCAGTTGTGTATATAACTATACATACAACCTACCACTTTCAAAATAGCTCCACTTTCTCTTATCACCTTTGATGTTTACATGCTCACAGGTATGGGAAGGAAATCAGACTGTATTTATCCTGAATTAAAATTCATATTTTCAGAGTAAGAGCATGAAAGTCAAAATACAAATCATTTTGCATAGAGTAGAGCTCTTTCCCAAGGGGAAAAAATGTACTAAATCAATTTGCCATTGTTTTATAAGTCAGCTACTGAGAATGAAATTACAGAGGGCTGAAATTAATGTGAGTTTTACCACTGACTTCAACAAGCCAAAGATGTCATCCTCAGTGTTTTACTACACACAGAAGCCTGATGTCAGAATTGGTACAGCTTTATGAAGTACATTACAACATAATTCAATCCATCAAAGTGAAGACAATCATACCATCACTCAATCACTGGTCCCATTCACATCTATGCTAGGATTCATTCTTGTTTTCTTTTTCCCTTAACGTCATCCAAGTGCTGGAGCTGGGAAAGACCTCAGCCATGTCTGTCAGCAATATTCCTTTAGTCAAAGTTATGGTGAAAGTGCAGGTGTAAAAATTCAGTTGAAAATTCAAACTATACCAACTGAAATGTGTGGAAGCCACAACACAGGAAATGTAACTTTGCCAGAACACTGTCACCAAAATCACAGCACTTAAGGCACGATTACTTCACACTGTGATCCTGTTTGGTCTCAATTCAGCTATTGATCCTGGCTAAACACATGTCTAGACCTTCTATGTACCACCTGTAGCACAGGTCTTTGTTTCCAAGAATTTTTGAAAATTTTATAAAATCCTGTTGGTTCCACTCATTTAAAAATTCAGTGTTTAAGTACAAACATGCCAAGTTAAGAGTATGGTGACTTTATTTCCTTACTTTTATAGGTTTGGGTCTTTCAACTTTAATGTTATTTCAACAAAGGGCCTTGTGTTTATTATGGAAATATTCTGTTGTATTTCCCTTTTCTCAGTTCATGAAATTTTCAATATAACAAGAAAAAACAGCTCCAATTTTTACTTTAAAAACCATATTGTCATTTTTATTCAGCCTGTATTTTAATATAGCATCAATATTTAACTACTTCATTAAATGAAGTGTGACTTTTATAGTGAAAATGTCAGTCTTTGCAGTTCATTAAATTCATTTAAAGTATAGCTGCTTGATTTTTTTCCTGAAAGAACAAGACTATTAACTGAAGGCCTAAACTTAGCATTAGCGTGTATTTTTTTCTTCAAATTAACATTCAAGATTTGCAACAGTCTTTACCAACTTAAGAGATTGTTTGTATCCTTTTGCATTATCCTTGTTTTTATAATAGATGTCACTTTTATAGCACATACAACTGTTTGTCACAGTTGGATATGACCAGTAGGATGTCACAGAGGATATTAACATGCCACGTGCCATTATGAATCTGTAGACTCCTTCAAGTAATATTAAAAATACATTATTTTTAACTGTGGCATCTGGAAAAATAAACTGCATATGATGTAAAATGTAATAACTCTTGGAATCCAACAGGGTTTATGAGTTCTCTTTTTCTGTTTCATAAAACATTCTTTGATGAGTATCCTTGTTCTTTCAAGGAGGTTTTCTATTAACTAATACAAAAGAACACAGGAAAAGTACCATTTCCACACAGGCAGCACCATATTTTTGCCATATGCAAGAAGTCCTGGTCCACGTTCTGTAGGGTAGGTGATTTCTGGGACTAATGTCTCTAAAACTCCAAAAGCTAATTACTTCTGATTATTAAATTTATGTGATTATAAAATATTTTCATAAGAATAAAAAAGTTTCTTTGAAATGTACTAAGATATAAAGGTGGTGATACTTTCTCTTCAACCTACTACTCCTTTCAATGTTTGGAGCAGGTCTTAATGACATCTTGAGTTTTGGAAGACTATCATGAGTAATTTTCCATTTCAGTGTTTAGGTTCTGTCCTTTCCTGCCCAACAAAACAATTTCATTAGGCCACTCTCTTGTAGTAATGATCTGAATCACTACCACCATGATTTCAGACTGCACCAACTAGTCAAGGCTTAATTTATTACAATACAGGTGGTGGCTGGGGGAGGAGTTTGGGCATGTGACATTTTAAAGGACTTCATTGTCATAACCATAACATCCAACCTCTGAAAATCAGGTCCTTTTCTAGTGGCTTAAAATTTTACATTGTGGGATGTAAAATCCAAAACATCCTACAATGAACACTTCTGGTACCATTACATACCACCGAGATTTAGGTTGGAACTAGGACTTTGAAAAACACCAAATTATCCAATGTATGATTTTAAAGTTCAGCACATTCCCTATTCCTCTCACACATGGGCACTTTCGTCAGCTCATGCAACCAGCACCTGGCACCAACTACAGAGGAAGAAGAAATGTAGAATGCAGTAATTAACATCTACTAAAGTTAAAAGCTTCCTCCAAAAAGCTTCTTCCAAGAATTCTGTGCACAATAAAGTTTTATTTTCTAGGAAAACTACTTTACATCTCCAAATTTGTGCTGCTACTGTGATTTGTTTTTCTGTGCATCAAAAGCAACAGGGTTTCTAGGAAATTCTGATGTTTGATATACCTTCCTTTAGATGAATTTCTCTCAAGAGTACTATAGAGAATAAAAACTGAATTATCATGCGGATGGAATTCTGAAGAAGGAAAGAAGAAACTCTAAAACTTTATTATAGAAGCAACAGCCAAGTCACATACATGAAAAGCTAACGGGTACCAGCAACACCTATTCCAGATTGGAGTTTCAAATAAAGTCTTTACACACTTTTTTCCTACACTGTAACCACTGCCAAACCAAACTGATGGGCTCCATTTTAGAAATCCCTTACAGCAAGGTTACATGGAGCTAAGCAAAAATTGCTTGTTTTAGGATGTCATGAGTTAATATGCATCTACAAAGGCAGGGGGATCCAGGCAGCTGCATTGAATCACCATGGTCTGACAGGTCACAGTGACCAGCTCACTCCCCCTGGAGAGCCAACTCCTCCCCAGCAGAGCAGAGATGGTTACCCTGGATGGTTATCCTGGATGGTTACCCCAGCAGAGCAGAGATGGTTACCCTAGATGGTTACCCTGGATGGCTATCCCAGCAGAGCAGAGATGGTTACCCTGGATGGTTATCCTGGATGGTTACCCCAGCAGAGCAGAGATGGTTACCCTAGATGGTTACCCTGGATGGCTATCCCAGCAGAGCAGAGATGGTTACCCTGGATGGCTATCCCAGCAGAGCAGAGATGGTTATCCTGGATGTGGAACTTCATTCTCCCACTGCAGGGCCCTGCCAAGCAGAGGCTGAGGGAGTACCACCCATCCAGAGCTGTTTTTCTACAACAGTGCCAGGAGCATCAAATTGATCTTTGCTGCCTATTCACCTTGTGCAGCCCTAGGAAGGAACATCAGGAGATCTCCAATCCAACCTCTGCTCAAAGCACAGCCACACCAAACTGAGGAACTTCTTGCTTGGGGCTTTTCTTCAGTCTGGTCTTAACAACCATCAAAGATTTTGGGCAACCTCTTCCAATATTCTGTTAAATCCTCAAAGTGATTTTTTTCCTCTTTTCATCCAGCCTGAAACTCTCATTTCAGCTTGTGCCTGTTACCACTCAACCTCCAACCATGAACCCTTGTGCAGAGCCTGCCCCATCTCCTCACAGGCACAGGGGATGCTGCCAAGTCCCCTGAAGTCTCTCCTTCCCCAGGCTACTCAAGCCCTGGTCCCTGAGCCCCTGCTCACACAGGGCAAGTGTGTCAGGTACTGACCTCTGTGCAGGCTCTCACTGCAGGTTTTTCTGTTTCAGTCCACCACTGGTCCTTGCTGAGATGTGCCTCCTTGCCAGCCAGAGCCCAGCCTGTATCTCTCAAACCAGTACCCCAAAATCAGTGTTTGATGCATTAGGCCAAGGATAAATGCTGTGTCATCGAGCTTCAAGAGTCTGGGATGCTACAAAAGCCCCACATATTCCCTTTTCTAAAGTCCACTTAAGAAGAAAAATAATCTTTCTTTCAACCAGATAAAACACTTCATTACCCATTCTGATGCACAAGCATAAACAAATAAAATCCCACTGTTAATACTTAGCAGCCAAAGTAGGAAGAATAATTACTTTGGACAATTGAGGTTTTGAAGAAAACTTTTACATCAGCTACAGTCATCTGCTTTAAAGTTTACCTTTCAACTATTTCAACCTACTCTTCAAAAAAAGACAAAGTTAGAATCTTACTGAAAAAAAATCTACACTGGTTTTAAATCACATTTTAATAGCACAAAATTAGTATCATTGTCTTGGGACATATTAAGAAATAGTAGCAATGAAATTTGACAATAAGATTTTTGCAACTAAACTGCCTTATAACCAAGCAGCACATCTTCACACTGTATTTCAGAGCTCAGTAATTCCCACAAACTCATGCTGCAAATGCAAATAATCAGCTACCTAAACATGAGGCTACCAGTGTTCAGAAGGAGCCATCTAATTCTTAAAACCTCAGAACTAGCAGGTGTTTACTATTGTTAAATTTTTCTGAACTTCTGAGATGAATCTACAGGGTTTTTGAGTCTGAAACACAAAACCAGTTCAGCCAAATGATCCCTTCCAAAAACATCAGTGTGTCACATCTCCAGGGCTGTGAATGAGAGGCTTTCAGAGATCTGAGATCTACCAGGTCTTTGTGCCACACACTTGGGCTCTCTCTGCTGGAAACAATAACTAAACTGATTCCACTCCAGCTGAAGAATTGTCAAGATACTGTTTGTTGACATACAACTTCTGCAGCTTCACCCTTATTTCATGTGATTTTTCAAAGAAAATTACTTGGATGAAGTTTCAATTTTATATACTCCAACCAGAGGACCATTTCAAGAAGCCAACAGATAATCTTTGTTTAAAATGAAAAAACACACTGCCCACATTTTTCTGTCATGTAACAGGCCTGGAAAAGGACATACAGGGAAAAAAATCATTACATCAATTAGAAAGATATGATGTTTATAATAATGATGGCAATAGACGACAGTAGAAATTTCCCTAAAAGAGTAGATAAATAAGTATGCTGGGGTTTTTTTTGTGCATTGAACTAAAAATATAATTCAAATGAACACCACAGGATCCAGTACAAAGCAAATTTCCTGGGAATGCTGTGTTCTCAAAAACTGAGGCAGCTACCAGTTAGGAGAGCATGGAGGTGAGGAAGCAGATGATTACCTGATGGGCAATTGCCAAATACCCACATCAAGACAAACTATCTAATGATTTAATACCACACTTGTAGAGATTGTCAAGGCTCCAGATGTGGATTGTTTCACCACCTCAGATGCTTAAAGGCCTTTCCCTTTCTACTCATCACCACCAAGGAAAAGCTCCCCACTTCTGAAAGAAGAACTGAATGATCTGTCCACATTCATTAAGAGATACAAGATAACTACCCACCATCTATAAATCTCATTTCTAATTGTTTTCCATTATATAATTAGACTTCAGACATGAATTTTCTTTACTAGCTTTTTTACAATACTCCAAGTTGTTATTAAGTGTGTAAGTAACTATCACGTCTGTGTGGCCTTGTCCAGTCTCACAGACTCCCTCTAAGACTCACAGAGTGCATAACACAAATTCAATATCACATATTTAGGAATGTAAAGATGAAACCCAAAAGAACAACATTAAACAAGATTAAAAGTACAGCAAACCCCATGGCCTGTGTTTCACCCAACCGGATGACATTTAGCATCAACCCTGAGCATCAGCCTTAAAAGTGATTACTGCTCCTTCCCTGTGCAAAGGCTGCCTGAGCAGCTCAGCCCTCTGGAGAGAAAGGCTCTCCTCCCCTTCTCAATCTAAGCTCATGGCCACAGTTTACACAGCCATGCTTGGAACAATGCTCTTTTCTTTCTCACCCTGTATTTTCCATTATTACTGTTAGGCCATAGATACTGTCTCTTACATTTTCTTCTTGTAAGAAAAATAAATTCTCCAGTATAAGGCACTTATTAAAAAAAACCCTAAACTTTTCTGCCAGACCTACAATTTTGTGTGTCAGTTCTTTCATGCTTCAGACATGAAGATTATCTATACCTTCTGAGTTGAATAGCAGTTTCCTTCATTTTTGTTTGGTATCTAAGCCAGAGAAAACATCATAATCATTCATTTATTTAGTAAAAGTACAGACAAAACCAGTGAAATGTGTTGCTTTTGGTAAGGACGAGAGGCCCAGCAGAAGTGGTGTTTCCCACCAGAGTCAGCACTGACCAACAGTGCAGCCTGTCCTCACATATCAGCAGCACTGATTCCTTTGTCTTGCCAGCAGGCACAAAGAACTGCCTTTATCCTTTTAGGAAATGAGTGGTTCAGTGCCCAAAAACTATTATTTCAAAATACACCTGTGAGCTGAATTTTTCCCAGCAAGTTTATGAAGCTCAATTCAAAAGCAGATATAACTCTCTTGTTTAAAGAGCGTACATTCCTATGTGCAAGAGCAGGATTGCACCCTTTCCTTTTGAATCCACAGAAGATTTTCTTACAAAGTAAGGATGAGAAAGAAAAAGCTGAATATGTTTTAAATCAGTTCTTACATGAAGTTCAGTTTGTCTCACTGATTGATTATTTTTTTTTTAAGATAAACATAAATCAGCTTCACAGGGAAAACTTCAGTAGCTGAGATCAATAGCAACTGGCCTTGCTCTAGCATACATACTGAGATTCATCATCTAAAATCTTCTTATTTCTTACTTCTGCATTCAAAGACCCCTGGATACTTGAGTTTTGGGGAAAAAAGCTGCAGATACAAGTTCCTTTGTTTGGGTGCCATAAACAAACTGAACCAAGAAGCAAAGATGAACTTGGGCTCTTTCTTTTGATCAAATAAGAAGCAAAGATCAGTTCTTTAAAATCTAGGGAAAAATTCTTAATGAGAATAACAGGTATTTTCACCCCCTTCTATTCCTACTTCTTGCCAACAAAAGAAAGAAGTTTAAGAACTCAGAGAGACTGAAAACACTTGATCCTCCAATTGTAAATATTTAGCAGTGTTCCCAAGGCACTACTCCCTCTTTGTCCCCAAGGTGTTTCACATCCCTTTTTCTATCCTTTTAAATCAACAAATGGCCATTTCCTTTGGCAACAGATAATGCAAAGACTGCTTCCTACCACAGAAGTGTGGAAGATAAACCAAAACTCTAAGAAAGAGCAAAATAAGAAGAATTGGGGGAAAAAAACATTGAAAAGAAGATCAAATATTTCTCACTGTTAAAATTCTGCGTCAGATGGGTGGTGCATTGGTTGTACTCATTGCAGCTGCAAAGTATCAATCTGATTTCATGAGCCTGAAGGTACAGAATAACTTTCCTCCATGGATATTGTCCCTTCTACTTTCACATTTATTTTAAAAGAAAAAATCTGGGGGAGCAGAAAGCAAAATGTATCCTTTGTATCAGGTCTCACCCACACAGGGAATAAATGAAACTCAGAAGATCTACAAATGCTTTATTTAGTCTAAAAGTATATGGATAGATACTTTTACTATTATGATTTCTAGACTTCATCCTTTCATATGCATTTAAAATACTCCACTGACGTCATGGTATTTTAATGGAGTCCTTTTTGAGTCACAGAAACACTCAGAATGAGGCATAACAACAGTGTTCACCTGCAGTTAGTCATAATAAATCAAGGTTTTTATCACTGTCTCTCACTTATGCCTCATGATGGAATAACCTTAAAAGCTTCTATTTAGAAATAATTCTGCATAAACACACAAGTGACAAGGAATATGATGCAGAGTGCAGTACAATGGAACTCAGTTAGTTAGCAATCCACAGGTTACATGCCATCATAAGGAGCCCCATGATCTCCAAAGATGTTTGTATCCTAATGTAGGTATTCTGTGCAGGAGCAAAGTGCCCCTCCCCACATTTCCCAAGCAGTGGATCTGTGTTAGAACTGGTGCAACCAATACACATTGTCTGAGCTGTAAAAATGTGTGACTGTCCAAGAGTCACGTTTTCAATTTCACATTTATTAGCTGCATGTATTACAAGCAATAGCTGCCAATTTTCTTTACAAAACCCAACACAAACCTCAAAAAAAAAAACAAAAACAAAAAAAAACAAACAAACAAACAAACAAAAAAACCCCCACAATAACAAAAACCAAAAAAACAAGCCCTTTAATATGTCATCAAGTGAAGAATCAGGATTCTTTTCTGGTATGTAAACTCTCCACCAGACTATTAACAGAAGGGCAAATTCTGAGACCACTGTTGAAAAATTGCTATTTACTAGAGACAAGAGTACAGGAGATAGGCAGCATACTCCTATGATATGTTATCACCAGCAATATATTTGTGCTGATAGAAGTCAAAGCCAATCTTCACCATCCCTACTCAAACACTTTCTAGCAGAGAAGACGGAAAAAGGCTGCTATCCTATCACAAGTTGTTTGCCAACTAAATTTAGAAAAACAGTTTTCTACTTAAACTAGGCAAGCTACAGCTGCAGATTGAGGCAAAATAAACACAGAAGCTCTCACTACAATTCTATAGCTGTTTGTTGTGAAGAATTACAGGTAGAAGAGCAAGATTGATCTCTAAGCTGCACACTAGACAGCTGGGTGTGCACAACACTGAAGCGCTGTTTGTTTGCCTGCTTGAGTAGGTATTTCATAAACATTTTTCCTTTCATATAATCTCTGATTAATCACTCTGAGTCATATTTAGGCCTGTCTTTCACCTGATTCAGTCTGAGCTGCAGAAACACCGAGGTTCTGTCCCAGCTGTGGTGGCTCCAAGGATGTCAGGTTTTTGGTACGTGCCATCAGCCAGCCCAAGGCAGAGCCACAGGAGATGAGAAAGCCACCCAAGGAATGTGCTGAGGCAGAGCACTCTCCAGGAGCCCTCTCACAGCAAAGGCACCCACAAAGCTGATTCCAGGAAGGGAAAATCTCAGAACAAGCCATTGTTTCCATCAGCAGGCCAGGGAGAGCAGGAGGCACTGAATCTCAGCACTGCAGCCACCGACACACAGGGACAGCTGAGTCAGTGCTGGAGGCAGACCCAGGTGAGACAAACCCTGGGAACTGAGTCTGCACACTCTGAGGGCTCCTCACATCCTTGAAACAACAATTGCAGAAGCCATACAATATCCAATGCGCCTTACAGCATCATCCAAGACCCCAGCACACAGCTATTACATTAAAAGAAGCATGGATGAAAGTATGAGAATGAAACAAAGGCACTTCTGCTCTGTCATAAACAGCAGGTAGATCTCTATCATGGAAGCAGTGATGCAAGCCACTGTTTAGGAAGCCTGGCTGCCCTGTGTGACATAACATCTGATTTACCACTCCACATGCTCTCCTTGGGTCTCAGCTGCACCACCACGGGAGCATAAAGATAGCTCTAAGTAGGATTTAAAAACGTCAGGAGGAAAGGACAGCAGAAGCATCTGTTAGATCCTTTTATTTAACAATATCCTGAAATTGCAAATTATTTGGAAGGACAAAATAAATTGATACAAATGACTTCATCTTATCATTTGCAACACAGCAACTGGACACTCATAAAACCACAAAGAGAAAGTCACATAGGAACAAACATATTATTTACTCTCATGATTGCTTTGTAGTGCAAATCTATACTAAGCTCTTGTGTTTGCACCTCACAGTGTATTTACATGTATGGTCCAGTATAGTTTTGAGATCAGTCTTGTTTTTACTTAAAGTTCTGCTGTGAAAAAGAGCAGAGAATGCATCATAAAATTCTAGGGGGTTTACCACATGTATAGAATAGGCATTTTTAAATGTCAAGTATACTACATATTTCAAACTGTATCAAGCAAAACAACAGGAGAAAAAAGAACCATGTTGGGTTGTGGTAGGAAACCACAACTACCAAGTTTTTTGCAACAAAATATCAATAGCACAATAGCCCCATATTTACAAGGCCACCACCGATTATAGTCATCATTTCAGCCACGTGCTTTTCAGGAAACCACAAAAGTAACAGCATTAACCTATTAAAGCAAACAAAATGATTATTTTTCCTTGCCTAATAAAATTCTTCTTTATTTAAAGAATGTAAATAGAGGACTGTTAATCCCCTATCAGGTAAACAGTTTACTGATAAAAGTACAGTTTAACAAAAGCATTTTATTAATAACAAATTTTATTAATAACAAGTACTGAAATACAGTATCTCAAGCCATTCACAAATTCAACTATTTGTGTAAGCCTTACAATTATAAAGAAAGTAGCATAAAAAGAACGGCAGATAAATATGATCTGCTCTGAAAATAAGCTACTCCAACATTCAGCAATTGATTTTTGCATGGTTTTAACACCATTTTCTTATCAAAATTAGACAGTTAATCAATACTGAGGTGTTTAAATATGTCCTGAACCTACAAACCTTTATATAATTCAGTGACTTTGAATACAGGCATTGTCCCATTGGGATAGAAAGGATGATTCATAAAGCTCATGTTGTTTCCTTGCAAAAAATGCACAAAAACCCTACAACAACCAATCAAACAAAGCCCCATCCCAAAACAAAACAAACAAACAAACAAAAAAACCAAAAAAAACCTACTTTATCTACTTGGATGTCTAAAACTATTTAGATTTTAGGTTCCCATCTAATTTCTCTTATATTAACTGCTTAGAGAATTACAATACTAACTATAACGACTTGGAATACCAAACACAGCAGAGCTTCTCTTGACAAAATTTCATAAGGAAATCAAAGTGAGAGATGAAGACACCTCGCCTCAAGTGATCTCAGCCATCTGCACGTAGACTTCATTTTCCACAAATCCTACCATGCTGGAAATTTTATGTATTTCCAACCTTTTGTTAGGTTGCCCAGTTGATCAGAACTCTTCAGAATATTCACTGTAGAGAAGGAAAATCCAAATGCAAATGTATCTGTCTGAGAAATGTGCTGCTTTGACACAATGATTTAACATAACCATCACTCACATATGTGGTAAAGCAGAGCAGGGAAGGGAGGGGATCCCTGTGCTGCTGCCTCTGCAGCTCTCACCCCAGCCAGCAGCTGAGACCTCTGATCCCTTATTTCCGAGGTTACCAGTCCAAGTCCTGCCATTTCACCCCAAAACACCCTTTGTTTTTAACCTATGACACAACCCACTCTTTTCCATGTTATTCTCAGCTCTCACAAGTCTTGGGCCAGGAACAATAACATGTGGCTCTATGACCCAGACAGTGAGGAGGGCTGTTAGTTTAAAACAGTGACAATAAAACATTGAATGGATAAAAATTTCTCCCATGAAATACCAAGGTCAGGACTGATCTAATGCACACGGAAGTAAGTGAAAGATGCCCACACTGAATGGGTCTTCTACGGATGTAAAAACCACTTTGATACAAGGGATACTTTCAACTTACATCTTTTGAGAATGGATTGCTTTTCTTTCCCTCTTGATATGGAGCTTTTCAACCAAATGTGGCTGCTGGGCAAACTGGTTGTGCAGGAATAAACAGCAAACACTGATGCCAAGAGCTGGAACATGAACTATACAAACAAACTGAAAACTAGATGAACTGTTTGCTTAAAACAGTTTTCAATTATAAACTAACATTGTCTATTTTCAGTAGCACACCTTTTCCTACACAACTCAGTCTGCAGCATGGGTCAATCATACTGCCAGCACTCTGCTCATAAGACTCAGTTATTTTTCATGTGATGAAAATAATATTTTCAGTTCATCTGCCCATTGCCATGAAGTGAAGGAACAAGTTCATGAAAACACCTGTTTGGATATTCAAGGTTACCCATGGCAGAAGCAGCTGTGTAATGACAGTCTCCCCTTTTGGTTTGAATATTTCAGCTGCCCTGTAATGCCTGTGATTTTGAATACATTGTTTCAGGTATAAACAGAGAGAATACATTCAAAACAGTGTTTGGACTGTTTTGACACATGCTAACATCGGTGGAAAAGATGTGAAATAGAAATCTTGTTACAAAAATAGAAAATGAATAACGTGGCAGCAAGCATGATCTCATCTAAGTCTTCATCTGAACAGAGCACAGAGGCAAAGACCAGAAGGCTCTTGTGTGACATTGTTATCTAAAGTCCTGATTAGATTTTCACCTCAGAGTTCTCAATTTTGGTTGCAATCATCACAAAGATACTGTGGTGACTGGCACTCTATAAATACATCACACAGACAGGTAACAGTAAAGAACACAGCTATCAGATAAGAGTGTGAAGCATTTGAAAATTCAACCCTGCCATTAGGTCTGTATAACAGTACTCAATTTTACAGCAGTGGAAAAGTGATTACAGATAAAGAGGTAGGATTAGTGCTGTACAAATTCTTCTCCTCTTAAAATTGATCATCATCGTTCAGTAGCATTACTTAGGTTTTTAAGGAGTATCAAAATTCAACAAATATACAGGCATGTATTAACTGTAAATTTAATAAAAGCTACAGCACAAACCACAGGTCACAGTTTGACTGGCCTCACTTTGTCAGACACTGCACAAAACTGCAACAAATGAATCACACAACTGAGAGCTTCTCTTGAGTATCTGCCAAAGAACAGAGGCTGTTATTTCCTGTGCTTCTATTTTAGATTTTATTATAAATTTGAAATAATTCATTATAAGGTTAGGCTGGACTGGGCACCTGTCTGTGAAGTACAACGTGGTGTACTATGGGTGGTACTCTGGGAATGAGGTTCTTGTCATCCCAGGGGATCTGGTCAATGCCTCCTCACTCCAGAGCCAGAGGTGTAAAGTGGAGCTCCATGTCCATGGCACACACACACCCCAGAATTGTGACTGCTATAAAATATCACTGTTTTAAAAACTCCACCCACTAATAATTTCCATACATATCTTAAGTACTCTAAATATCTCCTAAGCATTACATTCAAAGTCTTCATGTAGCACTGCATTCTTGCAAGCATCTCACTCATATGGTTGTAACCCACTGTAATGAAAACATCTAAAAATTATTTCTAAAAATTGACTTCTACAAAGTATATTTTTTTATGCAGTCAACTCTCAACCAGCAAATGGTACATTCAGTATAGGAGCTGCATTATGTGAGCAACAGAAGAACTGTACAGTGCACAATCCAGTCAGTATCCTCATTACAGGTGCTCATTCTGAGCACCACAGGTTCTTGCCCAGGTGTGGCCTACAGGGGTTTCCTGTTTCACAGCCAGCTCTCAGCTATGGCAGAAAACCTCAGGGGTGACTCTGCCTGCAAATCAGCATAATGCTGGGTGGGGTGATGATACAAATTGTAATTTTCATTCTGGTGGACATACTCATATGACCATTTCACTTCCTCTTCCAGGGACTAGGAATTATATATTCAACAATTTTAGTGCTGGACTGGACAGACAAATATTTTGGGAATTTTTTTGCTCCCTAGCAGTAGTTGCCTACACAGTCCTGAGGTTTTGAGATATCCACGGCAAGGAGCTGGCTGCTCTGGGAAAGAAGCAGTTGAGCACACTTGCCACATGTGCCAGATGATCAGTGGAAAATACTGGTGATAAAATATCATTTACTGAGTTGCCACTGAACAGAAAGTTCCCAATCCCCTATCTAAGTTGTCTCCAACAAGACCTGTATTTATGTCTGTGCTACACACCTCTCATTTTTGGGAGCTCCCTGGTGCTTTGTGGCCCTCTGCCACCAGCTGGGGCCACCTCTGCCATGGTCAAGCTGTGGAGACACACAGGACTCAGCACAGAGCATCAGAGACTGCTCCTTCTGCACCAGAGCAGAGCCCAGATGTAAACAAGCATATTTGCAGGGCAGCTGATGGGTGAGCATGGAGCTTTCTATCTTAGCAACATACATGCACCCATTGTCTCCCACCATCTGCTGCAGGAGAGGAAAACCTATGCATATAGAGCCACACTAAATTTGCAAGAAGAGTAGTTTTATATTATTTGCATAACTTTAATCCACTTTTTACTAAGAACACACTCTAATAGGAATGAATTAGAGCCCCAGTTTAGCTGCTACTAAACTACTGCTGTCTTTGCTTTACCTCTGGAAGAACAAGATAAACTTCCTGAGCTTCCTTTGTAAAATGAAAAATATTTCAGCCAAAAACATCAAGCTCTGACAATCTCATATGTATGGTAGTGCCTAAATTAAGGTATGTATGTTTGAAATTTGTATCCTTCAAGGACAATCTGTGTAGTAGAGATAAACGTTATAAAATGCAGGCAGCTAAATAATGAAGTAAGGATTCTGGAATTTAATATGATAACTCAAGCACTGAGCTGTATGTATTTAGGTTTTGGAGTTTTCACTTTTTCCAAATGGCATTATAAGAATTACAGCTCCTTTAAAAAAAATTTTAAAAATCCAACCCAAAAACACATGTATATGCCAGGATGAATACTACTTTCCTAAATATTTTTAGTACAAGACATATAATTTACTCAATAAGTGAAAAAGTTTGTTTAGAAAAAGCTACTCAACTGTACTGAATGTCCAAAATCATTCTCCATCTGCAGAACCATAAAAGGGCTCAAAACAGAAGCAGAATGTTTTACAACAGCTGGTCTCTTTCAACTTTCTGTAATTTTTATAGCTCCTTTTTGGTGATTTTTTTTTTTAGTATACTGCAGCAGGATTTTTCTAGAAGCAGGCAAACCATGGTCTCACTTGTGCAATTCCATGAAGCAGAAGTGGATCGCTGTTATCCCGAACCAGGCACACACATGCAGGGTCAAGTAATGCACTCTCACATCAGGGCTGAAAACTTATCAAATATGGCCCTGATCCAGCAAAGCACTTAAGCACATGCTTTACTTTAAACATGTAAGTAATCCTATTAGAGCAAATGAGATTCAGCATAAACCACTGGACTGAATCTCAGAATACCTTGGTTGTGGCCCTGATTATGTCAGTGACCAACTGGGTAACCTTGGACAAATCACTGCACTTCTGTGCCCCTGTTTCCTCTTCTGTCCTCTCCATGAGCATGCTACCACCTCACCAAAAGCAGCCCCAGTGAATCTCCCAGAAACTGCTGCACTGCCAATGGTGGCAGGGATGTGGATGTACATCAGTCCATTTCAAACACCTGTCTTGCACTCAGCACCAACTCTTCTCCAAAAAAACCAAAGATGACATCCCTCACCCGCAGGTCTTCTTATCCAGTCCTGAGCCCCAATTTCAAAAGCACAACGTTGCACATAGAAAGCAGCTGGGATGGAATCCAGCCAAGGCTACCTGCAGGTCAGGGCCAGCACAGCTCCTCAGCATGCCTGGCTGCAAACCCAGGGCTCAGGATGCAGCTCCCCTCCCACCCCTGACCCTGCCTCACAGGGCACCCTGAGATCCCAAGCGCTGCCTGGGGGTTCCTGGGTCAGTCTGCCACATTCCTGCCAGTGCTGCATCCACTGAAGGACAAAAACCCTGCAGTCCTGGGAAATTCTGTTTAAAGCAGGCAGGTGGAAGGCAGCATTGTCTCACAGGGTGCAGTGTATTTGCACTAAAAGGTTTTAAATTTGATATTTTTAGACACTATAATGCAAGATACAATTTTCCACAGGCGGGCCATACGCCATCAACTCTGTGTCTTAATGATCTTGAGAATATTTTCACATAAATAATTCTGCTTTTGCACATATATACAACCACGTAGTCTGTTTACTCTTGCCATCACACTGCTTCCCAGCAGTTGTCACAGGCAATGTCACTGTCACAAGGAGAATACGGATTCAGCTCCTAACAATGAAGCAGGCATGGATGAGTGGGCAGGACACTCAAATGAGTTTCAGAAAGACTTGAGGTGAAATACTGTCCCTAGTGAAATCAATAACAGTTCTCACATTTACTTCAGCAGAGTAAATATTTCAGCCCTTTTTTTCAGTGCCTTCTGGTCATCTCAGTACCTAACAGAACAATCATTTATTTTCCTTAGAAACACAGGGAAAAGGATAGAAGACAGAGAAAGCAAGGCAGGGAGGCAAGATATCAAAACAGATGTACTCTATCAGAATAATTAAAGACCCCACAAATTTACAATGACTCCTATAACTACAGATTATAAACAATGCAGAAAATGAGATTAGATTAACACAGTTAGGCCCATCCTTTCTAGGAACTCATTCATGAATTCTTGTTCTGTCCTTGAAACACCTGTACACCACGTTGCTGTTTTGCCAGCTGAACCAATGAAGAGCTCACAGCAACAGCAACACAATTCTGCGTGTGTCAGCCTGCTCCAGATCAGGCTTTTTGCATACAAAGATATCTATTATAAGAGACAAGCATCATGAGCTGTACTCTGTTAATTAAAATATTTTCTGCTGCAGACTGGAAGCCTGGCCTACGAGGTACTTGCCAAAATTCTGTTCAGGAGTACAGCAACTGAAATGTGTTTCTGAATAGGCCAAAAGTTAGTTACTTGTGACTTTTTCTGAATGCACACTCTGTTCTCTTTGTACAAGGATGGGAAATACAGTTAAAAGGTTATATGTAACTGTGCACTAGCAGCAAGCTGATGGACATGAGAAACTACCGGTATTCAGAAGATATTAAAAATTCGGGACGTACAAAGAAATTTAGAAAGAGCCTACAGAGTAACCTGCACCTGAGCTTGAATTAAGCGCACGCCTCGAACAACGCAGGAAAGTCACAGAACAAGTGAAATTTACAGTAAACACGCCGGCTGCCAGCAAGCGCTGCAAGTTTCCAAAATTAGCCGGCTTATCAGCCAGCAGCGGACATTTACGAGGCATTTTGGAGCTCCCGGAGTCCTCAGCAGCTCTCAGAGTTGGGGCTGACATTTCATCCCTACCTCACGCCCTGCGCGCTCCGCTCCGCGCTAACAAAGCGCACAGCGCCGGCCCCGCGCGGGCGCATGCGCGGGCCCCGCGGCCGGCCGGACAGCTGGACACGGGCCGGACAGCTGGACACGGGCCGGACATCGCGCCCCGCCTGCCCAACTCCAGCAGCAGCGGCCCCGGCGGACATCAGCCTGCAGAGCGACACCCACGGCATCCAGCCAGGCGCGATTGCTCCAGGAGAAAGTTTTCTCCGGCTCCTGAATCTATTTGAACACACGTTACTTCTCTCTCTGGAAGTGAGCATTGCATTTCAGCAAAGTTTATCTCTTCGTTTTGAAAAAAACAGGATTTAACGCAAGTTCAGGCTTCATGCAGCACCCTTCTTTTCCCCAGCATCTCATACAGTGCCTCACAAAAGGCCCCAGAGGTTGGACAAACATAGCACCAGGAAAAACACAGCGTGAAAGGGATCTTTATGTGCATGTGTGAGGGCCCAGTGCTAATAGCTCAATGTGCTATTGACACATCACAGTGCAAACAGCTAAGTCTTTTTCAAAATAGCGTGAGTCACAGTGTCATTCTCAACTTTGGGTAATTTGTGGTAAATCATCCCCGTATTATTAAAACATATTTCTGTAAATGAAGGTAAGACACTGGGAAATGACTATTGCTTCTGACTGTAAGGTTTACTCCAAACACTGCACATGCCGCAGAGGTGTGAATAGACAGAAGTGGTACTGCAACTTCTGTGACAGCCATCGCCAAAGCGGAGCGTTAGTTACCCTCCTGTACCAGCAGCTGATGCACTTTTGGATAATCCTCCCGTTTGGATAATCCTCTAGTTAGGAACTGGCCATAACAGAGCCGCGCTGAGCCGAGAGAACAGAGCAGAGGGAGGCTCCATCCTCTCCTCTCAGTGCCGTCCGAGCCCACCGCCGCTCTGCCCGACCTGCCGGGAGCCGCCGCGGCTCCGCCCGGGGAAAGTTCGGCAAGTCCCGACCCCAGCGCGAACGCTGCGCGCTCGGGACGCGCCTTTGTTCGCCGGCCACGGGGAGCAGCATCGCCTCCCCGCGCTCCTCCCGGCTGTCCGCCGCTCGCACCCCTCTGAACAGCCCGAGCACGGGCCCGAGGGCAGGCTCCCCGGGGCGAGCCCCGCGGCAGGATGAGCCGCCCGGCCCCGCCGACCACAACTTTCCGGGGCTGGGCATCCCCCGGCCCCGCGGAGAGCGGCGGGCGCAGCGCCCCGGGCTCCGCGCATCCCCCAGCCCCGAGCCTCCCCGCCCCGACGGAGCCCCGCGCTCCGGGCAGCAGCACGAGGAATTAACACCCGCGGGAATAATCACCTTGTTGTAGTTGTAGTAACCCAAACACTGGGCAAAGTCCAGGTTGGAGGGGTCTCCGGGGAGCGCGCTGCCCGCCGCAGCCGGGTAAAATCTTACATCCATGCTGGAGATTTGGTCCACTTGGAGAGACCGCCGGGAGGTTTAATAGATCCACCTTCAAGTGCCTTCCCCGGGGCAGGGGCACGGGCGAACCGCCGAGGGAGCGGAGCTCCGGGGCGCCGAGCCTGCCCGAGAGCGCGGACCGGGGGGCGGCGGGGAACAGCGGGGGAAGAGGCGGCGGAAAAGTGCAGGTAAACAAGGAGGAGAAGAGAGGAGGATGAGAGGAGAGGTGGGCAGCGGACCCCAGGTGGATGCCCGTCCACCTCGGCGGGAGGAGGGGAGGGGAGGGAAGGAGGGAGGGCAGGGGAGAGGGAAGGAGGGAGGGAGGGCTGTTGTTTTTTAAAAGCTCAGTGCCAAGCCACAGGCTTTGCCTCCGCATTCAGGAGCAGCTGCCGTACACAAAGGAGCCACGCGCCCGGCGCGGACGGACTGACGGACGGACCGGCCGCCCGACAAAGGCGGGGGGACCGTCACCGCCGGCGGAGCGGGGCACGGCGGGGCCGCGGCCGCCCCGCGCTGCCGGGGAGGGGGCGGCTACCCCGGGCTCGGTGCAACAGGGCTGCGCTGGGCGGGCGCGCTGCGGGCCAAGTGCCGAGCGAGCGGCGCCGCGCTGGCAGCGCTCCCGGGCCCGCGCCCCTCCCCGCCCCGCCCGCCGCCGCTCCCCCCGCCCGGGCCGGAGCGGGCCCGGCAGCGGCCCTGCCCATGGCTGTCCTCGCTCCCGGAAGGTTCCAGGTGAGTAACTTTCACCGCTTCCACCAGTTTTCCTCCCTTTTTTTTTTTTTTTTTTTTTTGGATAATGCACTTTATCGATTCACACCGCTGCCTTGCTGCGTCAGGTTGGTAGCAGAAGAAACGAGGTTTTTCTAACGTGCTGTCAGGAGCAAGACTTTAAACCACAGCAGCCTGCCTCGCTTACAGAAAGCTCCTCACACTCTCAAAGTCTCCGGGCGATGAGTCAAAGCAACCCGCTAATAACCCAAATTTGTTTTGTCAGTCGTAGGCACAGCCCCGCCGTATCTGCTCCCTTGCATGGAGCTTTGCTGAGCCGAAAATCTGCTCCAGAACTTTTGGAGAAAACACTAAAGCAGCACAAGACCATTTAACCTTACAACTTGAGCCCTGCAGATAAAGTGCAAGGAAGAAGGATGGAAACACGCCCTAGAGTCAAGGCTTCAGTGACAGGGAGAAGATTGACTTTTCAAAATAGCGTGACTTTTGGGTCTAGGGCGGATTCCTGGGCAGTTCTCATGCCACTGAAAGCATGGAGCTTCCTCCTTTCAGCTACAAAACAGCAGTAACATAAGTATACAAGGCTTAACTGTACAGCAGCAGCAAGACCTCTGAAGGACAGACATCCTTGGGCCTATGCTCAGTCCCACTCAGGAGCTGAGTGCCCCACATGTCATCTCCAGGCATGACTCTTCACTGTCTAAAAACATCGGGAGCAAACATAAAACAGTCAACAGCTACATCATGTAGGAAGGAACATCTTCCCAACTCCATTCCTAGAAATCGATATTTGTGGTGGCACGAGTAGCTCCTGGTTGCATAGGATATGCCAGATCACCCTTATTCAGGATATTGGTTCTGAAGTATCACACTTTGAACCAAACATCTCTAGCATGGTATTTTGCACTAAGAGCAGAATTAAACATAGCACAGATATGTATTTCCATAGAGTATTCAGAATTTAACTTACTAGAAAACTGTGTGTATGAATGGGTAAATGCCTCGATAGCAAAGATAACAGGCATACACTGTCACATACCTAATCCAATTTCATATTCATTATGGCAACTGTTTTTAACCGAAGGCAAAAGACTGCAAAATGTACTCTGTTACCAGGAGAGGAATGGTTAAGGCACATACAGCACAGAATATTCACACAGGCACACCCCATATCAGTGGCAAAAAATTACTTATGCTCCTGAGAGAAACAAATTGTTCAGAAAAAGACAATGAAACTGTTTCAGAATGCAACATCACATCAGAGCATTTCTCCAACACAGTGATAGAAAAGTGGTAGTGTACAGGCACAGTAAACATCTTTCAGTTGAAGCTGAAAGTAAAAGTTGCCCAAGTGCACGTTACATTAAACAGATTCTTAGGTATAGGAACAGATCATTGCCCTCAAGTTCTGTACTGCTCTGCTATATGAACACAGCCATTTCCCACTGCCTAGCTCTGGGTCTCTGCACTTCTCATGAAAACTGAAAGTGTATTTCCACTGGACTCAGAGGAAGCCTACATAAGTGAGGAATGAACAGCAAGTGATTCCAGGTCTGGCTTTGGTCCTGCTGCCAGACTGCAAGCAGGCGCTGCAAGGCTGCAGAGCTGTGATCCGTGGCCCTGGGCACTGCCTGGCAGCACAGCCCAGCTCAGCTCTCCTGTCCCCTGCTGGAGCAGCAGCCTCTGCTGCAGGCTGGCTGCAGGTGGGAGGCGCAGCAGGTGCTCCAGCAGCTACTGCCCTGGTTAGGAGACTTGGGCTCAGCACATGAGCAAATAATGGTGATGTAAATAGCAATTATTTTAAGTCTTCTGCTGTTTCCAACACAGTTCCTTATGAAAGTAATACCCACAACAGTAATACCTCAAAATACTCTGTTTTGACATCACTGGCTCAGAAAGTTAATGTAAATCAGAACAGACTCAGTCAGCATTTAGAAAAAAAACTAATTAAAAAAACCCTCAAGCTAGGTAAAACACCCCCAAAGTATTATTTGGTGAAAAGTTTTGAAATACTCTCTGTTTATACTATCATGAAAATAAAGCAGAACTTCAATATTTTCAACAATAAAAGAATTACCATTCCTGAGTACAAGCTACTTTTGTCACTTCTACCTAATGCCCAAAGTAAGTCTTTTGCAGAGCTAGTATGACTGCAGTGAAATGAATTAGTGATCTAAAGAAAAGCAGAAGAGAAACTGGCATATATATGCTAATTTATTTTTCTTTTTAAATAAAATATTATGGTTTATGTGATACTATTCCAGAGAGAATTGTACTAAAAAAGAAACTAAAGAATTAGGCAAGTGTGTGTTTTTCTTTCTCAACACCTCTTCAATGTAGTATATTAAATAAGTAAACTTGAGTAATCTCTGCTATACTTTTGATGCATATACATGACATCATTACATGGTTTTTATTACAATGCATTTAAATGCATTTATCTCAGGAGTACTTTAAAGATGAAAAGTGAGCCAAAGTATTTATAACCTTCTGTACATGGTGCTTGAAAGGAGTCCAACAAATTCTTCTCTCAAGCCATTCTCTTAAAGGTCTTTCGGTAAAACTATGGCTTTGAAAGTCTACTTTTATCTTCTTTTTTTCTTTCAGGGTAGATGGAGTATGAAGTATTTACAATTTTGAGTAAGTATTCTTTTTTCCCCTGCTGGTTTAATAAAAGCAAGTATCTGTCTACAGTAAGTGGAGTACTCCAGTAATTTCCCTGGTCCTGGGTAGCCTCAATTTCAAAGAAACTTTTCAAAAAGCCTTGTTTCATAAAGGTTTGAATGTATGCCTACTGATGCCAACAATTATGATTCAGGAAACAACACACAAATGGTGACTCTGTTCCATCTTCAGCTATACTTTCTTCTGACTCATCATCACAATTCAATTTTAAAAGCCATTAAGAACACTCAAACTGCTTTTCTGATGTAAGAACAGAAATTGTATTGAGTGAATCAGTCATATACAGGCTTGAAAGTGTGCCTGCACAAATTCTCACTGCTGCCCAGAAACCTTTCAGCTTGCACAGGTAAGTATGAATGTTCCAAGCCTGGCTGATTCCCACACAAGCCTTGTAACCCTTTTTTTTTTTTTTTCCCATGCCAGGCCAAACTTTGCATCCTTAGAGCCTTTGCAAACCCTGTGTCAGTTCAGTAACATGGAAATATTACCTGAGGCTCAGTAACAAAGGCACTGCAAGATTGACTCCAGCAAACCACAGGGTCAGCAAGGGACCTCAGAGGTGAGAGTGAGCGAACCAGAGCTCTTAACACCCAAATTCTCAGATAGGCAGCCAGCTCCTCCACAAGGATCACACCTCAGCAGCCCCCCCTGCCTCTGACCACACAGTTCCCTCCCACTGGCAAAGCATGAGAGGGGCAAGAAAATGAGGGAGAAGGGATGGAAGGAGCCAAGGCTGGACTGAAGCTCTCTGCTCCAGTTTTACAATGCAGAGCCAACATTACAAAGAGCTGACGTTCACTTGCACAGTGCAGAGTCCGCCTCTGCCTTCTCCACAGACTTAGGGGAAAGTAGATGGATTTACCCTGGGCAGTGCATGGAAAAAACACCCAAATTCTCAGGAGGTTCAACAACGACTTTTACCCACAAACTTTAGAACTCTTAAGTAGAATAAATTTTAAATTTGGCAAATTTTAAAACAACCAGATGAAGTAAGGCACTTTGCAAACTTTTAACTCTGCAAACTTTAACCTGTCCAGACACAACAAGGTACATACTGGAAATTTTTGGTTCAGCTTTAAGAAGAGGAAGGTAGAAGAAAGAGGGAGAAAGAGAAAGAAAAGGGAGAAAGAGAAAGGTAAATATTCAGCATCCTAGGACCCACTATGCCTTCAGTCTCCTACATTATCTTTTGGCTTCTGTAAAAACTGGGAGGAACAAGATGAAAGGGAGGAACAGGACATCTCTGCTGTCACCTGTAAAGACTGTCTTGGCCCCTTCCCCCCAGAGCACATGTGGAGGATGGAAGGGCACAAAACAAAAAGGGTGGAATACAGAAGGAGAAAAGAAAGAGGACTAAGCAGGTCTGGGTTAGAAAAGAGTCTAAAGCCTCCTGAAATCAATAGAAAGTCCCTTTAATTGACTGCAATGAGTTTTGAATGAGACCTATATTCTACTTATCAAGTACAGCTGCTGAGAATCAATAATATTTTGACTAACCCTTCAAAGCAACAACTACACTACTAACTTCTGGCTAAGAAAAAGTACAATTAATAGCATATTAATTCATTAGAACTTAGCTCACTGAAGTCCCCTTCTCATCAGGTGGTAGAGTCAGAGGGCATTTAGACGTGATCACACATGCATGAATATCCCATATTAGTGAGGCAATAAAGAAAATACTTTTGTTCTTAACATTAAGTCAGATCAAATATTCATTGATATCTACATCTCTTAGCAAGTATCTCAAGCAGAGATCAATAAACACTTATTAGTCACTGACTATGTTTCCTGCAGTAAAGGAGGGAATTTCAGCCAACAGATCAGAGAAGCCAAACAACTGGGGGAGCTGGAGTTTAGTGCTTGCCTGCCAGATGATCATTTACCTTCTCATTGTCCCAGTTGCCACATCTAGAGAACTGCAGATCAAAGGATTATTTAAAAACTATAGTCATTCCTTTAAAATACAAATCATTAATTCAAAATACAAATATAAATTGTTGCAAGGGGGAAAAAAGAAAATCGCAACTGCAAGTTTTTAGTTTGTGAAAGTTCTTTCAGGCCCAAACCAGGAAATACATTACTTTGTGAAATTGGGAATAAAATAAAATTATTAAACTTTTCAGAGATTTACATGTGCCTCTTTGATGCTTCTATGCATTGCTGAGGTCTCTTACCTTACCTGAAGTATTTTACCTCCTCAAATCACATACAATATTTCAAATAATATTCTTCCAGAAAACCAGATATTTGAGTTGTTTAGAGAGCAGAGGCAACCATTAATATTGTTGAACTATGTTACAGCAAAAAGGTTTCTGCTGCTTTAAAGAAAGTATTCCATAACCTTCCAAAATAACCTGTGTGTAATGGACAATATAGAATTACTTTTTGGCAGAGGGAATATCCTGTTGCTATTGACTGCAGTGTCACTGTATCCTCACATACTAGTACACAGTTATTGTGGGATAAAGAGCACATTGAAAAACAAACTGATTGCAGCACTGAAAACAGTAAAGGAACTGTCCAGTGATATGAAAATTCACTTCTTTACGAGAACAATGACTGGAACAGTGTCACTTCTAGATTAGCATTAAAGAATAGAACTTTTAACTGAAACCAAGAAATTAATGCAGTGTATTCCTTTCTTCCAGGGATGTTATTTTAAAGCAAGACAGGAAAACTGGGTTAGAGATGATGCTGTATATGGCTATATATACATATATATACACGCACAGATATATATAATTACATGTACATATATATAATTTGTGTCATCTGTTGATATAAAGCTGTGTGGTATGTTTCTGGTTTTCTCCTCCAGCTCTCTCCACATTCATACATTTGTTGAATTTAAACTGCTGGAACTATTATGAGGGGGGAATAAAAGCCACTGCCATCTACATTTTACAGGGAATTAACAAGGCAAATGTTTACAGAAAGAAAAATATTCTCACCACAAGAAATCCAAATTCTTCTCTAAATTTCTCTGTTAATCTAGAGGAATGTGATAGGCAGAAACTTTCATTTTACAGTAGAACTAAATCTAATTACTGAAAGAATTATTTTAATAAAAAGTCTTAGTGAGATATACTGAAGAGTTTTTCCAGGTGAGAAAGGTTACATTTAATCCTTGTATCTGCAACAAATTCACTCATGCATGTTTCTCAGTTTTAATTTCATCCAATGTTCTTTTAGCAATGGTTTGAAATATCCACATACGACCTCTGATATATTTCAGGTGCACACATTGCAATATAAAGCACCCAAAGAAGGATGTGGGGATGTTTCTGGGGTGGTCAATGAAAGGTCTTTCCGAGATTTTGTGAGTTTAATTCAACAATGCCCATCTCAGGGCCATACTCACCCTGGAGAGCTGCCTGGGGAAGGTGAGCAGCAGTGGCTGTCCCCAGCGCTGGGGAGGTGGCTCTGTCCATCCTCAGTGATGCACATCCTTTGTTGGTGGCTGTGGAAGGGATGGGCTTTTGGCCATCTCCTGGAAGCCAGTGAAGGACTTGATGAGACACTGCCAAGGTACAAGGTAAAAGCAGTGTGTAGTTTCACTTTCATGCCTTAAAAACAAAATGAATAATTGAAAAATGCTGCTGTCATCGTGTCCCTTTCAAATGTTACAGTGACTTACCATGGTATTAACGTCAAACCATCTACTAGCACAGGTTATAAGATTAAATAATTAGTGACCAATGCTAGGGAACGTGAAGATATTAAAAGAAAAATTAATAGTGCTGTAGACATACTGCTTTATTTGGATAGATCAGATCCATACAATAACTGGGAGTAGTCTTCCAAAGGACCCATTAGTTATCCTTTAGGTCTTCTAATTAATGATGTAGTCTTCTGAGAACATATTAATAACTCTGATATTAATAGCAGCATAATTCTAGCTGAGGATTAAAAAAATGAAGCACTATTTTATAAGCACTTGTACAATACAGTTTGGGACTTAGTAATAGACACATGACACATACATAAATTCATCAGATTGAAAATTAAAGAACAGATTTCTGAAGGTGTGATTAGGGACTGCAATAACATCTCTAAATGAACTGCTAGAGTTTTCTTCAGGACTTCTGTTCACTTATAGAGTTGAGTGTTTTTTTATTATTTGTTTGGTTTTTGGGGGGGGTTGGTGGTGGTTTTTTTTTTTTATTTTATTTTTTGTATGCCTCAGTGGGTCAGGTTTTCAGTGTTGAAAGGACAGATTCCAGTTCTCAAGACTATTTCCTGAAACTCATGAACACTATGTGTCAAGCTGGTCTTAAAGAATCAGTCCACATTACCATGAATGGCTAATGTTTAATAAAACATCTGATCACAAAACCAAATCTAAAAAAAAAAAAGTAGTAAAACAACATTCTGACATGCTACTAAATGCAATGTTCTTTGATATAAGTCTATTTCAACTTCATTTATTCCAGGGTTCTACAGCAGTCAAAATAATCAATGCAGAATTTTCCATGTGATTTACACATTGCTTTTAAAAATGAATTGTCTGAAACAAAAAATGCTTTTTCTGCTGCCTGGCTTGTTTTCTAAAACATATTCTCTTTCTTTTAAAGTGAGAGAACGACCTCTGCTTCAGGAACAATTTTCTGAGACAGTGTGTTTATCAAATGGCTTCTCTGCTTTCATGAAAACAATTTATTTTCACTGAACTCCTCAAGATAAGCATTGAAGTCAGGAAGAATGTACAATGACATTTATAATTACATTCAAGAAACAAATATTTTGCTAAAGAAAGGATTTGGGTTTTTTATCGATTTTAGAGATAAAAAATATTTTCTTTCTTCCAACATACCACTTAATGATATTGTCTCCCTGAAATTACAAAGTATGTTTTTATATGCATGGAAAGAAAAGCCCAGGACAGTAATCTTCTCATAGAAAGGCTACAGTATGCATCTTAAACAATGAAAGCTGTAGCATAGTCCTTACAACCAAATTGCCTTCCCTGCCCCACTCTTTGGAAATAATCTGCAGAAAAGGACCATTTAAGCAGGAGGATACGTGCCCCACGCAGAGCCTCCTCCAAACAGCCCCTCTGTGCCCAATCTTAGAAAAGAGACAAAGCAGTTGTCTCTTGGGATGCACATCCTTCTCTGCAGCTTTCCTCCCACGCTTTCCTCCTGCTCAGAGACATTTCTGAAGCTCCAAAGCTCAGAGCAGAGCCTGTGGACACGGGCCATGGTGCCTCCCATTCTCTGGGGCACTAGGAAACCTTGCTGAGAAATCTCCCTCTGTTTCCCTTTTGGATTCAGCCCTGGTCCTGTTCTCAACCACCACCAACAGAAGCTCAGTCATGCCAGACAATTACTGCTTCCTGCTATATTCTCAAATACCCCTAAAATCAAGGTAGTCCACAGTGTATCTCATCTTTCAGGACAAAGCAGGCACAGATTTAGCCCTACAGTGCCAGTATTTTGAAATGCAAATTCAATAACTACCTATGCAAAAGCTGCCCATGAATATATTTAGGAGTTCCATTTGGGCTGCCTGGAAACGTGGGGTTTACAGGATTAAAAAGACATACTGCTATCACTGCAATGAATGCCCTTTAATTTGTGGGAATTCATTTTAGTATAAAAAATTTAAGATCTGGTTTATTCCTTGTCAGTCAAACATCCTAGC
This sequence comes from Camarhynchus parvulus, assembly GCF_901933205.1. NCBI lineage: Eukaryota > Metazoa > Chordata > Aves > Passeriformes > Thraupidae > Camarhynchus > Camarhynchus parvulus. The sequence goes on along the minus strand of NC_044581.1, from coordinate 11,146,754 downwards.
TTTTCATTATCCCATTTTTTTTCAGTGCATGTAGGTAGTTCTCATCATAAAGATCCACTGATAAAGTTCTCCTCCAGAGACACACTCTTTTTGTAGGCTCAGCTAGTGAAGAAATATCATTCATTTGTAATACTCAAAGAGAAGTTGAAAAAAAAATCAAAAGCAGCTGAAAAGAGATTGTATTTCACTAATATACACCAAGGCTTTATTTAAAATATACAGTGTTAAATTTGATCAAATATCAACCCACCACTCAGAGTGAAATAATCTCTTTTAATTTGCATGTATCTGTGTGTGCCAAAGAGAAGTGTGTTTGCTTTCAAGCAGGTGCACATCCTGCTATGACTAAATCTCTAACTCATCAAATTGCTTTACCAGTGTGGGACATGCCCTTTTTCTGGAACAGCTTCAAGTATTTTCCCCAGCATTTCAGCCACCTGTTTACCGAGTTCATACTCCAAAGGAGATGCATGCAATTAGAAACAAGGAAATGAAAATAAATGACCTTGTTTGTTATAAATAACAAAGAGACTCAGCAAAATTAATGCAGTGAAGCCTGACCTCCTGACCTGAAAGAAAGAATCACCTCATTCCTTTGTAGCAGGCTCACAATGCTCCAGCACCAGGCATTGTTGTGCAGCTTTGCCTCTTTTGATGCATCTTAAAGGAGTATATTCTAAATATTAAATGTTTTACAAGTTAGATTAGGAAATTTGCATTAAAAAGAATGTTGAAACAAAGTCAAGAGAGCAATGATAAAGATTATCACTGCTTTATTTAGAGAATCCAGGTAAGCTGTGTGTATGGCAGTTCACTGTAATACAGTTTTTCAATTGAAAAATAAATATGGCATTCCAGGTGCTAAAAAGCCACGAAATGTCTCCTTCAGTGTTCAGTGAATTGATGAGAGAGAAAGTTTTTAATTAGCCAACTCCAGGAAAAGGAAACATTTTTCTTTTTTTAATTGTTTTTGCTATGATGGTCTGACTTTTGAAAAAAAAAAAGCAAAGTAACTCCACAACTACTGCCAAAAATATATACTTTTTTCTTATCCCTTAATTAGGCAAGTAGAAATGCTTTCTTTTGTATGAAGCTTGCAGAATAATGTTTCTATGGGTTACATTATTACTTTTAATTGATTCATGTGAGTCTGGAACTGTGTCCAGCTGCAACGGAGGGCAAGGTGTTAGAAATTTGTTTCCCTGCTTGTCTTTGGAGAAAATGAGAACACAGCATTGTTTTCATGGCAGTCCTCACAAAAAGAGCAGTGTGTAATTACAGTGCTGGTTCCCATCTTGTCAGTCTCCCAAACAAGTCTGTTATTAATGAAGCAGCTCAGAACCGTTGCAGAAATGAAAGGAAAATGTGTTTGCATCTCACTGAAAGCAGTTCCCACAACAGGTATTGTTTGATAAAGATTTTTCCAAAACTTGTTTTGTGGGTTTTCTTCCCCTTCTCTCACTTTCAGTGACATCCATCCAGCTGCTGAGGTACAGCAACACGCTTCCCAGCAGTCACAGCCTCAATCTGCAAGTTCCTCTTTTGCCCAGAGGGCATTGGTGGGATGGGGCAGCTCTCCCTGCAGTGCCCAGGGTGATGGGCACAGCCCAGGGACACACAGCCGCAGCCAGGGACAGACAGCCACCTGTGCAGGGCCGCAGGAGGCATGGCAGTCACTGAGAGACGCTGGGAAATCACTCTCACACACAGGACAGCAGCAGCCAGAGCAGCAAAAGTCACCTCATGCAGGACCAGGAGCATGAGGGGGCTGTGGCCCTTCTCCTCCCCACCCCTTCCATCATTCTGCATCCAATGGAGCCACTCCAGCCCCTTAAGCTCTTGGCATGACTCACTCCTGCTCCCAAACTTTTACAGTAAAAGGGTGACCTGAATGAATCATTTCCAGCAGAAAAAGAGCTGATCAACGCTGCTCATGTAGTCTCATGAACAGCTAGTGCTTTCGTCCAAATGTGTGTATCATTAAAAGCTAAATACTCCACATGGCTGAAGATAGGGATGTGTTGAAGAGTTTGGTTGAATCAGGTACCTTTGGGGTACTATCTTCTCAATCAATCTGTATTTGTCTGCACAGACTGAAACCAGAGCACTCACTTGTCTAAACACTGAGCTGTGAGGCCCTGTATAACAAGCTCCATCTGAGCAAACCTGCATGACAAACAGGTTCTGAGAGCTGAGCCCAACCAGAAGAAATTCTGCATTTGTGGAGCATGAAGTCACAATCTCTGTCCTGCTCTGGGGCTCCACATGTGGTCCAACAAATACCGAGGCTGGAGAAAGGCTGAGGATCTGTGCTGATCCACCACTGTATGGTGTGCAAGGGTTGGAAAAGGGAGGGCAGAGCTGGGGATCCATTAACAGGACTCATGCTTAGAGAGTGACCTATACACAGACTAACCCTTCTTCAGCTGACCACCTTTATTTTAGAGCAATGACTTCTACCCTACAGTTCCAGCCAAGTTTACTGCAAATTGTGCAAGCACCAAAACCATGCTAATGTGCAGTTCTAACATGCAAGCTGGTTGTGCAAGCACAACCATTTGCTCTGCACCACATCCTTGAATGTCCTTGCAATACTTGGTGAGACAGACCTCACTGCTGGGAGGAGTGGTCCTCTCTGTAATGACAACTTAAACCAAGTACTAAGAAAGACAAAGAACACAGCAGTGTGACATCCAAAAATCAATGCTAGAGATATGCAAATAAAAACAGCACTTCAAAAGGCTTGAAATGAGTAGCACCCAAAACGAGTGATATTATAAATTGGGTTTCAAAAGCAGCAATTTTCAGGAGCATTAGTTTACATGAAGCACATGCGTAACTGCCTTTGAAATTCAGCTGAAGTGAAGCCTCCCTGGAACGCAAATGGTGTAGTTTTACTCCTTGGCTGTTTCACCAATTCAGGAAGGGTAGCTACCCACACTGGAGCAGGAGACCATATATTTTTTTTCCCAAGAATACAGGAGACACGTGCTGAGCAAGAAAATAGTTGTGAAGAGCAGAGTTCCTACACAAAAACCAGGGCTCACCAAACTGCAGCTCTTGCAATTCACAATAAAAGGCACCACATGGTCAAAGTTATTGTCACTGGCACTGGGGAAAACCTCAGAATTAAAAAAAGTTTCCTCCTTTCTTCCTCTGGTACCCATCCAAGGAGAGAGCAGGCAACACCACAGACAGCTTGAGGGGACAAAGAGAGTGTCAGGGCCAGTGTCCCTGTCTCAGCATGACAGCCCTTACTGGCCATGGCTCTGTGAGCCACTGCTGGGTACATAATGATTTTGCACTGAAAGGCTAAACCAGCCATTGCTCTGGACTGAACAACCACAACTCTAACTCATTCCTTCATTAAATGCTTTGCCATTCCTTGAGAATGAGCGGGTCTATAGAAAAATCACATTGTCCTGTATTCTACCGGCAAACAATATCTTATATATATTAAACTGTTCTGTAGTAGTCATCTGTTCTTTCCAAGCTGTGACAGGACTTTGAATTATTTGCTCTATCAGCCAGTGCTGCAGTAAATTCCCAGTTATGCCGTGCATGGCAGGCTCACGGAAACCCCCGTGACAATGGAGCGAGCAGAGAACTCATACATGACAGAATCCACTCAGCAGACTGGGTTTTGGGGACAGTTGGGCCTCAACAAACAATCCTTTCTTCTCAGTCTATAGAGGAGCTGCACTGGGGCCTACTTTGGCCATTAGTCTAAGGAAAGCCTTTGTTGAACATATAGCTGCTTCTCACATTGAAAGAATAAATCACATTCTTATTCTGGCTATGTCTCCACTGCATTCACTGATGTGAATGTTGTTCCATGGCTGAAAAACTGGGTAAACAGCGTGCCCTGTGCAGCTCTGAGCTACTGTGGCTACATTACTGCCTGAACTACCTCATTTACAGCCAGCCTGGATGTGCCTGTATGAGCAGCAGCCCTGGCAGAGATCTGTTCTTCAGACAGCATACCCTCTCTTTTCAGGAATATTTCATTCTTCAGGCTGGATTACCAGGATTTGAACCACTTTGGAACCCACTTTGCCTGAGAAGGAGAAGGGAAGGTCTATCTTTTCTATGTACCTAGCAAAGCAAAACACAAACTAGGAAAATTTCAGGAATGGTTCTGAATCTATAGGGGTTTTTTAGGGTTATGCAGATATATGTTAATTTCTCAGGCACACATCCTACAAGTACATGTATAGTGGATGTTCCCCTTCTAATACTCAAAATCCAAAGTAATTAACGTTCATAATTGCTTCAATGTACAGCAATTCAATATTCACAAGCATACAGTACTCTCCACCCTTCAATGTGCTTCATCTTTTACTCTTAACTTACATTTATGTCCATCTTCCTATCCTGGGAAAAAAAGGGAAGCTCCAGGTTTCAGCAGACCATAGGGACCTCTGCTGACAGCTTCTGTAGAGGCGGTCACTGCTGGTGAGTAGAAGTGGTCTGGCCTCATACCGGAGCCCCAGTTATTGCAGATTAATTTTTCTCTTTGACAGAGTGAGTCTGATGGTCCATCAGCACTCTGGTGGAAAGGCTCCCTTTTCCAGGCAGGATGCTACAGCTTCATCTCAGCCTTTGATGGACCCCTAATATAACAAAATATAGCACTTGTTAGTCCATGTCCAGACAGAATTCTGCATTTTTACATTTGAACAGGAGTTTGTCTCTGGCAAAAGAAAATCCTGTGTCCCTTCTGCCCCCCATTTCAGTTAGCACTTTTCCATGAAGTGTGTTACAGAAGAGGAGAGCTCCTGGTTAAACAGAGAAGCTCCTGGGAAGCACCAATCCCTGAAGGGCTCACACAATTTCACTTCAGAACTACAGCATACAAATTTCTGGGTTATGATACCTCATATATATATACAAATATATAAATATATATACACAAAAATATATGCGTGTGTGTGGTGTGTGCATTTGTGTACTCTTCTGCACAGATGTAAATTTAAATTAATTTAAAAAAACAAAAACAAACACAAACAGAAAAACCCAACTAAACCCAAAAATCAACTCCTCTGATGACACAATCCCTTCTGTTCTACTTGTTTTCAAACTGAATAAATGGTAGACAGAGAAGTATATATAGTAAAGTAGTGTTTACTCCCTCTTTCAACACACTATTTACTTGTGCTGTTGGGGAATCACTGTAGGAAAAGTTCCAATAACCAGAGTTATAACCACCTCTAAATTAAAATTTCCATTTTGAAGGGTTTTGACCTTGTTTTATTATTTACTGCAATAGAGCTGCCTTGCAAAAAGATTATGTATAATTATTTGCAAAGAAAATAGCTCCTTGTAAATGCTAATGTTAAATGTCTGTGTTTTTAAACCTTAGATACACTAACCCTTTAAATTATTGTTTCAATTGTTTCTTTCTCTTGCTGCCATTAGTGAAATATTTTATACATGCAATTGCTCCCAGTTTGTGTAAGGAATTCCAAATAAATACAGTGGCCATTGATTTCTCTTAGTTCATCTCCTTTGTTCTTGCATCTCAAAAGAGTTCAGCTAACCTGGTAGCATTTATCCTGCCTATTCCCTTCAGAATTATCTCTGACTCAATGAGATGACCTCCTAATTTCCTCTGTTTTATAGACCTGCTTTCTCTAAGTTAAACAAATAACTAAGGTCTCTCTGCCCTTGTACCATACTAGCAGTGGTTTTGAACCTTTTCTGATCATACAGTAACTTTTTTAAAAGATAATTAAAACTGGTCTTTCGAGCATTACGATGTTACTGTCATGCCTCACCAGTACCAGGCTACATGAAGCCTCTGTATTTGCATTTCACACCTTGATGAACTGATTCTTTTTGCTGTTGTTGTTTTGTTGTTTTTTTTTTTTTTTTTTTTTTTACTTTTTGTTTTGTTTTGCTGCTGAGAACTGTTCAGTCTTACTGCTCTCCATTGGTCTGGGCTGTCTCTGAAAGCATGTTATATTTTCTTTACCTGATTTCAAGCTCAGGGTCTTTGCTATCCTCCTAAGTTTATTGTGTTTAAATACCCTGACTCAAACAGAGTGAGGATGTGGCTCCTCCACATCAACCTCACCTTGGGCTCATTTTGGTGCTCTTCTCTCTGTTGTAAACTTGAAAAAAGCCCATAGTACACAAGGATAATGGAAACTGCTTTGTACAGAACTATTCTCTTGTAACCACAGACTATCCAAACCACATGTTATAACTTAAAGTCTGACAAAAAATCACCATCCAGGACTGTACTTCAAGTCTTCAGGCATTTCCAGCCAGGCACTATTTCCATGGTCAGCATGTTCATGTCTCCTCCTGAGTCTTTCAGTTCCTCCCAGAATTCTGGATTGATTTTTAAAGTGCTAATTTTTGACAGTATTCAGAGAGTCTATATTAATTCCTTTTTCTGTTTCAGTGTCTCTTCTTTATATTATCCTTATCTTCTCATTGAGAAAACTGTCTCAAAGAATTTAACATCTGAAAAATATATTTCTTTCAACCAAAGGTAGACTACCTTTGCAATGTCTCAAACTCAACTGCATTCTCCAGTGACCTCATTTCTTGTGTATTCAGAAAATCTCTTATTTATCTTAGCCTTCACACAGACTTCTTTTATTTTCTTCCTTTTACTTACACTTTCCCCTTTGTTCTGTAATCTTTCAATCTTCCCCACCTTCTTTATCTTACAGATGATTGATATATGCATTTCAACAGTCTCAACTGCTATTTTATTTATCCCAAATAAATATCCACACTGGATGGCAGGTAGAATTCTCTAGCTACAAAACTTCAGCTTTGAAAATCTCCTATTTTATTTTCCATCCATACCCTTCCATGATCCCCTCATGCTTTTCAGAGCTTTTCTTTCTTCTTGCACTTTTCAATTTCACTATAAATCTAGCTCGGTTAAAACACCTCATATCAAAATATTCTCCCATTCTTACATCTCTAGTCATGCTATATTTATTATGCACACCTATGAAAAGAGTTGTTCCCTTTTTAGTCCAAGCTTTTAAATTGTGCAAAGAAGCAATATTATAGCATTCAATCTGTGATTTGAGTTACACACCCAGACTGATTTAAAGCTAGATGGAGGGGCAACTCAGGCATGTTGTGTGTTTAAAGGTCTCTGTGTGAAATAAAAAGAAATCTATAATGTTACCCTCAGGATTTCAGGCAATGATATCCCAAGTCTGAAAGAGAGGGAATAAAGAAACTGAAAAAGGATACACACCACTGACCAATCAATTGAAAAGTACAGTAAATGGAAAACAGAAGCCTCCCTGGATTTGCCTTATGGGCTGACAGCAGTGGCTTTGTATAAAAAGACAGAGCACTTATGATCCACTTTCTACTTCAGACATTATAAATTAGTTTTTCTGAAGGCATAATCCACCGTAACAGATTCAAAGGTGGTGTGGAAAAATCCCACCACTCCTTGATATGAACACTAAATGATGCCCTGTCTGTCATGGACCCCGTGTCTCTTTGCTCAGGCAAAGCCTGTCTGTGGAAAACTCAAAAGTTATTGAAATGCACCAACCTTTATTGCAAAGCTGAACGCACTGAGGATGGCTGCAACCTTTATTAAGACTCAGGGGACTTTGGTTAGGCCTCATGGTAGACAAGTTACAGAAGGTTTCTGTCTTTGTGCTTCTGAGTGCAGGAGAGAAGCCTCCTGCAGGCTCTGAATGAGGCTGAGAGGAGCTCCCTCCACCCTGATTTCCAGCAGGGATCCTGCAGTCCCAGCTCCTTCCCAGCACACCGTGGTGCCTCACCATGGGCAGCAGCTCCATCTCCTTTCATGCACACAAATCCACTCCATTGCTTCTGGAACCCAAACAGATCTTGGGAGCCTATTTAGTGAAAATTCATATGTAAGAGAGGAGCTCTCTGGGGCTGGGTTCCCCAAGGTCCTGTTACATAGCTGGAAAAGCACAGAAATCCCTAAACAATAAAAGTGGAAGCACGTAGTGTCAGACCACAGTGACAGACAGAGAGAAGCTCTCAGAGGATCAGTGGTTTTAGAGCTGGGTGGTGATGCAAGGAGCACTCTCTGACACCTTTTTAAATATCTGTAACACCATTCATTTCTCCTGTAGTTCTAATTTTCTCTCAGCTCCAGGAGTATTAAAGTGGCCTCTCTCCTAATGTATTAGGCTTTATAACAATGGTACAGAATTGTCAGCAAAAGGAAATGGAATTACACACTAGAAGAGAAAAAAGGGGAAGTCAAGCCTGCCAGTCAGGCTTCCTATCTCCTTCAAAAACTTCCTTTGGAAACATGGTGGAGAACAAAAGTCTGTGCAGGCAACCTGTGCCTCTCCACACTCATTAGCACTGCTCCCCAGTGAGCAGCACAGTTAAGCTCATCATGACTTCTCTAAAATACTAATCATGATTATTTTCAGTAGGATTTCTTACATAAGGAAGACCATAGGAGACTTTGCAAGCTCAGTTCTAAAAGACAGTAAGTGAAATACTCTCCTCTACAACACTTTTCTCAAACCAGTTGAACTTCTTTTACAAACCCACAACTCACCTTTCTAGTACAGGGACACTTCAGGCAAATATTAAATGAGGTGACTCAAATATTTACGCAAGCAAAACCACTCTTATTTTGTCAGAAAACAAATAAAGTTGAAGTTGGCAGAGTTTTATAAGCCATCACACTTCACTTTGTTTTTCTACTTCTTTGCATGGCCCAAATTTGAAAGGCAAGGTAACCTTGGTGACTGCTGAGGTGGCACACAAGGGCTCAGGACTGTCCCATCACCCTCAGGACTTCCTCAGGTCAGGAGATGCAGACACCAACTCCTCTGCAGGGACTGTGGGCAACAGGAAGCAATGCATTGAAACTGCATGATGGGCGTGTGATTGGGATAAAGAAAAGATCAAACAGAATCTCAGTCTTTTCTCTCATTCTTCGCAGAATGTAAAAAAAAAAATCAAAAAAAACCCAAAAAAATAGCTTTGTTTCCTAAGTTCAATATATATAAAAATGTAATGAGTAGCTTTTGTTTCTATTACAGGCATTGAAAAGTCCTACCTCAGCTTCTCAGTCACATCATTGTTTTGCTAGTGGGGTTCTCAGAAGGTGGAAAGAGACAAAGAAAAGATAAAATCTAATGGACAGGATAAACACCTTCCTTGGAAATAATGCAAAAATTATACAGGGACTATAAAAAACCTACTTAGTTTTAATGAAAGATTTATTTCAGAACAAATCAGCCTTCATCGAAATGCTTAGCTTAGCTATTTTAGCTCTTTTTGTGTACAACTTCAGTGATATAACTTGATAGGGAAGACATTGACTGGAGAGTAGAAGGAGAGAGCTCTGTTCCAAAATGAGGCATGTAAAGGTTGTATGTGTGTTTGGTGGATAGTGCCCTAATTCATTACAGAATGGGATTCATATACTTACACAGTGAAAAGCTTGGATTAGGCACACAACATAATTTCCATTATGTTAATGTTGCTTTAAAATATATTGCACAGAGTGCTGCAACAATCAAATTATCAATTATAATGTCTACTCAGAGCAGAAAAGTGTTGCAAACAGAGGGCTGATTACTGCTTCAGTACTTCCAATCTGCATACTCATTGTTTAGTACAGGGAAAACAAATTATCTTGTGTTGGCCCTAGTTCAAATTTAATTAAATGAGTGCAAAGCAATTATAATAAAGTACAATAGTATAGTAATGAAAGGAAAATAACTCATTAACCTATTAATCTTTATTTATGTTCCTCTCAAATAAGTATGTAATTTCTTTATCACTGCATCCCATAAGAAATAGCAGCTCTCACTGCTCATGGCCTGCTTTAGTGGGGCTTATTTTGCTAAAGATCATTGTATGACTTCACTGTTACTATTTATATAGATTTTATTTAATGTGTCTGATTTTTCTCCTCTTCCTTACACAGTGTATTTTAAAACCCTTTCCCACATATCTGTGATGTAGATTATAAACCTGTTCGCACCCCCCATTTTCTTTTAACACTTGTCAGCTCTGAAAGGTAAACCTCTCTAGGAGCATTGCTATGCTTCTGTCATTGCAGAAGGGAGGGAGCACTCCCAGAACATCTGCTCCAAAAGAAGCTCTTACATTAAGACATAAGATGAAAGCATATTATTTTTAAGAGGACCTGAGACAGCTATTGCTTTACAATCTTTATGGGTATAAGAATACACCCCATATTTTCAAATGTGTTTTTCTGATTGTTCATTCTGATTTTTATCTAGGCTGCTGATTTGTTTTGTGATTCTGACAAATCTCAAGTTTAAGGAAAACCAATATTTTTAGATGATTAGTCAAATATTACACTGTGGTGTACTTTAATTGTGCTTGCTGTATGCTGGCTCTCACTATTACCTTATCTCTCCAGAACTGGTTTTGTTTCCAATGACATCTTACATTCTAGTGTGTACATTTAATGTCACACACCAGTGCTTAGCTTATTGCAGCCAGTCAGGGCTGACTCTGTCCTTTCACTAAGCTGTGCCACTAACAAAAAAAAAAAAAAAAAAAAAAAGACAAAGCACAAAATCTGCACCAAACCATCACCATAACTATGCCATAGAGAAGATTATGAGCAAAAATACATTCCACAATTTTTTACTAAATATCAGTTTTGCTGGTTTTAGACTGAGGAAACTAATAACATTGATTTTTGTTTTTCTACTAAATGAAATGAAGTAGAGGTAACACTGTACCATAAGCAGTGATTGAATACTATCCTGGAGAGTGGGACAATTGGTAACTGCTCTATAAACTATAAGAAAAATCAAATTAGAAGGACCACAGATTTAAAACACAGTTTCCACTTCTGCATAGACCGGTTTAATCACTGGCACTTGCTGAAGAACAGAGGTACCTGTGGGAAATATTTATTCAACAGAAATACAATTCTGAATATGCATAGAGGATGAATGAAGGCTGCTTTTGCAAACTGGGAAACAAAACTTTCGCATCAGAGTGTACAGTGTCAGATGTCCCGAGGCCTCCTCCATGCACGGACCCTGTGCAGGCAGGAATCCAGTCTTACTGTCTTATAGGATTCAAGCAGAATAGCTTTCAAAAAGTTATTAACAGATTCTCTGAGAGGATTGTAGAGGTGCAAATTTACAGCTCAGATGGCTGAGAAACATACAAGTTCACCATATCTTTCCTCTTCACACATAGCAAAAAACTTCTGCCTTGCAGAGTGTATTTCTGGTTTCACAATCTGCTGCTGAGAACTCTGTTAGCAAGAAATGGAACTCTTTAATCATAATGACACTTAATGAGTCACTCTATTCTTTGCACATTTTTAACACTCAGTTCTTTATTTCACACTTACTGCTCAATTCTTGCTTTTATATTATTGCAGCACTAGTACTGCATTAATACAAGCAGGCACAGAGCTGTGTGTAGCCCTGTGGTGTGGTTTGGGACAACTGGCATTGTTCGTGGTGACCTTGCCACCGACCTGCTGCAGAGCAATCAAGAAGTGCAGTGGCATCACCAATAGGTGGCACATTCGCATTTTGCAGAGCATAATGCCATCATTCTTTTTGTTTGTTTGTGTTTGTTTGTTTGCTTTGACAATGAATCATGTTTTAATTACAGTATTTCAACATGTGAAGTAACTAAATCATTAAAGGAGGAAGAAAGACAAATAAATAAATTTCACAATGTACAACCATCAGAATCTCACATGAATTGTCATCTTTTTCTGTCCAGAGTTAAATACTTGTCATCAAGCTAAATCAATGTTTATTCTCTGTGTACCAACCACTAGAGGGGAGTTTGACACTCACATAGCAAGTTCACAACAATATGCTAAACTGCAGGGAAATGTAGATCAGAAATCTGCAGTAATTAAAAAAGACCATCCTGCCAAACTCACGACTTCTCACCATCTTTCCAGATTACTGAGTGAGATGATTTCTATCTGACTTAATAAAAGTCTAAATCCTGCTGCCAGTTGAGCTTTGTCCGGCTTCCTGATACATGAAATGAAGCAATGAAGCTGCAGTGAGCCGAGGAAGAGAATATGAAGCGTGCTCAATAATGAAGACAAATATAAAATAGAATTGCCTGAGATCAGACTAGACTTCACAGTCACTGGACTTTCTGAGCCCTAGGACAGTTACACAAGGAAAGACTCTTCCTGTCTTACTCCTGCCTGCAGATCACTGGCTAAATGTGATATTTGGTGAAAATATACAACTTGAAAATATACAATGATGTCGTCTGTGTGCACCTACACTGTATGGCTAACTGCCCTTGATGTTTCCTCCTGTGTGTTTCTTGCTTTTATTTAAGTGAACTGTACTGTACTCCATCAGTGTCCCTTTGCTGTGGGTGCAGTGAACACCACCCATTGAATTCTCCCTTAATGCAAGCACACTGTTTCACTCAAGTCAGCTTATATCTGTAAGAGGTTTGGCCATACCCATATAAATAAAGATACCTGCCAGGAGATCAGACATGTTTCAGTATGCTTGGTGGGGGTGGGAATTAGGACACAACTCCTCAAGTGCCAGGGGACAGGGAGCTACAGCTGATGCATGATGACCTCCCCCGTCTGATACTTCGTACACCCACCTCTTTAGCCACAAGGAATACTTTAAACCTAATTGATTTAACCTATGAATCATACAAAGTCTCATCATAACACAAGCTCTTGTACCACAGTATCATACACAGCTCCTGTAGAAAATAAAACCAGTGTCATGGATTTTGCAACTTCTTAAAACTGCAGTTTGAATGAGTGTGGATATTTTAAGGTGCAAGCACACATCTGTCACAAGCAGAAAATATATATATCTAACATAATTTTTCCATAACTGAATTTAAATGTACTTCTACTGATCTTCAGAATTCTGGAAGAGTGCAGATTCAAAATAATGAAAAAGATAATCTATCTTCTAGAAGAAAGAAGTGAATGCACTGCACATTGCTTGTCACAAAGAATGTATTTAATCCATGCTCTTATTTATAGCATTGAAATGTTTTTGACATAGCAAGGAGAGTAAAAAGTCAACAAACATGAGACAAAGACTAAACAAAACTGCACTCAAATTAACTCAAACAGTACTTAAAGGGACATCAATCATGTAAGAATATAAAGCATACATTTAAAAGTTAAAGATGTTATTTATTACAATGACACTCCTATTGTGCACCATAACATCTCGTTCACCTGATGTAGTCTAACACCTACCAGTGTAAATCAGTGGGTTTTTCCATTGACAAAAATGACATTTCTGTGGCATACAACTGATGCAAGTGGAGAAGTTGACCCTATATCTGAAAACCTTCCATTAAATAAGTAATTAGTGTACACAGGTGTTTTTCCCTAGTAATTGGCGTGCAAGTCTAACCATTTCTAAAGCCTAGCAGTTTGCTTGACAGACAAGAATTTATTTTCCTCAGTAATGAGCACAATTTCATATGGATAGGCTTTTTTTTCCTCCCCAAAGTAGAAAGGCCATCTAGATTTCAGCATTTAATCTTCCTCATGAAAAAATCTCAAATGGCCCTTAAAGATCTTCTGCAGCTCCAGTGAGTTTATGCAGGATACTGTAACTAGTCCAACTGGAAGGCATCACCTTGGGCACTGGAATACACACCTGCCTGAAGATCTGGGAATGTACTGAGAATAACAGACTGCTGCCCTCACCATTCACACTGGAAAGCTTCCAGGAACCCATAGGTAGTTTAAGGCAAAATGACCAAAAGGTATTTATTCATGTTTACAACTTAATGACAATATTTTGCACAACAGCTCTCCCTCCACAGGGAATGGGACCAACCTTATAGAAGTGATCACACTCTGGCCACTGCTCTTGCAGCAGAGAATCAGTACTTCTGTCCATCATAAGAATCATTCTTTGTAGATTAATTCCCAGCATGAAAATTAGACATGTCTAAATTAAAATGAGATTTCAAGATCAGTGAAAGATCATGAAAGGACTATAAGTATCCACTGCAACACTTAAAATGATCCCAAAGACTTAAAATGATCCTAAAATACTTCATGAAAATAGTCAGAGCATCATGTCAATGATTTCATAAATACACTGCAAACCCTGGATCTGGAGTAGTCCATAGGCTTTATTCTGTTCAATATTCTACATATCAAAGATCATACACAAGAGAATAGGATGAGCATGGACATCAAGACCTAAACTTACAAGAACTGGTTAGAATTTGCCAGCCTCACCAAATAAGTAGCTCTGGAAAAAAACGCCTGAAGTCACTATTTACAAAGTGTGATTCCTCTGTTTAATGGTGACGGAGAATTCAGTATGTAGTCCAGATGGTTGGTCACAGAGATAACAAATCCAGCATGGCTTTTTGGTGCTATAGGCACGCTGTCTGACTGGCTCACACTGTGACAGACAGAAAGACTGACAGACAGACAATGACATTCTCTTTTTCAGAGTGTTTTGTTGACAATACACATGATTTTAAAAAAATCCAGCTATCCATAGACCTCACTCAGTTACAGAGCTACTACAGAGGAGATGGGAAAACATCAGCAGAGTTTCATTTTAAGTTTACAAGTTCAGATGTTTCTGTTGTCCCCTTAGGAAAGAAAAGGGCAAGGACTGAGTTTGAAAACCTATTCAATAATAGATCTTAAGCTCTTTGCTAGAGCAGGACAATTCTGGGCCAGCACAGTGATTCCCCAACAGCTGGTATACACACTTTGTAGTACTACAAGCTTTTGGCAGAGAAACTCAACTAACACTGGATTCTATTCCCAGTGCTGTCTTTCCCCAACTTTTAACCCAGGGCAATTTAGCTAACTTCTGTCTGTTCCTGGTTAGCCATCTGGTAAATAGATAATATAATTGCATCCTTTATAGGCTTATTGTGGGGCTTAATTATTGAAAGTCTTTAAGATAAGTCAAAGTTCTTCGTGAAGACTTGTGCAAAGCATTAATAAATAATAATGGAGGCAGCACAAAGAGGAGGGGAAGCTTAAAGCTGAATTGTTGCATAAGAGAAATGTGCCCAGCTGAGGCAAGAGAAATATAGACAAGTGATTAGTTGACATGATGTGAAAAGGAAGGCAGCAAAGTCAGTGAACTAATTGCACTAGAAAATGTAGAGAAGGAAAATGGGCTAAGTTGAAATGACAAAAAAAGTCAAAAACGCTTGGACAAATGGGAAAGGACAGACTGGCAAAACAGAGTAAGTGATGTGTCACTGGAGAGGTGTCAAGATTGGACTGAGCCAGGGAGCTTAAACTGACTGGAAGGAGAACTTCTCTGTGCTTCACAATTCATGTTTCATTTCTCTCATTTCTTCAGAGTGTGGCTTACACAGATTGTCCTAATGGATGGCACTGCCAGGGGGCATTCACCCTGCTATGCCTCAGCTGAGGTGGGTGGTTCCTCAGGGAGCTGACAGCTTCTCCTGGACGTGTGGCATTTCCAGGACAGACATCTGCACAGGCATCTCCAGAACAGCCTAAGGGGAGCAGTGTTGACTCCCTTCACCAGCCTGATCATGTGCAAATTACATCATCTGCACTACCTTCATTTCCTAAGCATAATTGCCCTAAGTGATCCATTGATTGCTATCTGACACTCAGCTTTTCTGCTCTCGTTTCCCAGATGTTCCTGCTTTTGTCATGACTCTCAACTCCACTTTATCAGAGATCTGACAACTCATATTGGAAGGACATGGTCATATGCAAAGAAAGAATTATATCAGATAAGTACAGTAGGGAACCACAGTGTTTAAATAGCATTAACACAAATTTAATAGTTTGCAAATTAAACACAATACTGTTTATTCAGCTTTCATTGGAAAAAGTTGTTTTATATACTGGATTTCTTTATTGCAAAGGCCATGCACTTTAGATAGCATGGCAGCAAACAAAACCTTGCCCTTTCTTTTTTTGAAGCACCCTAATTTTTGGAGGGGAGAATAATAGATATTGACTTAAATAGTGGGGGGTTTTCTGCAAGTCCTCTGAACTGGGAAATTTTGGATAGAATTATATTTATAAAACCACTAACTACATCTTCTGCTTGTTTCACATAGTTTTAGGGGCAGTCCAATGGGGGTGGGAGGGAGGTATGTCTACCAATGATCTTGTCTACCAATGTCAATGGGCTCTTCTCCCCTAAGGTACAAAGACAACCTCTGGTTTTCCACAGTATTTTAACCATATTGACAAACACCCCTCAAAAAACCAAAAGGAGTCATTAAGTACATCACAAAGAAAAATACCAACCAGCAAGGAAAAAAGGTGGTAGAAGGAGGACTTTCTGGTTATTTTCCATATTGCTGAGTCCATAGTGCACACTGAGGTATACTGAGCAGTTAAGTGGCTTTGTTGCACACAATAAATTTTGAAAAACCATTTGGCCTCCTCACTTGTTGCTAAACACTGGGTCCTGCTCAATCTTGCTCTTAGAATTATAAATTACCCAGAAAAAAATCCATGCCTTTTAGCAATAAAATATTAAATATGAACATCGAGCTTACCTTCTGTCACTCCAGCACTCATTTGCCTGTTGCTGACAATGAAAATGAATCACTTCCAATAAAACTTCATTCCAGCTTTCATGTTTTTCTCCTAAAAGAAAGCAGGTGAATCCTTGATCTGTCAAAGACAAATGTTATTTTGTTTTAGTCTGTCTGACCAGTCCATCAATTATAGTCATTCATCTGCTGTGAAAAAGTGAAGAGAGCACCATGAATTTGCTAACATTGCATCTGCCATTACATTTTTCTTTGATAGTAAGTGAGGCATAATAAACCTTGATCTTTTCCTGTGCGCTGCTTTTTGTTTGAAAAGTATGATTCACTGGGTAATACTTGCTGTTCCTCTCCAGAATCACATTCTACAGTCAAGACAAATTTCTTCTTTGGATTCAACAAAAAACATTATTTGTTGTTCTTAAAAAATAATAATGCAATGGAGAAAACTCCATGTGAAAGTTTTAGGCCCATGTTTTCAGTGCTGATGCCTGCTGAGTGAGGCATCAGAGAAAGAGGGCCTATTATCACCATAAGGATTCAAGAAAATTCTTTCTGAATTCCAGTAAATATCTTCCTTTTCAACAGAACCTTCAAGATATATGAATGTGATGAAATTCTCTGTTCTTTGTGAGTGAAAGTGTTTTCATTTTCATTCAGCGAATAATCTGCAACCCCCAATGATATTAGAAGGATTATTTGTCTTTTGAGTGCTCCATGGAAGTCATTTTTACACCTATGTCACAACTTTTCAGCCTAAAAGCTACACTGGTGATCATTTACACACACACAGTTGATCATTTGGGGGCTGGAAAAGGATTCCACAATTTCAGTTAGCCAAACAGAATGTACTGCTGAGCTGCATGTGTCCTGTAACATACTCGTGACTCACCTTCTCCTATTCTGCATCTTCCAGAAGAACAAAAAAGCAAGGACAGTACCCTTCAGTTCTTGTCTTTCACACAAAGAAAAACAGCTATGAACTGTATCACAGATTTCCTTCCTTCAGATGTTTATTCACATTGTATTTATGTGCTTCTCCTACAATCTGGGTAAGATTCTTCACTTTTTTAAAGAAAGAGAACACAGAAAAAGAGGAGAGGGCCCAAACCAACATAGATAGAAATAAGCCTACACTTGGGTGTAATCCAATTCAAAGAACAAGTTTCAGCTTGTGCTTATTGCTGTGTCTCACCTGAAGTTAATGGATTCACAGACTCCTATGAACCCAACCCAGTATGTCATCTGTGCACAGATGAATTGACATTAATTAATTAAAATCACAACAGAAATTAGCAGTAATACCCTGTTAAATATCTTCTGCCTGTATATATGCAAGTCAGTATGAGGATTACTTTAACTCCACTGCTCTTTCCAATGCTGAAATGCATGTGAAAAAGATTTTAAAATAATACAAGATAGGTTTCTCTCACCCCAACACTGAGATTCCTTTAAAAAATAAATTAATGGAAACGTTTTTGTATGAAAAATATTAATATTTGTTTATATATATATTATTATTTTACTCCCTGTGTTCTTTTCTTATCTTGACCAGTAGAAAATTAGAATCTATTCTATAGAAACATAACTTACTATAAGGACATAAAACAAGTAGGTACACAACAAGCTGAGTAATGCAATGTATAATTACTGTATATAATAAAAATGAATACATTTTCTATGTTTCACAGAAGAAAGACTTTTTCAACACTATGCTAGTAATTTCTTGCCCTCCAAAAATTGTCTCTTCTAATGTATACACTCTCTAGAGGGAGACTCTAGCTGTATTTATAAGTACACAATGAAACACAATATTCTTAATTGATTTGAGTCAGGAAAAATATTTGGAACAGCTTAGCTCACACAGTAGGTACATTGTGAGGCAACTTCCAGTTATTAAAACCCTGAAACATAATGAGAATTTAAACAGTAACCGAAGATCATACATGCAAGCTTTGTTTGCTCAGTTAATATTAAAATTCTTTCATGGAATCACACTAAGATACTTTAGTTTTCCTTTTATATATCAAAAACTGGTGAACTCTTTACCCCCTAATGTAACTTTGCATAGTCAGAGGAACAGCAAGAACATGAGAGAAAATCATCTTTATAAGCTGAAGGCCCCATCTGCCTTATATTTCCAAATTACTATGAATATTGTTATGTAGCTTTCATTTTATGGCAGCACCAAGGAAATCAAGCTCTGAATCAGTACTCCCTTCCACAATGACAAGTACAAACACCAGAGAAGCAATCCTTGCTCCAGAGCCATTGCATCTAATCAAATTATTAAAAGTAGTAATAGTGATCATTATGGTCTGTCTGTAAGGCTGCATTTAAATTCATCAGCAGATGCCACATCAAGCACATGCAGTCATAAATTGTTACCTAATCTGCTCAAGGACACGAGACCAACACTTTTGATCCACAGCTAAGGGACTGTGAGTGCAATGAGCAGTACTTGAGAAAAATTAATTCACAGAATGCTTTGGTTTGGGCCTGACTCCTGTGGAGTAAATGCAAAATATAAATATATAAATATCCTTTTGCAGGAGGACACAGCTAAGACAGTCTTTAATTTTAAGGTACACAAACCTGAATTACTTTAGGACTGCTACCAAATTCCTAGAAAGGCCCAGATCTGTTTAGAATATTAATTGGAGCTTGTGCATTTTCTGAATTCCATCAGGTCTGAAGAGTTTTACTTTAATAGTACCATTATCATTAAAATTCACTGAAAAAAAAAGAAACAAAAGGGTATTTATATCTATTTATATCCTTAAAGTAAGTGTTGCTGTTTTACAATTATGTGCCCTTTTTTTGAGTCACCTCAACTGCATAGCCAAAGATTATGTGAACTAGGCAGACTCCACAGTAATTATGTAGAATTGCACATTCCATCTCACTTGTGCAGTTCAAAGATATTGATTCAGTTTCAAAATGTTGGGGTTTTTTGATTTGTGTAGATATTTATACTAATTTCTCACGACCAATAAACCATATTTCCTTAAACTGTTTCCTTTATTTTCTAGACTTTTCACATATAAAGGCTCAGCCATTCTCACCTCAATAACTGCAAGGTACCTCTCATGGGTTAATCTAATCTATCATTTTATCTAGAAGAAATACTCTATAAAACATCCAGCATCCATCAGTTCTGAAAATGCTAAAAATTATACAAATTGTTTGCTGCAAATTTAAAAGCTGAGAATCTTTTTTAAGCTTAGGGGGAAATGCAATCATAAACTGAGTAAGGTTCATGGTTTTATTGACATCTGTAGTTATGTTCTTACCAAGAACAGGTCAAATAATCATTTCTTGGAATTAGACTGTGGTGAGTTCAGATAAAGAACCCAGACCATGGAGCTCAAAATGCTGACCAGTAACAATCATTTCCAGAATCTGCCTCCCATGGAAGCAAGCACAGCACTGGTGTTCAAAGCCATGATTACTTTAGCTCTGAGCTCCTTGTAGCACAGTGTGTATTGTTCTATTTCAGAGCAGCTCTGGGAAGCTGAGTGTGTAGGGCTATAAAACTGCACTCTGTGGATTTTGTGTGAGTCTAAATGTAAACAACA
Source organism: Camarhynchus parvulus (assembly GCF_901933205.1). NCBI lineage: Eukaryota > Metazoa > Chordata > Aves > Passeriformes > Thraupidae > Camarhynchus > Camarhynchus parvulus. Next base: position 11,126,694 of record NC_044581.1, on the reverse strand, counting down.
GAACTTACAGCTAATTGCCTTTAAGATAAAGCTGACTTAAGCAATTGAGATAACAGAATCCTACAATACTCTGGATGCAACATACTAAAAATGTGAATTAATAAGTTAGCTGATATTGAGCTCCAGATGTTTCTTACTCTGGCAATGTTCCTTAAGTGATGATAAGCAGATTTACATACTTAACTAATATGCTTATTTAAAGAAAATTTCCAGATCCAGAACTAGCATCCAGATTTTTTACTTGGCTTCAGATCAAAATACATACTATCAAGAAGGATGGCATCCAGGAAAACCTTTTCAACATCTGCTTAGAACTAAACAACAGATATTTGATTTTCTGCAAATTTAATTTCAGGCAAAATTTTACTCCATCCAATAATTTTTATATCCTCAAGACAGCCTGACCTAGTCATTTTACATATTCAGATCTCAGAATGCAGTTCATACCCTGGAAAGACAGCAGTTGCTACAGAGAAACTCTATTAGTTTGTAGTTCACATTTAAGATTGCTATGAGCAATTTCACTTAGACTGAGACAAGGGCTTTTTTGTAAGCAAAGCCCTTCCCTCACCAATACTATCAGTGAACTAAAAAGCAGGTTCAAAAACATTTTATATCTCACTTGTCATCTAAAAAAATTAAGTCCCAGCATGAAAACCTAAGCTCTACTGTTTCCAAAGGCTGAGGAATAGAAAATAACTTAATATTATTGAGTCATAAGTGGTGTTCTTTGAAATTCTTATGAGAAATGCTTAGTGTCATATTTAAGGCATGATAAGAAAAAAATCCAAGCAAAAACTTAAAAAAAAATACTTGGAGGAATGCATACTATTCCAAATTTCTTCCCAGATTACAGAAAGTTAAACACAAATATACTGGAAGGATCTTGTAAATTCCAGGGCAGAGTAAAAAGAACCAGCCAGGAAATACAAAATATGGACTTCATTTTCAAAATGAATTATTTTAGAAGAACAATGAAATTTAAAAAAAAAAGTTTCCAAATAAGCTGTGCACTCCAATAAACTTCCACTGAAAGCCAAGATCATGATTATATAAACACAAAAGAGGTAAATGTTAAACAATGTAGATGTGCAGACTGCTTGAGGAATGACACCAAGGATTAGGAGGGATGAGAGTAAAAACTACCCAGTATTTCTTGTGGTTCCTTGGTGTACATGAGAGAACAGGACCCACCAGGGACTTGGCACAGAGGAAAGCCCTCTGGATGTGGCTCACACATCACAGGGTTGGTCTCTAGTACCTCACACCCACAGCTCTCAACCTGCTTTGCAGAGCGTGTTAGTGCAGGAAAACTGCTAACCTGAGTCACCCTGCAGGGCCATGGCAGATTCAGAAACATAACAAGAACCTGCTGCACACACTGATCTTACTTTAATGAGAAAGTATACTTCTACATTTCATTTGTTGTGGGGGAAAATGACAAAAAAATGTGACAGGACTAGTCCCTGTACTGTGCTCATGAAAAGAAAGTAGAGGAAAACCAAGAATTTATTATTTCATTTAGTAAGTGTGATTTTAATTTATTTATTTTTTGTTAACTGGCATTGAGACTTTGGAATATCTGGCATTAACAATACTGCTATCAGATGGAGTCAGACTTTCCCACTGATATTTGTTTTGCCACTGAGTCATTTAACTCCATTCACTTCCACCCCGAAGACCATGGCTTTTCCCTTTTTAACATCTATACACAGCACTTCTACTTTTGATTTAGCCTAAGTCCCTTGTCTCCCTGCCTTATTACTTTAATTCCCCTTTGCTGAGCTGCAGAATTAATGCTGGATAAACCTGCCCACAGGGCATCCATCCCTGTGTGCCTGAGTGGAACAGCCAACAGAAACCAGTAGGGAAGTTTGCAAATGGTTCAATTATTACATGAATTTCAAAAATCAGCTTCCGATAAGATTAGCTTCTCAAATGTGTTCCATGTGGTTTCACTGACAAGGCATTGGGGCACATTGTCTAAATCTGACCATGGAGTGATTTGGGCTAAAGCCTGGGCAGAGCACTAGGGCAGGCAGAAAGAGAATGACAAAGATCTGTGCTCATTCTCTTCCTAATTTTCTCTAGGATCTGTGTCCTACATCCCTGTGAGGTTGCACAAATCTGTGGGGTAACTGGCTCAGGAGAACAACCTGCTCCAGTTCCTGCCCCATCCCTTGGTCTCTTCCCTCCAGTATGGCACCAGACTCCAATCTTGGGGGAGAATTCTGCCTGAGGTTTGCTATTTCCTGGGAGAACAGGCCTGTTTCAGTCTGTACCAACCCTTGGAATTAGCCAGGCAGTAATGCAATTTTTTATCTCAAGCCCCAAGGAAAAGTGAAGGTATCACATCATTGGAGAAGTGAAACTAGCCAGCTCTGGTTCTCCTGTTGCTCAAACTCCCCAAGGCAGGTAAAGATGCCTCTTTCCTTATTTGAGGGCATCCCAAGACATGATGCTGCTCTTTTCATTTTGCAGAGTCAGCCTGAGTTCATAGATGTGTAAAGCCATGTATAATGAATCTGATCAGATGTGTTCTGGTACCAGAGTCATTTATCTCGTCATACTCAGGTCTCAGTCATGAAGCAAAACAGAGCTCTGCTCCTTGCAAACCATAAAACATTTCCCTCTGATTAACCTGACACCATTAGACACACTCAGTCACCCATAAATTAATGTAAATCATGTGAAAATCATTTACCATAAAACAAACACCTGCAAAGCACAGTAAAACCCTCTTTTCCCCCTTCTCAGGCAATGACAAGCATTTCAGTCAGTCCAGAATAGCACTGGGCTGATATTTAATGATCCAACACTGTGCTAGTCTGCTCTATGACAGACATCTGTGCATAAAGTATTCAGCATGAAATAGATTCAAGGGAAGAAACAAGAACTGGTACACAACATTTCCCAAACTATTTAAGTGATGGAGGAGCTGCATTCCCAACTTTCACAAGTGAATTAAGATGCATATGAGATTTTGAAAATTGTAATAGACTGACAATAATTAGGCATTTGTGTGAATTATACTTCTTATCTCCATTTAATTATTCACTTTTACTCACTTCTGTGATTAATTAGGTTTTGTTTTGAAACATTACACCTAACAGCTAACAATAAAAGATATACTAACTACTGGCAGCGTAAGGAGCTTTCTATAAGTCCCTTGACAGGGCTCAGAAGAAATGCAGCCTGAGGAGTCACAGCAGGAAAGGTGCTTACAGTGGTGGTCTCCTACCCTGGAGGAAGGACAGCTGTGAATCAAGAATGGGAAACCCATAAAAAAACAGCAAGTAAGAAGAAATTCTTCTTTTTTCAGGTTTCAGGAGGGCTGCAGGTGCTGTTACTTCCTAGAGAAGCTGTGTAGGAGCTAGAAAGAAAAATAACTGTAACAAATAGGAGGAGTTTTGTTAGCTAGCTGCTCTGGGAAATGAACACTGTAAAGGCACTTGGGCCATTGATCAAAAAAGCAAATATTCTGAAGTGGCAGAGAGATTGAAATGAGAGCACTATTGTGGTGTCCTGAAAAAACACTGTGCTAGCAAAACTGGGCAGGAGGAATGGTCATGGTGCAGGAGGGAGGGATGCTCCTCCTGGGCAGCACCTGGAGGTTTCCTACAAGGTCATGAGCAGCTCTGGCAAACAGACACAAACCCAGCAGCACCCTGGGCTGTCTGTGCTCAGCTGACCAGAGACATAGGTGTGCTCTGTTTCCTCTCTTGACTCAAATCAGGACTTCCCAAAGTTCACAGGGAAGAACCTCAGTGACAGTGTGGCACCCCAGGGATCTCTCCCTTATCTCTGCATGGAGTGAACGAGCTTCCCCTTCCCCAAACACAATTCCCTTGTTCTTTCCATTGCTTTTATTGCTGAAGCTGCTTTTTTGCTGACAAACACTGAAAATCTGAAGTGTTAAAATGGAAAGGAAGATAAGAATTTAACAAACCAAAGTGATTTCAGTATCAACCTGATTGTTTTACCAGCCTGACATGCTAATACACGTGTTCCTTTAGTATTAAAAAAGTCATCAAGCCATGATAAGGGAGACAAAATCACTCCCAGTCTCACCTGGGAACTTGCAGCTAACAGCACAATTACACATGATACTACATCAGAATATACTAAAGCAAAAATTAGGAGGGTTTTTATTTATATGCATTCTGTCTGTGCAGCAGTGTCAGAGTTGACAGCTCAAAAGACTGCTTTTTCCCAAACTCCTACTTTTAATAATCTGCAAACATGATTGAAGGAAGCAGTAAGAAATCTAATAAAAATGAATGCAGGAAGGATTACGGAGACAGCTTCATGACAATTTACAGTTCTACATAGCAGTCTCTTGCCACGAGTTGTGATAAGACAAATCTTGTTTACAGTGTGTTAATCCCATGTCCCAGTAATGCTGGTGTGCAGTGGATTCAACTCTTCTGCAGAGTGGAGATGCTTCTGCATTAAATGAACAGCTGCAGGTAGCAGCAGCCTGAGTGAGAGAGCAAAGGCCAAGGGTTAGTCTAGATTACATTTTCCAATGAGTCACTCACATCTCTCTCCCTCAGAAAATGTTTGATGTAAGTTGTTTGGTTGTAAATTGTAAGTAAAGCTTTGTTTGAGCTTTTCTGGGTCAATGATTGACTTTTATTGTTCTCTAAAGAGGGAAATTTGGAAGCTGGCTTTCAGGTTTTTTTCACATAATAGAGATTTATGCATTTTCTATGACTAAAGAGGACTCTCACATTGTGAAATACCTTTAACCATGAACAGTGTGTTTATATAACACCAGGTACACTCCTAAATCAATTCCCCCTAAGAATGTAAAATTTAGTAATTCTCTTTTGCAGAGCTGGTAAAAGATCATGGACTATTACCTTTTTATGTCTGTACAGGTGTTAGGTCCTATCACTGCTTACTCACATCCAATCTCTTCAAAATATTAGCTAATTAGACATTGTCCAAGCTATTGGCCCCAAAAGGTAATAGTTTGACCCAGATAGGACATATGTCTGGATCTCAGAAACCAGATTATTTTCCTAGATCCAATATTTAATTCTCTGGACACTTTAGGCAGCTCACTTCATCTTCTGTGACTGCTTAATCTTTGACCTTTATTACTGTCTCTGTCAACCCTAAAATATTCTCTTATTCTATAGGGATACTTCGCCTATTATATTTGGCAGCATCAATATTCCACTAGGAAACAAAACAAAACAACTTATGAAAAAAAATTCAAAAGTTTCAAGAATCCCACACGCAGACTGGTATCTTCAGTTGATGCAATTGGTAATAATCACTACTCTTCTGTTTCAGTGTTTCATTCATACATTTGAGAATGTGAAAATATATTTTTCTCTAGGCTGTACTGTACATAAGTAAGGGAAAGTTAGCTGTCCTTTAATCAAGTTTTATTTTGTTTCTGGCCAGCTTGTTCTTGGAAACAATAACCTGAGTTTCTTGTCTGTCTGCCACTGGGATGTGTGCATCCTGGATCAGTGCTAACCCATCCCACAGCCTGGAGATGTATTGTGTGTAATCACATCTGTCATGGCAGGAGATGGTCACCTTAGCAGGAAGATCACTGTAATGGGTTGCTAATGGGCTATTAAGGGCCTTTCAAGTATCAAGATGATCATCATAAGTAAGAACTGAGAGTCATTCTTTATTTCTGTTAAGATTAATTTTTCCCAAGTAATTTGGTGGATTAATAATGCAAGGTTTGTGCACCTCAGGAACTGCTTCACAGTTTCTTACCATATGCTATGCAAATTCAATAATTAACTCTTGACTTCACTATTTAAATATAAGGTGCTACTAACTCTATTTAGGCATGGGGAAAATAGCAAGCTGAGCAAGCATTCTGAAAGAAACAATTAGATGACATACTTAAAAAGGGTCATGATTTGATGAGAGTTTTCAGAATTACACAAACACACACACAGTTATAGTCCATAAACATTTTTAAATGGCAAAAATTAAGGAAATATTTGTCACCTCAGATCAATCTTTATCATTGCTTTGTTCTCAGATTAATTTCTGGATGCTGACACCTCTCAGAGCTTTGCAGACTATAGCAAAATATTCTACATTGTGCCTAAACTGGTTCTCCCAGGGTTGATGTCCTTTCAAATGAAAGCAGAAAACATGAAAAGTGGCATTATATGTTCAGATGTGGAATACTGAATTAATTTTGGCTTATATAACAAATGGAAAGGAAGAAAGCAGGTTCTTTCCAGTCCTAGCTGCTTATACATCTTATAACAAACTGTCAAACAATTTGACTTTTATGTCAGAGTTTTTCCTAGGTCTAGTTCCCAGTTTCTTCTGAGCTGAATAGGTACCTGTCACTACCAGACAACAGAAGTGTTGTCTTACCTGCACTTACACCTTTGAGCTTTTCAGGTTATCATTGCAAAGCTGTGATAAACACACACAAATAACACATATAAAAAGCTTTTTTTCTCTTTTTTTTTTTTTGCCAGCAGTACACTCACTCTCAAGCTCTTCTTAATAGTTAAGTATTTCTGCCTTCTTTTGGATCTGCTCTCTTATCAATATGATCAGCATGCTCTATGTTTAATATGCCTTCTTGAATTTGCTCTGGTGATTCTTCCTGTATTTTCTGACAATCCTGAGCTGCCCCATGTTGCATCTCTTCCTCTCTTTTACTATTCCAGCACTATCTTGGAGGATAAGTGTCAGCAGGTGTAAACAGGAAAAAGGAGACAAGTGGCACCATTATAGCACTGCTTTCACTTGAAAGGGGCTACTTTTAGAAAAGAAAGCACTTTCAGCAGCTCTTATTTGATTGGCATCATTGTCTAGTGAAGCTGGCACACCATCTTGTGAGCAGGCACAATGCCATGGGAACAGATGGGCATGTGCATGGGAAGCCAAAAGATAATGTACAAGTACCAAATGTGTGTAGTGGAGGGCAAGTTTCCCAGGCAAGGAACATCAGAATGGCAGTTTATAAGCTCCTGCACCTATGTTTGAGGGAGATAACACACACATTGAATCTTCACAATACATGCATGGGTAAAACACTCCGGAACAATGGACTGGGGCCCAAGAGTCTGGAATTCAGTGACTGCTGAAGGATTCTCAGATTGTAACCTCCTGAAGTAAAGGAGCCATGTAAAACCCCAAAGTGGTACCTTTACAGGTGCAAACTAGGATACTATTTCTGGCCTTGGCATCAACCAGGAAGAGATAACTGCAGACCAGGAAGCAGGGGCTGTATGGAAGCATCCTCTCCAAAGTGTTCCTTCCTAGCAAAGCTTTCTCAGATGAAGACTTCATGTGGACCATCACATTTAGTAACAGCTGGACTTAGTGCCAGGAATTTGTGTTACATCCTTGCGAATCCATTCGTGGTTTTAGTTTCCACAACCCCTTAATGAATTGTACACGTGGATCATTCATAAAATGAGGGAGCACTTCCTTTAATTTCTGTTAAACTTGACCCTTGACCAGAGTTATAGGGTAGCAGCATAGTCCTTATGTTGCCAGAAATTACTGCTTCTTGTTCCTCTCTTTTACATTGCTTGTGAATATATGGACTTCTACAACAGCCCCCTCCTGCACTAAGTTATGTTTGTATTTCACAGCTAGCATTTCAGGCCTCCCAGATTGCACAAAATGGACACAGACAGTTCCTGAGGTCTAGTCAGAAATATGGTTTTGTCTAGAATTTGGTCTCTACCTTTTTCCTGCCAACAACACCATCACCACCACTAATCTGGTAAGCAGCAATACTATGTGGAATAAAATAGAAAAAAACAAATCAGAGACATGATAAATATTCATGAGTGTTACCAGTCAATTCTGGCTTGGCAGAATTACACATCTTCTTTAAATGGGCTTGAATGACAAGAAGAAACAGATCACATCAAACAATGCCATGTTGCACTTCAGTATGAAACCACATTTTTTGGACCTCCATAGCACATGCACTTCATCAAGAACTAAAGCACAGTAGTAGAATATAAAAATAATAATGGACTGAGATGAGTTATCCCAGGATGTGACAATGGGTATTTCTCAGCATCCTTTCCTGTTAGCCCACTGCATAGCAATAAAATTAAATTAAAACATCCATTCATATTCTCAACTCATTGCTAAATATTGTCTTAACTGTAGCCTTTTTCCCCCTCTATTAGGAACCAAAGGGTAAACAAGGATGTGACTATAATCTGTTTCCATACCAGCATGGGGATTTTTGATACTTCAAACATTTATACCTCTAGACACACCTAAGGTAGGACACAGCAATGTTCCCTTTGATTCCCAAGAACAAGAAAAAGGAATAACTGCTCCAAGTCTAAATGTTTATCATTTTATACCAATACAACTTCAGCAACCTCACACAGCACAGATAGCATGTAAGTGATACTGGGTTACCTGTACAGAAAGGGCATCTCTGTCAGTGTAGCACCTTTGTAGGATATTGCAACACAACAGATCAAACAAAAAAACTAAACTTCAGGGTTTGAAAACACCGTAGTGTTTTCTGTAGTGTCACCACTGGGTTTAAGGACTCATGCTCATGTTATTACCTCTGTACTGCTGAATACATGCATATGAAAGCTGTTTGTTTTAAAACCTCTAATTGCTTCCAAACATTCTTTATTACAATTTTTAGATATTTTAAGAGACATTATTAGGCTTTATATTCTAACCTTATTCCCTGAGAACAAATCCAGCCTGCTCCACTTCCTTTGTACACGTTTCCATACAAGCACACTAAGGCACATGTTATTCCCAGTCAAAAAAAACTTGAAAATCTATGATCTTTTTTTGTATGTCTTGGAGCATTTGGCTGTCTTATTTAGCACTCTAGGTAGAATAAGTGATAATCAATAGTGGATGGTTTGATGGAAACACTTTCGAAACACATCATAGTGCCTGATTTGCTGTAACGTGGCCAGTTCTTTCCTCTGCAGCAGCAGCACTGCATCTAACTTATACCAGTTGGTAGTCAAAATCTATTAAATGTTGTTATTAGCATTTAAAAATGAAGTTGCACCTCACTGGCTTCTATTAAATTTACTCAGCTGCTTTAGCTCTTTTAGCTTCAAATTGGACCCACCCACAGGACAGGCCAGATATAGGTGTCAACAGCACACGTGCAGCCACTGGTAGGTTCTGGTTCTGGGTTCTCACTGTAGGGAGACTTTTCCTCCACCTGCACAGTGCTCCAAACAGAGAGAAGTCAGAGAGGTAAATTGAAATTATGTTTCATTCCACAAACCCACTAGGATGCCGCCTCAAGATACCAAGAACTCTGTTTCCATCTTTTGTACTGGAACATTATTTCCCCCTAGTTCTACCAAACCAGCTTCAAGAGTTTCAGAAAAACAAGATGAACAATTATTGCAGTAGTGATTTTATATGATTTGGATATACAAATGTTCACGTAATGCCCTTAGCAACATGCCCAATTTTGGCATATTTTGAAGCTCATCGTATCTAGTATATGCATTCAAAATGTGCTTTCTATGCTTTTCTCTTTTGCAATAAGTTCTCTTTTCTGGAGAAAAGGTGCATTAATTAAAAACATTTTTACTAATATTTCTACCACAGAAAAATGCATATGTGAAATATAAAACCTGTTATTTTTAGCATTCTCATTTTGTTCCAAATTTATCACAGAGCATTCTTTCATAATAATTCTAATGCTTTTATGGGGAACTTGTTTGTACCTAACCCAATTTTAATTCAATGTGAATTTGGATCAGGTAAAGTGCTGTTCACAGAGTGTATCTGCCAGAGTATAAAATGCTCAATACTAAAATACCCACCCTCTAGAGAACAACTTCTGCAGGTACTTTATAAACAACTGCTGAGGTTACTCAACCTGTTAATTACCGCTGAAAATTCAGCCTGGTATCCAAATTATGTCTGTTACAAAGAATGTTTATGCCAGAATTGTCAGCAGCAAGCTGCCTTCTACATCCCACCCCCACTGCCACTCTGCAATGCCCTTGAAACTAAGCAGATACAGTGTCAGTGAAGAATAAAATGAGGAATTCATGGGAGCACTCATATACTGCAGGTACACACTCTGTAACGACACACTCCTGCTCTGTAAGCAGTTCTTATACATCAGATGCTCACAACCTAAGTTACACACCTAAAAATAACTGCTTGTGTCAGGAGGTTGTAAAGCAGGAGGAACAAGTTCTACTTGCACCAAGTCCCTAAAACCAAATGGATAAATACTTCAGCTTTAATAATCACAACAAGCACCATTTCAGAGCACAATTGATCTACTGATGAGATTGGGTTCAGAAAAGGCTACTGATGAAAATCCACACCTCAGGGTAAAGTTAATGAGGCTGTCGGGGGAGCAGCAGGGCCAGATTTAGTGCCAAAAATGCACCAGTGACACAAGAGAGTCGAGGAAGGTGAAGAAAAAGAATGCTAAGTGATAAGGAACAGTGCAGCTCAGTGACAGATAGATTTAAACCTCTTAAGTTCAATAACCACATGACAAAGATTGTTAAATCAATTCATAAGAATTATGCTGAATCCTGACTAAGATGCACATCAGACAAATAGCACAGCATTTAGAGCTAGGAAATATAAGTAGTCAAGAAGGTAATCTATGTGTCAGATGAAATATGAACAAGGAAGGGGCTCTTGGACTGCTTGTGAGCAGTTCAGTGCCTTCTTGCTGAGCTGTAGCAAATTTCTACCATCGTGCTGAAGACACCCTGGCACCCTTTCCCTGGCAGTTCAATTGCAGAACACAGGAACAATGGGAGGATGTCAAACTCAGGAAGGGATCTTAATCGGGACACACTCAAAGCTCAACACAAAACTCCCAGTTCTGCTTCCCAGGGCTTTTGAATAAAATTTGTCAGCAATTGCTCTGGGGGTAAGAAATACAGAAATGTGGTGGAACATGCAGCAAATCACTACCTTCCAATGGCTCATTTACATGACATACAACTCAGAGATAAATTCCAATCTGGCCATTCCAGTGAAATCCTGAGATCATGGCAGTAGGGGGTTGTTTAGAAACCTGGGGTCCCCTCTAAACAAACCAAAGTGGTCTGGAAAGTCCGTATTGGATCTCATCACTGTAAGGCCAGAGTGAGTCCTTTTCCTTAGTCCCAGGATGCAGGTGTCCAAATTCCACAAAAGATATTAATTCTGTGTCTCAGTTAAACAGTTATGAAAGAATTGAGAATTTTTCATAATTGCATCAGGCTTCAAATCTGTTTGTCTTTTTATTTTGACAAAACATTAATACTGCTAAAGGATGACAAAATCTGGTATTTGGTAGAGCTATTAGTGTCTTTCAAATGGCTAAATAATGTAGGTCAAAGCCACTGCAAAAAATTCAGTATTGATAAATGAAAATTAATGTACATTGGGGAGGCAATGGGAATTAGTCATTCATCTTAGCAAGTTCCAAGCTGATATAATCCAGGAAAGGCATCCAACCAATATTGTGAAGACCTGAAGCATGCCTGCAGCAGGAATGGCAACTCATAAAAAGAAAAGAAAGTTTTACTATATAAGAAAAAGAATGAAATAATGTGAAGTAAAACACCTGGAGATTTTCTGCATCTCATGAGGGATATTGAAGAAATGGGGTTCACAGAAGCAGACAAGTATGATGAAAGAAAAAAAAAAACCTCTTAGATAAGGATAAATTGCCTTTTAAACTTATTTTGTTTATTTTCTTGAAAAGAAGACAAATAGGGACAGGCATGACAAAAACTGTATTAAGAAGTAATGAAAGCTATAAAGAAGGTCAACTGGGAGCTTTTCTTCTTCTCTTCCATAATACAACAAAATGAGTTAGTTATTAAATTGAAGTGGGGCAAATTAGGAACTGATAAAAGGAAAATAATTTTTCTCACACAACACATAATTAGATTTTGGGACCCCTTACCACGGCATTTTGCTAAGGCCATAAATTAAACAAGATTCACAGAAGGAATAGATTTCACATAGATAAATTCTTGAGATACACTGGGGTTGAAACAAAGAATTTTACTTAATACTGACAAAGAATTATTTGAAGTGGTTTAAAACTCTGGGTTTTAGATATTAAGACAAACATAATGAGCACTTCACAGATGACCCCTATTAGTCAGAATGCTGGACAGCAAATCCAGAGCTCTCCTTCAGTACAGTAATTGCCATGTACTTGTGTTTCAAACATCACTCTTCATGGCTATAAAGCTGAAAGTATGAGTTTACACTGCCCAGGGAATAAAGACAAGTTTGAGGTCAGGGAGTTGAAGGGAAGGGGATAACTCAGGGAGCAAACTAAGGGGCTTCCCAGTTACTCCTGCTTGAGATTTACAGCCACAGCTGAGGAGAGATTCCATATGGAAGGAGCTTGCAGAGATTGTTTTTACTTCCTCCATCTCTATTAGCTACTTTTACTGTCATCAGGTCATTTTTAAATGCTGATCATGGAACAAGCCAATATGGCAGTTTTCATACTAGAAAGTACGGTGATTGCTTTGTTTAACCACTGGAAAAATGTGATCCTGCACATAGAAATTAAAGGTCTGTTACATTTCCTTCCTAAATGCTCTCACAGTGCCCAGGAAGGTCACTGGACATGTCTCTTTTCAGCAGCAGTGGTGCTCAGGAATGCTGTTTGGCCAATTCTAGAACAACAACATACACAATTTGTGGTGATTAGGTTAAAGACTATTTTTTTCTGAAAACACTATTATAGGAAAGGCAGTGAGTAGCTGCTGGAATGATTTACTACAAGACACAAAAGTGTTTGAATCAGAGCATTTCAGTTACTGGGAAGAAGTGAGCCATTTATGGGGGCAATGGCAAGAGAAGAGCATGAGAAATAAATGAAATGGAATCAGAAGAAGAAAAAGCTGAAAATTGCAAGGACACCCAAAACTGGAGAGATGCTGTAACTGACAGCTTGGCCTAGCAGGAATATAGAACTTTCCAAACTAAAA